>NW_027476115.1:432500-767500 GCF_051020955.1 Megalopta genalis
GCACCTCTGCTTAGGGTTAGGGATTTTTTAGAGAGGTTATCATTCTCGCGGCCCGGCTGGTTAAGGCATGATCACCGGGCCTGTAAAACATGACCACAGGCTTACGGTACGCTAGAGCTCGGGCATCTTGGGTTCGCTGAGCTCATACCACAACTGGCTCTCACCAGCTGCAGCCTCTGAGCGGAGTAGATAGGGACAGAGGGAATCTCGTTAATCCATTCATGCGCGTCACTAATTAGATGACGAGGCATTTGGCTACTTTTTTTCGTAGAGACGAAGATCTTTTATAGACACCACGGTATGTCTCGTCGTGGTAGTGTGGGACTCCTGATACCCACTAAAGACCTCTCTCTTCTCACACCTATTTTCTCGTGCTGAATTACGATGTTGAGGCCCAGGTTGCCGATTACAGTGGCCATGAATCGGGCGCTCATCCAACGCGTTCTCTACTACCCGGGTGACAGATGTTTGTCAGCTTGCTCTATCGCGTCCAGTTCGTATACGATCCTTGAAGGGCCCTTGTAGTGATGGATTTTAAGAGCCCTTTGAGTCCCAGTGCTGAGATCGATTCGGCCGACAGTGACGACCACATGCCGCGCCAGGAGACAGTGACCGATGCTACTTCGACAGTTTCTGTCAAAACACCAAATTCCTGGGCGACGCGATGCTTCAACAGCAGGGTGTCGTATTTGGCGACCTTACTCGCATGTGCATCATTAAGTGAAGTCACACCGCTAACGGCCTAGCTGTCGATGATGTTGACAGCTCCATCCCTAGAGGCGACCAAATCAGGCTTCTGCAAACCTGATTGCAGGACATAATGCGGGTTCTCCTTAACCTTCCACCCACTCTGCCTGAGACCGAACGCCACGATCCGGCATATAGCATCGTGTCTGAGTATTCGACCTCTATGTGTCCGGTGTCATCCCTGCACTATGTGTGCCGCCGTCTCCGTTACGTCGCACCCAGCACGACACAACACAGGGGTCTCATTCTCACGGCGGCCTCTTAATGTTCTCACTCTGGTGGGCAGGGCATTAATACGCCGTGATGGTATTGTATGTAATCCCTGTCGGGGATCCCTGCAGAACAGGCGTCGACCCAAGAGCTGCTATCGGCGACTTTAGCAGCCTCACGCAGTTCTCCTCCATCGTTAGATTGATGGAGTAAAGATGCCCAGTATTTGGCGCGATCCTCAGGTTGAAAGAGTGCCCGACCTTGGATAGTCGGGGCATCCTCCGCTCGTCGGACCGCTGCCATAATTGCCGGATGTTGGGAGGCATCTCTTGCAGCCGCACAGGAGGACTTCGCCATGGATGTTAGTCTGGCGTGCATCATACCCGGTATCGATGTTTGAAATGCGGGGATGCCAAGTCCGCCCTCCTTGCAACTTGCGTGGAAATATCCAAGTGGTATATTTTTGGGCAGACGCAACCACTTACGAACGGCTAGCCGCGTTTGCTTGTCCAATGGCCTCAAGGTCTTAACTGGGAATCTTGCTATAACAAGCTGGTGATAGAAACGCGGGATGAGGAAACAGCGCAAGATCTTGAGGCACTGTTGAGGCTTGAGTGGCGCCTTGGTGATATTGACCAACTCCTTGTCCAGCTTGCCGCCAAGTTTCTCCATACACAGTGGCGAGATTTTGATGACAAGATATCGAAAGCCTTCGGTAGGTCTTAGCTGTTTAATAAACCGACCGTTGACCTTAAACTTGCTGGCGAAGAGCACCTTATTTTTTTTCCTTACCAGCGATGGACATAGCCAGACACTTGTCGGAGTTGAACTCCAACCCGTATTTTCGTGCTTCTTCCTCAGCCGTTCGAAGCATGCCCTGCATTCCCACAACGGAGGACGCGAATAGGACGAGGTCATCCGCGTATGCCAGTATGTTGACCTTTTGCTCCTTGAGAGTATAGCCGACCTCCTCGTTTAGAGATTTTATTACCCGGTCCATGACGATAGAGAATAACAAGGACGACAAGGGATCACCTGTCGTACACCCCTCGTTACCTCGATCGGATCTGATGTTTGCCGATTTTTCGGGCCTACGACAATACAGCCATGGGTGTGGCAACCCCATGACCCATAACATGCCTCCCTCAGAATGGACTAGAGCCGCCGCCACATTAGAGTGAAGGCAGGCCACTTGGGAGGGCTGCACCCTTACAGCGGCCCATTACTGCTAAGCAGCACGTCCGGTCGCTCAGGATTTAGCCGCAAAGCATTGAATGGACAGGTCCAAACAACACATCACGTTACCGGCCGGGACCACAAGGAGGTACCTGTGCGACTTGGACGGGAGAGGCTAATGGACCTAACAGGAGGTCTATATTGCGCATCATCGTCACTGTAACTACCAGTCCCTGCTTCTGACCTTTCCCTGCTCTTCGTAGGTTTTCGGGAGAGCATAGCCGCGAGGGAGGTGTCCAAGTCGTTGTCCGACCGGTCTCGGCGCTTGGTTATGCGATGACGGCCGCTGACCTGGATCTAGCCATCGATGTCCGATGTGTCTGCATCCATCCTGACGAGGGAAGATGACGGGCGGGGGTGGGGCGGGTTGTTTAAAATTTCTGATAAAGAAAAAAAGAAAAAATGAAAAAAAATTGTTTAAACAATTGTTTAAACAATTGTCAAACCAGTATTAGCAACGGATGGTTTCGGCTCGGTTGGGAGTAGATAGGGACAGGGGGAATCTCGTTAATGCATTCATGCGCATCATTAATTAGATGAGGCATTTGGCTATTTTTTCCTTTTATACAAGGGGAAATGCTTTATGCATACCTGGAGCAGATGTTATCTTTAGGTTATGTGGGACTTCCGGAATGGCTACCCACTAAAACCACCTTGTCACCCAAAGAGGGGACAACTTTATTGCCTGTTGTGGATTTAGATGGAAGGGTGAACAGGTACACCTCAATAAAATTAGCAAAGACAATTCATCCAACTCCTCTGCTCTCGGCCGCAGATGTTTTCGCAGCTCCAGGACGAATATAAGTTATTTCATTGAACCGGTTGAAAGATAAAATACCACCAATGATGGCTCTTGATGATAAGACTTTAAGATCGTCTCTTCGTATAAGACCACTATCAACTAAGTTGTTTGCTGACTGAGCACTCCACACTCCACGATTATTTAGCGTAATACCAAAAACTTTGATGTTATTTGCCTGGTACCGATCTCGAATAGATTGCATTAATTCACGATCACTAGCATATTTGGCGATCTTTTAAGAATCAGCCCTATCTTCCTCATACTTATCACTAATAACCTGGGCATCTAGCACAAAGGAGCTACCTTCCTTGCTGACAATTATATCTGGCTTTCTCATACCTAACGGTGTTCTAAACTTAGGCTCAATATCAACAACGAAATCCTTCTCTCGCACTCTCTTCACAACATATTGAGCTATACTATCATGACGCTTAATCCTTGTATCATGCGTTCAATGGCACTGCTGAAGAACATGATTAAGTGTTTTCACTTCACCACATCCCCCGCGACAGGGCCGATCTTGTGCCCTGCCTCTCGAGGTTCGAGACTTAGTAGGGAGAGCATTTACCCTCAACCTACAAGAGTTAACATAATCTCTCCCACTCAAAAACCTTGACCCATCCGTAACTCAGTCATGCTGGTTTTTGACTTTATTAGAGTTACCTAAAGCTCTACCATCAAAGGATACAATAAGTTTCTCTCGCCACGTTTTCCTTAAGTCTTCAGTGCGATCTAAGATATAATTCTCGCTCCTTAGCCTCCTGTCACAACCATCCTCCTCCTTTTGCAAGAATAGGTCAGCCACATCTCCTACAACATATTCAGAGTTTTTCAGTCTTCTTATCTTTGCTCGACGCATTAGCGGAGCCTGATACCTCAATGAGAGAATATCCAAACCACCATCTTGCTTATGAGCATGCAAATAAGCATTTGGGCAATCCAAGGGTAAACGTAGCCACTTCCTAATCACCGCACGAATATCCCTATCAATTGACCGTAATAAGCCCACTTTAATAAATCATGTAGTAAGATGGTAATACAGGGATGGAATAGTGCAAGTCCTAAGGATCCACATTCGCTGTTGCGGCTTTAATGGAGCAACAGTAAGCTTACACAGCTTATCCTTTAACATTCCTCTCACATTTGTTGTTATATGTCCCTCAGGTGTAAACGGAACACCCAAATACCGAAAATCATCAGATCTTTTCATAGCTGGGATTTCATGATCTATTACTCTAAATACGCAAGAAGCAAGAAGCATCTACAGCGGTCTTTTTCTGCTTACCAAGAGACCTGATCGAAATTGCGCAAGATTTTTGAGCATTAATATTGAGGCCGACATCATTTAAAAATTTCCCCACAAAGTCAAGCATGTGTTGAAGCCCTATACTTGTGGTCGCCAATAATATAAGGTCATCCGCAAAAGCTAAGGCACTTAACAACATATGGGAGACAAGGGATCCCCTTGTTTAACTCTACAAGAAGTATGAATAGGATCTAAAGTCTATCCACCATAATCAAACCTGGTGACACACTACCTTCATACACTGACATAATAAACTTCTTCATAGGAGATGGAATACCCTTAGCTTTCATGACAATTTCTAATGCCTTAAAGGAGACTGAATCAAAAGCCTTAGCAACATCAGTAGCAGCCATGAAAAGTTGACCCACATGACTACGTGTGTACCTCAGAGTCAAGTCTAACAGATAGATGTTATCACTGCAGCCATCAGTATCCCTGAAAGCTCTGTCTATCATCAATATGCACTCTTCGAAGCCTGCCTGCCAATATTTTATGAAAAGCTGTAATCAAAACAGGTGTTATGGTCAAAGGTCTTAATTGACCTGGTTCTGTAATATTTTTTTTCTTGGGTTGAATCACCACCTAACTGATCAGCTTCAATAGCTTTCCAACATTTGCCTCTATCCTTGTCCCAAAGTTGTTCACAGCTAGCATACTCTCTCCTCCGCTTTCGCTTATTTGACACATTTCTATCTTCTCCCTGTCTAATTCTTTTTGGACCACGACGCTTCACCGGGAAAACATCACGGATATAACAAGCTATCCTATCTTTTAAAACTTCCTGATCAATATTCATAATCTCCGTACATAGATTGTTTAAAACCTGCACTTGAAAACCACGAATATTCAAAGGCTCAAGAGAAGATAAATAAGTTCTTAATGTGTCATCATGCATCTGCTCACCATCAAGAGGCATCTCCGGTTGTTCTGGAGAAGTATCAGTTAAACCAAGTTTTTCCCTTAAATGACCCAGGAAGTCATTGCATTCACGCTATGCACAACTTGTTTGTACTTTGATCGGCTTCCCACTCTCTTAGTTCTTTAGTTACTTGCATTACTGCGCACATAAACTTAACGAGATCCATGTTCCCGATTCCACAAGTAACGCCACTGCGCGCAGATCATTGCAGAGAGCTCACTGCTAACGCAGTGGTTTGCTATAGCCCTTTTAGTCGCTCCTATAGAGGAACGTTGCCCGGTCTCCCCCGCTTGGAGATGGGGTTGGACTTTGGAGACTGGAGACAAGGACATTTAGTGTGAATCCGGCCACCACGAAGGTGACGCGGATTCCTCGCCCTTTCGGGCATACACATCTAAAGTTTCCATCTAACCCCGGCGGGCCCACGTTCGAGGGAAAGGGCCGAGGAAAAATCCACATGTGCCATTGGGTCGTTTGCAATCGGCGAGTTCTTTAGCCGCTACCGAATTTCGGTTTCCTTCCATTCGTTCGCTCCCACGGGGAACCACGGGGAGGCGAACTCGTGACTCGACGCCTCGCGTCCACTTAACGAAGACCTGGAAATTGGGAAGGGTGTTGGGAATAGGTATTTGTTTTCTACCGGAAGCCCTTTAGCCAAAGGGTCTTCCGGCAGAAGTTAGCAAAGAGCTGGACGGCCTTTGGGTATGACACGAAGTATTGTGCCGCCTCTGGCCATTTCCAGCTTTCACTGGGGGTGATGTCCCGCAGAGCCTCTCTCTGCGGGTCGAAGCTCTAGCAGTGGAGAAGGAAGTGGTCTACCGTGTCCGACCCGTGGCCACACCCACACGCCCCACTGTCGGCGACCCCTTACGCGAGGTGGCGCGAACGGAAGTTCCCGTGTCCAGTGAGAACATGTGTGATGTAGTGGTCCGGTATCATCCACCCGGCTGCCATCCTTCTCTCGATACTGCTGAAGAAGGCGAAAGTTGTGCGGCCTTTGTGGGAGGAGTCCCACATGGATTGCCACATCCTTTTCGCCTCGACCACGATCCTACTTCTCGCATCGGAGCTTCCGCTTTGGCCTGCTGTAACTCGACACCGATGGGTAGGGCGGTGATAGGGACATTAGTCTCTAGTGATTTAACGTGCGACACCTGCCCAAAGGCTTATCCACACGGCCCCCATGGGCGCGGAATTGAGATACGCTCAATAAGCGCGCTCCCACATGCCAAGCCATGCAGGAGCTATCAGTTACTACGAGGACGCGGACTCTCGTCAGCAGACAACTGGTGGTGCCGAGCCCTTTCTATGCTCTACCGGCTCAGCAGGTCGGTTCCCGAGCTGAATACCGCAGCTCACCCGTCGAGGCCCCTAACAATTTATGCGGGGGGGGGGGGGGACAGAACGAGGAAGGAGGGGAGAGGTATGGAGAGGAAGGGAAGGAGCCTCTGGCCAACTTTAGCCGTTTACCACTGCCCCCTCGATGGACCTACCCACTGCCGGCCCGAGGTATCCCGGGCCAGATGGCCGGGACCTCGTGGGCACACCGACACCCGAGGTACCAGTATTTAGAAGGCCGACTGGTAGGACCTGTCGTAGCAAAGCTACTACCATGTTTGGAGACACCGCATCTCCAGCACTGGTCGGCTAGCGCTTCGGGATCGTGTAGTCGCTACTCTACAACGGCTAGCACTTAGGAATCAGCAGAATAGGACCCGGCAAGCCGTATCCTACCCGCCTTTCTGCCTGTGTTCAGCGCCCTGCGCCAGGTGATAGGGACAGATGGAATCTCGTTAATGCATTCATGCGCCTTACTAATGAGATAACGAGGCATTTGGCTAAACCTGTGCTACTCAGAAGGTGTAGCCGACTTCCGAACCAGCAGTGCACTTGTTCGACATTGTCACCTATTCGCTGGTCACCGATCAGCGCAGACCAACAAATTTAACATATTTTTCTATTGTAACCTCCTCATGTAGATACGCTTCCTGCACTGCAGCGTCCTCACTAATCCTCATTTGGATGCTATTTCTCAATTTGGCTATTTTGACGATATCGGCTACCTTTTGCAAACCTATACTGCCATTTCTATTTTCAATGCAAATTACTCTATCCGTAGTGGAAGGATGGATATGTAGGATAGCCTTGATGATTTGCTTTATTGCGTAGTCTATCCCCTCTAGCTTTTTTAACGGAGGAGGATTAGCTACTAATTTATGTATAAATTTTGGTAGCAAGTGCGTGCGAATTAAATTAACTTTTTGATGGGACTTAAGGCTCATACTCTTATTATTTGTAGCCGCACTTGCTACTTCCAACAGACTTGCCCGCTGTGGTCCCTGCCAAGGGGTTTATCTTAACTTCTGATTGTCGATTCTTAACCCTGGATCTTCTATATGCCACATTTTATTTTTATGGACGATCTGTAACGTGGTTCATTTGGCACCTTCATTCCCAGTTTGTTGTGGTAGCTGTGTAGCAACTTGGTTTGTTTTTTTAGTTACCTCCTTTTCTTCGGCTAACAATAGCTAGGACGTCGTTTGATGCGACGCGATAGGCTCGGGTGGTGCGGATCAGGGCGTGCCGCTGATACTGTCTAAGTTTCTTAATGTGCCATTTGTAAAGCCTGTCGGCCCAACTGGCGGCTGCGTATGTAATAGTGGGGACGTAGAGGCCTTTATATATCACACCCATATTGCTGTGATTTAGGCTGCAGTGGGTCTTGGTGATGCGAGATAGTTGGCTGAAGATAGTTTTGCTTTTACGAGTGATGTAGTTTGCATGCGGGGTTATATTGAAGCGGGGGCCGAAGTGTTCTCCAAAGTACCAGATGGATGCCGGCATCTTGAGGATGCGGTTTCCTACTCTGATTGTGCGTGGCTTGTGGATATCTAGTAACCCCTTTTTGAGGAGGATTTCTGACTTGGTCATTGAAATCTCTCGTTTGTTCCTAACGCACCTTGTTGTGATAATATCGGATATGATGCAAGATCTGAGTTCAATTTCCCTCCTACTATTGTTGGAGACAGTGACGGCGAGGTCGTCTGCATGTGCCATCACGTCGTAGCCACAGCGGTCTATTATTCCTAGGAGATCGTCGAATACGATCTTCCATAGGTAGGGGCCTAAAACTGAACCTTGGGGTCAGCCGTTGGTGGCTGCCTTGGAGGTTATGGAGCTATTGCTGACAATTCGGACTGATCTGTTTGACAGGTAGTCTTGAGCCTGTAGAGGTTACTTGGACAGATACTAGTTTTTAGCTACTGGAGGATGGCGGGCCGCCAGACGTTGTCAAAGGCGCCGCTGATGTCACAGAGAAAGGCAATAGCATATTTTTCGCTCTTATTTTGAGTTGATTCGCGTAACTAGAGGATGGCAAGGCTAGGGGGTGTCTATTGAAAACGTCGGATAGTCTGTCGGTGACGAGTCTCTCGAGAGTTTTACTGATGACAGGCAGGAGGCAGATTGGACCATTGATCCATTGTGAACTTCTCAGATTTCTGTCGGAGATCGTTGACGGTGGGGTCGGTTGGGGAAGCGTCCGTGACTATCTTGCTGCTGCTTGAGTGGTTGCTGTGGGCGGGGGCGACCGGAGACGGAGAATGGGCATTAGATTTTTTCCTGTTTTTGGTTGATTTCTGGAAGGAGGCGATTGCATGTGAGGTGTCCGAGTCGTTGTCGGAGTGGATTCTGCACTTGAATTTTCGGTAGCTCCTACTCACCTGAATATATCCGTCCGTGTCTGAGGTGTTCGCGTCCATCTTGTCCAGGGACGGTGGCGAAATGTTACATGCAGTAGGAACTTTGAATTGAAATTGCACGACCAGTCAAAATGACTGGTCTGGTAAATCTAGTGTTAATATGGCGCCGTGCCCGTTGCCGATCTTCCACACACTGAAGATCCAAAATCGTAAGGTATCCGATGGAGGGGTAGGGTGTTTTTCGTTGAATCGTTTAATCCTTCGTTAAAAATTTGTGGCCCTGAAAAGCGCAGATTAATGATAGCGGTAATACTGCACGAAGTGCTGCTCTCCAACCTCAGTATACCATTCGGCACGTCATAATGAATTTTAGTATTTTTTGCCTAATATATTTGGAGTGTTCTACAAATGTACAGCTTCTATCTATGATCATGCCAAGGTACTTTATTTAGTCTACATACTTAATCTTGGTGTCATGAATTCTGATATTTGGCATACGACCTTTACTCAATTTTCCCTTCATCAGCATAGCCGACGATTTGTTTGATGAAATTTTTAATTTATGCGTTTTGCACCATTCTTCCAAAATTTGGGCCACTTTAACTGCATTTTCTTCTATTTCTTTTCTACTATTTCCCCTTATAATAAATATCAGATCATCGGCATATGCTGATATCTCAATATCACCATCCCGCATTTCCGATTCTACACTGTCCAACAAGGCATCCATGCACCAATTCCATGCAGCAGGTCCCAGCACAGATACCTGCGGGCACCCTTTTTTCATTTTACGGTCAATTTTTATAAAGGTAGAAATCATTCTCATCTTTCGTTTTGCAAAATAATTCTGTACAATGTTTAGTAAGCATGAGCTAATTCCTGCCTCAATAAGTCTGTTATATGTGGCCTGCCACCATAAATTATCAAAAGCTCCTTCAATATCAGCAAACAAGACCACAGCGTATTTCTTTTCAGTTATATTTAATTCAAATCTTAAGCGAATAAATGCGTCATCTGTGGATTTACCCTTCCTGAAACCATACTGTTTGCAATTTTCCATACCTTTCTCTTGATAAATAATGTTGATTCTATTAATTACCATACGTTCAAATATTTTCCCCATAACTGGGAGCAGAGCTATGGGCCTATATGAATTAATTAATTTTCTATCTTTTGTTTGATCTTTCAGAATTATTTTAATTTCAGCAATTTTCCACTCTTGTGGAAAGATTCCTCTTCTTAGGCAATTATTAAATAAATTTAGAATTATACATTTATTAATTCGCTAAAGCTGATTAATAATTTCAATATTAACGTTGTCCAAGCCAGGAGCTTTCTTCCGTTTTGTTTTCTTAATAGCCAGCCTTATTTCTTCTACAGTAATGTCTTGTTCCATATTACTGTTTTCGTATTTTTGTATCTTTTTCTTAATATTCTGTATTTCCTAAGATTAATTCGTGTCGTCAGAACTAGGAACACATTTATTTAAAATTGCATCAATAGTTTCCACATAAGTCTTCGCCCTACTGCCAGAGGGTAGTAAAATTGCACTTAAAGGTGTTGGTATTTGAATTTTTTCTCTAATTATTTTATATACAATACTCCACGGGTCCTTGTTTGCTTCTACTTTAACAAAGTTATGCCACGTTTCTTTTTTACTTTTCCTTATGGCGGCCACGTATTTATTTCTAATTGATCGATATGTTTCTTCATAGTCGTCCAACATTTCAATGAAACAAAGTCTACGAGCTCTTGATAATTGCTTTTTTGCTGCATTGAGTTTAGACCTTAAGTTACTTAGGTTTCTATTCCACCATGGAACAGCTCTCTGACATTTTCCCTGCCTGGGAATGGACTGAGTGCAGCACTTATTTAAAATTCTATTAAAACTTCGAACAGTTTTATTCGGTTCAGTTAGACTTAATTCTTGAAGTGTTTCATCCGTGAATTCTAGATTTATATGTTCTTCAAACTTATCCCAATTTGCCCTCTTCAAACAAAAGCCCTTTTCTCTCGTCCAGATTCTTCTTCGGAAGGCTATTTTTGCTATAGTAAACGTAATTAAATTATGGTCACTAGTGGTAATCGTTTCCTGTACTTTCCAATTAGTTGTTGCATTTATCATATTGTTATTGACTAGAGTTAAATCTATATTTGTGTCTCCTCTTGTGGAAGAAAAAGTAGCAGGGTTATTTGGTTCATTTAGAATATACAGGTTATTTGAAACTATCAACTCCTCGATTAGCCCTCCTCGGTCATCTGTAATTTGTAAGTGCCACAATTGAGATTTAGCATTTGCGTCCATTGTAATTACTATATTAGAAGGGCTGTCAAGGTTGTGTATAATTTTTTCCATCTTTTTTAGAAAAGGTTCTATTGGCAGAGATGGTTGACAATAGACATTGATTATATATACATCAAAGTATTGGGTGGTTACTTCGGAGCACATTACATGTTCATCCTGATATACTATGTCCTGCAGGATTTGTATTCTATCTCCGTTCACTACTGCTGCCACCCAGGGAGATTCAACTGAGGGTTGAATAATTCTCATTCCTATAGAGTTATAACCTCTCACATTGCCTTTAAAACTATAGGGCTCTTGAAGACAAAGAATATCTAAATTTTGTTCTTTTATTATCATCTCCAGATTGGCAGCAGCAGCAATCGATCTTTGTGAATTTATCTGTCCTATTTTTATTGACATTTTAATCGGCTACGATAAAGTTCCACATTTCTTATATATTCCGGGCAATCCCTGCTTCGAACGGTGTGGTTAACGTCACGTCTTTTTATCCTTATACAATTTATACATTTCGGTTTTTCTTTTCCTGGACATTCATTTTTCATATGATCCTTTGATCCGCAAGTTTCACAGAGTTGGTCAAGTACTCCACAGACCTTGGCTATATGACCACAGCCATGACATTTGTAACATCTAGTTACATTTATGTATTCTTTGATCTTATACGAACGCCAAAACATGAATATTCTGCCATTATCAACTAGGTCTTCAAGGTATTTTCCAGGTATTTGAACGATCCAATTAACTTTGTTGTCTTTTACTTTGAAGCTATGTACAAAACTTACCTCATTATGTAATTCTTGAGTTTCTTTTGTGGATATATTTCTAAAATTTTTGCATATAAAATCTTCCTTCAGTTCTTCAGATTTATAGCACTTCTCTACATCATAAATTACAATAGACGGATTAATCTTTCTGGGACTTTCGATTTTTAGTCCAGCTGTTTCTAGATTGCTTGCCTTTATTAAATTAACATCCTCAATATCTTTAACCTCCATAACAACACCTCGGTTCCTCATCTGTCTCACATTTTTAACTTTTAGTTTAGTTCTTACATGGTTTAGTTTCTGCATTAAGTCAGACTTTATCTGTTCATTATTTCTTTTATTCTCTTCTTTTTCAGGTTTAATTAACAGAACGTCATATTTCTCTTTTCTAACTATTTTCTTTTCTTTTCCTTTTCCAGGTACCCCCGGAGCAAGCGCTTTTCCAGCTGCCGCCACAATCTGAGCATATGATGTTCTCTCAGGTATTTCTTTAACTTGTTGTATAGCTCTCAACTTTTCGTTTTCAATTATTTCTTTTTGCAATGCTGATTCAAGGACTAGCCATTTTTCTAGTATAAACCGTATCGAGGGTTTTACAATTTTGTTGGAATCGTCAAATAGAAAATTCTCTAATTTCTCTCTTTCTTCTCTCACCATCTGTAAAGCTGTTCTTGGTTCATCATCTTTATCAAGTTCATGCGTTTCATCTTTGCTTTTCTTTCTTTTCTTCGGCACCTTCGATGTTCCAGGTTCCCTGAAGTCACTTCCATAAGACTGCACCGATGAAACGGAACTAGTTCTGGTAAGTGCTTGCATATCTTCTTCCTCTACCATTGTAGACTCCCTATTCTCGCTTTGTGAACGTTTCCGCTGCATAGTTTTGTGTTTGATTTTGTTTTTTAGATCCATAGTGGTTGCCACGAGTAGGGTCGGAAAATATGTCGACCCAGGCAGAGCCGCCATACCAGGGCAGGGCTATATACTATTGGAGGTCGCCAGGTATCCAGTAGTTGGTCGCTAGTGACTGGTGCACCCACCAGCCACACCCCGATGCCATCGATCAGGGTGTACCCCATCACCGCGCACCATAGCTTAGGATTAGGGATTTTTTAGAGAGGTTGCCAACCTCGCGGTCCGGCCGGTTAAGGCAAGACCCCCGGGCCCGTGAAACATGACCACGGGCTTACGGTATGAGGATCAATTTTAGTCTGGCCTCTCACCTCAAGCCACTCAGGCTAGGTTAGACCTGCCAGGGAATCAAGTTCCCCGCCGGCACAGCCTTGAGGATCATCGAGGCTCGCAAGCCCCCCCCCCCCCACCACGACAAGGTACGAACCACGGGGGGCCTATATAGGGACATTTAGTGTGAATCCGGCCACCACGAAGGTGACGCGGATATGCTTCCTCGCCCGTTCGGACATACACAGCTAAATTTCCATCTACTTCCAGCGGCCCCACGTTCAAGGGAAAGGGCCGAGGAAAAATCCGCACGTGCCATTGAGACGTATACAATGGACGAGTTCTTTAGCCGCCAGCGAATTTCAGTTTTCATCCATCTGCTGGCGCCCACGGGGAACCACGGGGAGGCGAACTCGTGACGCGACGCCTCGCGTCCACTAAACGAAGACCTAGGAAATCGGGATGGGTGTTGGAATCAGGATTTTTCCTACCGGAAGCCCTTTAGCCAAAGGGCTTCCCGGCAGAAGGATGCGAAAACCTGGAAGACCTTTTCCGACGACACAAAGTGTTGTGCCGCTTCAGGCCATTTCCAGTTTCCGCTAGGGGTGATGTCCCGTAGAGCTTCTCTCTGCGGGTTGAAGTCTTTGCAGCGGAGAAGGAAGTGGTCTACCGTGTCCGACCCGTGACCACACCCACACGCCTCGCTGTCGGCAACCCCGTACGCGAAGAGGCGCGAACGGAAATTCCCATGTCCAGTGAGGACTTGTGTGGTGAAGTGGTTCGGTACCATCCACCCGGCCGCCATCCTTCTCTCGATACTGCTGAAGAAGGTGAAAGTTGTGCGGCCTTTGTGGGAGGAGTCCCACATGGATTGCCACACCCTTTTCACCTCAGCCACGATCCTAATTTTCGCATCGTTGGTTCCCGCTGGGACCACGATGTTGCCGATCCTGGCGTCCATATTTCTCCTAACCTGGTAAAGGGCTTTGGCCTGTTGTAGCTCAAGTCCGATAGGGGGGGGGGGTACCGGCCACCACGCACATGCTATCCCACGATGACCAGCGGTATGCACCAGTCACCGCAATGAGAGCACGGCGCTGAGCGGCTCCGAGTATTCGCAGCTCCCCTGCCGTGCACCCTCCGGCCCATCCGGCAGCTGCATAAGTCGCTACCGGGATGAAGATCCCGCGGTACACAGCCGAGAGTGCTCTGAAACCGAGCCCCCATCCTCGTCTCGCCAACCTGCCAAGTTTCGCGAAAAGCGACCCGACTTTGTCGCTGATATATTGACAATGGGATCGGACACCCATGTCCCTATCTAAGTGGACGCCTAGGTATCTAACTGTATTCTTGAATTTAATTGACCTCGCTCCGATCCGAATGACCGGCGATCTCTTCTGAAAATCTACTTTCGATACGCGGACTGCTTTTCTTTTTCTATCGGGACGCGATCCTCCCCGTCGGCCTATTTTTTCCCTGTCTACGTACCCATTCCGGAGTACGATCGCTTCCGATTTCGAATCGGATATCTCTAACCTAGCTGTCCTGCACCAACCTAGGATCTGGTCGACAACGCGTTGACCCTCGATCTCTAAGTTTCTGCGGCTGTTTCCCCCCAGGAGGACGATGAGGTCGTCCGCGTATGCTACAAACCTATTCTCAACTGAGGTTTCGAGTAACCTCAGGAGACCGTCGAATATAAGGTTCCAGCACGCGGAGCCGAGGACGGAACCTTGCGGGCATCCTCTTGTCGCGCGCTTGGACATCCTTTCTGTTCCTACCGTGAGACTGACCTTGCGGTCCTCGAAGTAATTGGAGATTACCTCGAAGACGTTGCGCGACAGTCTCGATTCCTAAGACTACCTAACACTAGGGGCCACCAGACGTTGTCGAAGGCTCCGGAAATGTCGAAGAGTAGTGCGATCACATGCCGATGTTCGGTGTCATCAACCATGCGGCGGAACTCGACAATTGCATCTTCAGTCGACTTTCCGCGCGTAAACCCGTACTGTCTGCTGGAGATGCGTCCCGTCGCCATCGCCGTCTGCTCTAATCTGCTCTTAAGGAGCTTCTCTAACGTTTTCCCGATCACGGAGAGGAGGCATATCGGTCGGTAGGACTTTGGGTCCTTCTCGTCCTTTCCTTCGCCTTTCAGGAGGATTCTCACAGAGCCCACCTTCCAGGCGGAGGGGAAGACGCCCCATTGAAGGCACCCATTGAATAATCGCGTGAGTTCCCCGAGGATCGTTTTCGCGGAGGCCTTCAGGACCTGTACCTCAATGAGGTCCGGTCCTGGCGCCTTTCTATTTCCGAAGGAACGAATTGCTCCGGCCACCTCCACCAAGGAAAAGGGCGAGGCGTCGGCGGTATTCGGGGCAATTTGCGCCTCTTCCCGGAGAACCCTTTGTGTCGGCGAGTCGAGTTCAGGTCGATCGTCAGGGACGTGGGCTTCCAGAAGCTCGCTGGCGGTTTCCAAAGCACCGGTTGTGCTTTTATCGTTGCGCCGGAGTGTGCTTATTACTTTCTCTACACGGAGTTTATTTGCCTGGAGCTTGTATACGTTGCCCCAGGGCTCCGTGTTCCCGTTCGACGTCACGAAGTTTTGCCAGCTTTCCCGTTTCGCCCTCTTCACGTTCCTGCTGTAGTTCCGCAACGAAGTACGGTACTCCTGCAGTTTTTGGAGGCGGGAGGGTCCGTCAATCGTCTTCTGGAAGGCACGCCTCTGCCTGTACACGGCCTTTTTGAGCTTCGTTAGCTCTTTTGTCCACCACGGGTTGGACTTTCTAAATTTCCTCTTCCTAGGCATTGACGCGATGCAGACGTCAGTGATGACGGCTGTGAGCGTCTCTGCCATCCTACTTACATCTTCCACCGACCCCAAACTCAGGACTTCGAGCCTCGACCGTGAGTGGTTGGACAGGGCCAACGAGAACCGCTCCCAATCCGCTCGACGAGTGTCGAACCGAGAGTTCGCTGTTCCCTGATTTCCCGTCGCGGCCCTAGGTGCCCGCAGCCGGATGTCGATGGCGTTATGATCGCTAGTCGCCCATTCGCTTCTTATCCTCCATTCTTTAATATAGGGGGCCATGGAGGGGGATGCCAAGGTAACGTCGATGTATGACGATCCTGTTGGCGTCCAGAAGGTGGGTGGTTGACTAGCGTCGTTAGCTATAATTATTCTAAACGCGGAAACTAATCTTTCTAACTGCGCTCCCCTCTCGTCTGTGCTGTGCGGGCTCCAGAGCGAGGATTGCGCGTTCGCGTCGACAGAAATTATCACTCTCTTCCCCCTCAATGCCAGGAGTACCGTCTCCAAGTGCTTGAGGTGCTTCTCTATCTCGTCTTAGTATTGGAAGTAATGGGATACCGCGTAGAAGGAGAAGCCGGGGGTCAGCACTTCCGCACATGCGCAGTGCGGGTTACTGAGCTGCGAGATGAAAGTGACCTCAAAGTGAGGGTTGGGGATGGCGACAGCGGCCCACGGGGAGTGGGTTTTCACCGCCGCCACTCTCACTTCGGTCCCTAGTCCGTTTACTCGATATTCTGCGCCTTGCTTTCTGACGTTTAGTTCCTGCAGGAGCAGGACGTCCAGTCGCTTTTACGCTATTAGCCCCCTGATTTCGCCCGTTACTACAGCTGAACGTCGCATGTTCAGCTGTAGGATCCTAATTCCCGTGGCTACATTCGCGATCGCGGGGCCGCGGTTTCGCGTTGGGGTTGGGGGGACGCGGGGGTTGTTTTTCCTATTATTCCCTATATTCGTGGCGTCGCACCTTACGAGGTGGACGCGGACGGCGCGATGACCGATCCCGTCCAAACGTATACCCGAATCTAGTCCTATTGTATTGCCTAGGTCGTTGCCAGTGTCCCTCCTATCCATAGCTGTTAATTCCGCCACAGGGACCCCAGGGACGGGAGTCCCTGTGTCCGAGGCCCTAGCTTTATTTTGTCTGTCTGGCATTATTGGTTTTAGAGTTACTACCCGCCTGCGTCCTTTCCTGTTCGTTTCCGTTTTCGTATCCGTTAGAATAGCATTGGTCGAATGTGTATGTACGGCTTTCGGCTGGCGATTTTTTCCTCTTGTCTTTCGCTCCATTATGTTTTGTTTTTGTCTTTGTCTTTCGCTCCGCTGGGCCCGTCCGACCTTTCGAACCCTTTGTTTTCTTCTGGGTATTGTTACCCAGTTGGGGCACTACTCCCCTTTTTATTTTTGGGCGTTATTGCCCTTTCTTTCTTTTTATTTCGGGGCTCCACCCTGCCCTTGGGCTCTCTTAGGCCCGATATCACCTGGCCTAGGCCCTACAAACACCCTACTTGGCTCTGGGAGGTGAGGTCGCCGACCCTCAAGCGTAGACACACAGTCAGGCCCCAGTCCTTCGCAGTGGCAGCATTAGTTTCCCCCGAGGATTATGAGTGATTGGAGCCACTTATTAAACCCGGCCCATGCACCTCGAGGTACTCATAGCGGGAACCACGGAGAGGTCGCTGCTTGCTAGCCATGCACCCCTTTGTCTGGCTTCAACGTACTGGCCGTCTTGGCGGTCCGCTTCCACGAGAAAAGGGATACATTAGCTACTCCCGCCCCTATATAGGGACAGTTTATTGTGAATCTGGCCACCGCGAAGGTGGCGCAGATATGTTACCTCGCCAAATTTGGCATACACAAAAAATGGTTATCCACCCCCCGACGGAACACCTACGAGGGGTCCGAACGTGGGTAAATCGCCGCCTTCGCTCCTCGTTCATTAGGCTGGGTACGGAAGACCCAGTCTTAACTCTCGTGTCCGTGTAAGGAGTGTTCGAGTTTATTTTATGTTGGGTAGGTCGTGCTACCTACTCCAACTATTTTTTGTAGGGATTGTGGATGGTGTGTTTCGCTGAAATCGCGTGGCGGGTGCTCGGCACCGCACGCCACCGTCGCTCAGACGGCATTCGCCGACTGTATTCACTCCCAGTGCTACACGACAGCAAGTTGCAGCGTGCTAGGTAGGCGAGTGACGATTCTATTATTTGCTTCCAGCATGTATAAAGACCTGACTGCCGAGACCTAGGCAGCCAGCCCGTGCTGCTGGATCGGGTAAATTTAGGGTCGGGATTTGGGTTTCGGGGCTGTGTCACTAGGTGCCACACGACAGCGAGTTGCAGCGTGCCACGGCCAGGTGATAGTTCTTCTGTGTGCTACCAACATGCATAAAGACCTGACTGCCGAGACCTAGGCAGCCAGACCGTGCTGTTGGAGCGGGGGGTGGGGAGTAATAAGTGTGCTCAATCATTTTGGACGGACTGGACGGGCGTAGCGATGCCGTTGCCCGCGGCAGCGGGCGGTGTGAGTCCCGCACCGCGGTTTCAGCTCCACAGACCAGAGTTGGGGATGAATTTGTGATGGGAAAGGATGGGACTTGGCAGGGCGGGTGCCATAGCCCTTTTTGCCGCAAATACAGACTTGCGTTGCCCGGTCTCCGCCGCGTGGAGGCGGGGTTGGACTTTGGAGACCCCTATATAGGGACAGTTTGCTGTGGTCCATGGGTCGAGAGTCGACCCGGCCGCACCCGAGGCTTGCGCCCATATCGGCTTGGACCGTCCGTTTGTCTTTTGACGGTGTAATTTTAGAAACAGGTTGGGCGAAGAGTACCAGTTATCCAGGGATAAAGTGTACCCTTTATTTATTATAGATTTTGACAACTCGATAACAACATTCTCCGACGCACTCTCGTGTCGATTAGTTCTGTCCTGGCCGGTATATATTTTAAATTCATGGCAGAAACCGGTAGTTGCCTCGCACAATTTGTAAATTTTTATTCCAAACCGAGCTCTTTTTGACGAATTGAATTGTTTATACCCTAAACGCCCTTTATATTTCATCAAGGATTCATCTATGCTAACATATTCATTGAGTGTGTAAATTTCTTTAAATTTTTGATTCCAAAAATCAATGACCGGTCTTATCTTGCGAAGTCGGTCTTTACTATCACCAGTTTCATTATCGGAGAAATGTAAAAATCTCGAAATTTGACGAAATATCTTAAATGGCATCGTTTCTCTAAATATTGGCGTTCCTAATACAGCTCTTTTAGTCCAGTAAAGTTGAATACTTGATTTTTTTACTTGACCCATCAAAATACATAGTGCAAAATAGGCCTTGATTTTGTCTAAAGTGACAGGATACCAAGTGTCGTCTATACATCGTTTTTATCGCTCGTCGTGTATTGTTTGATCTGCGAAGCGATTTCTTTCCGTAACCAGGCTTTCCCAAAACTTCTTATCAAATGTAATAAAGAATAGGTCTAGTATTGTTGGATTGTCGCTTAAATTATTTAAGACAGACGCCTTTATTCCATGATGTTCAGAATACTTCCAAACTATTGGTGTTTTCTACTTTTCGCCAAATCCATGGTTGTTCTGTCGTACCTTCCTCTTCACTACTATCATCTATAATCATATGCCTTATTCGCTTGCAACTGGCATCAACACGTCACTATCAGAAGATTCGTTATCACGGCCTTCACTAAACACTTTTGTACCTTGCATTTTGAAGGGGTTTCTTAACTTTTAATAATTGAACTGCTTCGTAACAGCAACGATAAGAATCGTGACTAACTGTTCGGAGGTACTGAGAGGAACTAACATTCATTCACGAGCGTAACGGGCAAAAAATCAGTCCGCGAGCTCGGCTTGTTATGTTTACGTTTGGCCCAAGTATCTGTTCGCGACTCAGACTCGCGATATTTATGTTTGGTCCAAGTATCTGGTCGCGAGAGTCAGACTCGCGATATTTATGTTTGGCCCAAGTATCTGTTCGCGAGTCTGACTCGCTATATTCATGCTTGGGCAAAAATCTTCATCGCGAGTCTGACTCGCTAAAGTACGGGAAGGGGTTAACGATACAAGAACTTAGTTACTAACGCGGTGATTTGAGTTTGAATAAGACTTGGAAATAGAAAGAAACTTAAATTGAATTAAGGGAATGGCTTGCAGGAGGGGACGACTTCCCTCGCTAGAGCCCGGAACGAGTCTGATCGGTTGTGCGGCCGCTCTGAGCTCCTCCGGTCCTCGGCGGCCATGTTGCCGGTAGGTTCTGGTGGGGAGTCGTTGTGGTGGGTCGGTCGCCGGAGTGGGGCGGCCGCGTTGAGCGGGTGACGTCAGAACTAGGAGCGCGTGTTTGACGCGCTCGCGCGGAATTTCGGACTTAGAATAATTCGTTCTATACAGTAGATTCGAGAGGTACGATTATACTATCTTATGTTAACGTGGTTATATGCTATACTCGATATCGCTAACTTATTCTCTACGTGTTTCGTATAATATGGTCTTACTATTACTACTTATTGCTATTCGGGTATATATATATATATATATATATATATATATATATATATATATATATATATATATATATATATATATATATATATATATATATATATATATATATATATATATATATATATATATATATATATTCTTATGCGACTAATTCAATACGTCGGAGGACGTAACAAAGGTAACAAAATTTAGTATTTAGGTAATCCACTATGTTTCTAATCTTTCTTATTCTGTCATCTTTATTTTCCTTTTCATTATCCGCAAAATGTAGAAAGCCTGAAATATCAAAAAACGTATCGCGTGGCATAGCGCTGGCAAAAATTGGAGTACTTATTGCATATCTTTTTGACCAATACATATGCATTTTCGGCTTCTTCATTTGCGACATCAAGATGCATAATGCAATATAAGCTTTCATTTCATCAGAACTTACAGGAAACCCCCTTTGGTTTTTTTTGTTACACAACCTTCTTTTTCTATCACTTGTCTGGCATATAAATTCGTCTCTTCTACTATAGTGTTCCAAAAATCTTCATTCAAGACTTCTTTCAAAACATCTAAAGGCGTAGGATTACCACCTAGTCTACGCAGGCTCAAAGGATTAATTCCAGATATTTCAGAAAAACTTTTTATATCGGCTACATTTTCTTCTTCCTCCCAAATCCATTCCTCTGATACTGGTTCACGAGAAAATTCACTATCACTGATCGATAAACGTCTTGTGCGTCTTCGAAACCTTGATATTATATTAAAATTGTCATCATTTTCTATTTCAATATCGTCTTCATCACCTTCCCTTTGTATTTCATTGTAATTGTCAATTTCAGAATCACTAAACAATTCTTTTTCAGATTTCTCAAAGTCACTTTCGCTATCACTATCATAAAATATATTCCTTGTTTTTAATATTATGGGGCAGTGTATCGCAAATAATTTTCACCGAAATACTGTAATTGCCTCTTCTATTATGACTGATACAAGCTACAATGAAATGAACAGAATTGTGTTCGACTCCGTATTCATTTTCCCAACCTTCAGAGCTAAACTCTTTTTACGTATGACGTCACTGGTCTTGGCTATTTCTTTGGCGATCGCGGCTCGATGTACAGGTTCTCGTCGGGTATTCTTTTGAATATCAATTCGTAGAGACCTGGAGTTCCCTCGTACCTAATTTTATTGATAACGATATCGTCGTTGTTTTCAACATCAAACGTGGTGTTTCCAAGTGTCAGTTTGTCATTGTGAAAATACACTCCGTACACGTTGTCCAAATTTTTCGGTGGTCCGCTAAAGAAATTGTGCAAGTATTTGCTCGCTAAAGATCCAAGATTGTTGAACAAATGTTCGTATTCATCGCGGTGCGTTTCAGGACTTTTCAAAATGTTTCGCACCGATAATTCCAACGATGTTGTAGCCATTGGAGACGATTCGAAAGCTTTCTCCTGTTGCGCCGAAAGTATCGTAGGTATCGGTTCGAGCGCCTTATTGCTACCCGCCTCGTTATCGTCACTGTTGCCACTGTCGTTGTTGTCGTCGTCGTCGTCGTCGTCGTACAACATCATCGTTGGTAGGGACAGGGGAATATATTTTATTTTTCTTCTTCAAATGCATCCTTGGCGTTAAAGGTGCTTCGTCATGCTTCCTCTTCTTCTTCTTCTTCTTGTTCCATTTTCTCTCCACTTTCTTCATAGAGAACAGTGACTGCGTTCACGGATCCAACGGCCGATCCGCGGTCGGCATATTATCGTTCGCTTCCGTAGCTGTATTTTGAACCAGCTGTTTCAACGGCTCCTTGATCGGGCGTAAATTCGTCTCAATGTTCGACTCCGTATTCATTTTCCCAACCTTCAGAGCTAAACTCTTTTTACGTATGACGTCACTGGTCTTGGCTATTTCTTTGGCGATCGCGGCTCGCCGGTTTTCCTTAGACCGACGCATATCGGGCGGTACGATGCGACTTCAACGACTCTTGCAGTCCAAATGAGCCCCGATCACAGCACGACGAATTCGCTAAACCGCGCCTGTAACGACCACGATTCGCAGGGCTGTCTTTGTCGATTACAAGGAATCCGTACTTGTTTCGCCAACACCTCGTACAAAGTGCGTTGAACGTTTCGAACGACATATCTGTATTCACATGATTCGTGATATCTTGATTGAATAGACTCACTAGATTCGCATTGTCGTGAATCAAATGTTTGGGTATTCTCGCGTACGATTGCGATAGATAGAAACAATCGACGTGCGAATGTCTGCCTATCACGAAATATTCTCTCATGACATCCTGTTCGTCGCAAGCAACATCGTCAAAGATAAATATCGAATTCGGCCGAGCATCTGCCTGGGGAATCACGTCCGCGTTATCCGAGTAGGCAAAATAACCTACCTCCCCCACGGATGAGAACAAGTTGCTCAAGTATTGATACTGTGGTTGACGCAGCGATTTCGAATACACGTACACGTTTGCGAATCGCAGCCAATTCGGACTTTCCAACAGACTAATTATAACATTCGTTTTACCACATCCTCGCGGGCCGCTTATTACGCACCGTATAGTACTCTGTAGCAATGATCCGTGTTTCCGAAATATCTCATCGTGATCGTCGAACGTGCGGCAGGTCGGAACCCGGATATTCAATGACTGTCGTACGAAACTGTAGATATCAGTCTCCCCGTATTCCAATGATAGAGCGCACCTCCATGTAAATTGACGTACGTATATTTTTTTCTTTTTTCATAATCAACAGAAAAATAAAACAAACCTTGGCATAACAGCTCCATATACCATTTACAGACTGGTAAAAACAGCTCTGTATACCGTTACACACTGGTAAAAACAGTTCTGTATCTCGTTACAGACTGGTAAAAACAGCTCTGATGAGATTAGGTATGGGTCTGAAGAAAAATACGAAGAAGGAGGAGGACCGACGAACGGTCAAAGGAAAGAGAAAGAAGGTAGAAACAGTATCGAAAGAATTCTACCTATCGCCAAACGAGGCGGTTTTCTACCGCTGTTATTACCCGCTTTGGGAGCTTTGGAAGCGTTGACAGATGGCGCTGCTGGGGTGATCAAAACAATAAACGATGCGAAAGCTGCGAAGAAACAATTTGAAGAAGAGCGACGACACAATCGCGCTATGGAGGGTCGCGGAGTGTATCTCGCGCCGTACAAACGTGGAAAAGAAATGAAGAAGAAAAAAAAGTCAAAAGAAAGGAAAAAAGATAACTCGACGACGGACGTTGAATTGAAAATCGTCTGTAAAAAATTACCGCATTTTCGCCGAGTTTTCATGCGCGATGAATTGCCGAAACAAATATGGGTAAACGAACGAGGAATAGTGAATCTGGATTGCGGTCATGGTTCAGGAACGCACTGGGTCGCGTATATAAAGCATGATTCGCGAGTCAGTTACTTCGATAGTTTTGGAGATCTTCGACCACTGATCGAATTGATTCGTTATTTCCGACCATCACGTACAATCACAAGATTGATCAAAGTTACAACGAAAGCGTGCGCGGGCAATTGAGAGTGAAATTTCTGCGAGGAACTCTAATATAGTCCGTCGCAAGTATGTCATACACGTTAACGTTATCGGGAAGAAGTAGCGTGTTATCATCCAAGTACTTCCCGCCTGCTCGATTTGCAAACTTATTACACGATACCAAACATCAGTTCAAATATCGGTATTGGGATTATGGCTTGGATTATTTTTAAATAAATATGATATTAATTCTTTTTCTTAAAAAGCTTTATTTTTACTTTTATTTCAGAGAAGGTATATGTACCAACTGACTGAGCGACCAAAATCAACTGAGAGACCGACAACTGAAAATCGCCTGCTTATATACCTTTTTTGTGTGGTCTTCTCCACCAATCAGAGACGGTCATTCATCGCGTCTTACATTGTATACGCGGTACTGGGATCACTAACGGTCAGAGCACGATGTGTTCTAACGACACCGGCGATGGTATATGGCGGTATCTTTGATATACATTTTACATCACCGTCGGTGCGCGCTGACGAAACCGGCGGAAACGTAATCTGATATTTTCGAATCTCAGTCCTAAGTAAACTATAGATTAATTTTTGTCCGAGGCTAAAGTTTCTTTTTCAACAATCGGAAACAATAAATTCTATTTCGGCGACGAGGGTGAGGAGATAATCATCCCGGACGGCTCGTACGAACTGGAGGCAATCAACGCTTACTTGAGGCGTGAGATAAGCGCGCGGTATCCTTCTCCAGCAAAAGATAACAACCATGTAGAATATCCGCTGATCCTACAAGCGATCAACAACACTATGAAAAGCGAAATTAAAAGAGCATATAAGATAGATTTTACGAAACCCGACACCGTGGGTCCAATCCTAGGATTCTCTAGGAATCGTATTCTATCACCGAACACGTGGCATGTATCGCACACTTCCGTGAATATCGTTAACACGAATATTATTCGAATAGAATGCAACGTAACCACCCGTTCGTACGATAACGGGAAACTGATTCACACGATACTCGAATTCGCGCCTAACATGTCGCCGGGGTATAAAATATCGGAATCGCCAGCACGAGTCATTTACCTTCCAATCGTTATACGATCAATGGATGATTTAACGATTCGCATCGTGGACCAGTCTGGACGTTTGATTGATTTTCGAAACGAAGAAATCACGGTACGGCTGCACGTTCGTCGAATCGTCTCATAACCTTGACATAGCCGTTATGTTAATTCATAATAATAATAATACGATATCGAATATACGTCGAACATAAAAAACGGCGCGTCGTTTCGAAATAACAACAACAATAAGGAGAAGAAGAAGACGAGGAATCTAACCGAAACGTGGAATATCTGCGATCTTTGGGATTCATCGTTACCAAGTAATCGAACTCGCTTCACTGCCATGTCCGACGACGTTTTGAACATCTCTGAGACACCAATCTTCGACAATCGAATAACTACGATCGATCTGCACACCTACAATCCGTACGCCAACACAACGTTTGGAAACAGTTGTGGCGGCGACAAACCGGCGCCACGTCCCCGCCATGTGTTTAGTTTTAAGGCGAAAGAATGTTTGGACGAATGGACCGGGCTGCATGCTGTGCGTTAGCGTCGAGCGAATGTCTAGACGATTGGTTTGAGTGTCGCGTAGAATGAATGCGTCTAGTCAGGATGGAGTGAAAGCGAACCGTGAGAATGAGAAAGAATGATCTGGATGGGATGCATCGGTGAGCGAAAGGCTAGTTCAGTAAGAACCCTCGTCGGGAACGGTACGCGAGCATCGCGAGTTTTGTTCCGGCGTCATTGTAAATAAAAGTAGTCCGATTATAACCGGGTTCGTGGCGCAGGGCGCTGAACACAGGCAGAAAGGCGGGTAGGATACGGCTTGCCGGGTCCTATTCTGCTGATTCCTTAAGTACTAGGCGTTGTAGAGTAGCGACTACACGACCCCGAAGCGCTAGCCGACCAGTGCTGGAGATGCGGTGTCTCCGAACATGGTAGTAGCGTAGCTACGACTGGTCCTACCAGTCGGCCTTCTAAATACTGGTACCTCGGGTGTCGGCGTGCCCACGAGGTCCCGGCCATCTGGCCCGGGATACCTCGGGCCGGCAGTGGGTAGGTCCATCGAGGGGGCAGTGGTAAACGGCTAAAGTTGGCCAGAGGCTCCTTCCCTTCCTTTCCTTACCTCTTCCCTCCCTCCTCGTTATGTCTCACCCTAAAGTTGTTGGGGGCCTCGAGGGTGAGCTGCGGCATTCAGCTCGGGAACCGACCTGCTGAGCCGGTAGAGCATAGAAAGGGCTCGGCACCACCAGTTGTCTGCTGACGAGAGTCCGCGTCCTCGTAGTAACTGGTAGCTCCTGCATGGCTTGGCATGTGGGAGCGCGCTTATTGAGCGTATCTCAATTCCGCGCCCTTGGGGGCCATGTGGATAAGCCTTTGGGCAGGTGCTGCACGTAAAATCACTAGAGACTATGTAACCGGGTTCGATTCTTTCTTCCCGTTGCCGATCCCACCTCCTCACAGTGGTGAGATAAGAAGACCCATTCAACATCAAGACTTGTACACTCTTCCGTGTAAAAGCTTCCTATACGTGGATGGAAGACTCAGCCTACCGGGAGGATCGACCAACGTCACGGTGGCTCTAGAGAACAATGCGGTAGCGTTTATGTTCGACGAGATACGTTACGAACTGATCGGAGTGGAAATCGATCGGTCCAGAAATCCCGGTACAACGACGACCTTGAAGAATTACATCAGTCTGAACATTACGAAGAGCAACGCGCTGTCCAACGCGGGCTGGATATACAGTGTCGGTATATACAACGATACTTGCACACATACACACACACATGTCTACAGGGGCAATAAATAAAGGTACAACCCCGAGGTTCATAAATGCAGGTACAAGCCCGACCTTCTGAAGGAATAGTATAAAAGGACCGCACGTTCCAGTGCGACAAGCTACTTCCCATAGAATTACAGAGGCGTTCGTCAGCCTAGAAGACGATCTGTCAGACAGTATCTCCGCGACTTCACATACAGTCACTTTTCTTCACACAAAGTACATTTTATATCCGCTAGATGCTTTATTAAACACTGTATCATATTTGTATTGTATTATTAGTAAATAAACAATTAGCAAATTCCAACAGGTAATGGGCCCAGTCTCTAGTGTGAATAAA
Organism: Megalopta genalis; assembly: GCF_051020955.1. Taxonomy (NCBI): domain Eukaryota; kingdom Metazoa; phylum Arthropoda; class Insecta; order Hymenoptera; family Halictidae; genus Megalopta; species Megalopta genalis. Next base: position 459,683 of record NW_027476115.1, read on the forward strand.
GTGTAATAAGGATAATACAAAAAGGTGTGAAACAACCAATTTTTTTCGTGAAGAAAAGGTGAAATGATAAAGTTTATTCTACAATGGCAGACGGTACAGGATTTCGATTTGCCATCCAGAAGCTCAACGGAGAAAATTACGCAGTATGGAGTTATAAGGTGGTACTCCTGCTGATTAAAGAAAAATTGTGGGAAGTTGTTCAATTCAAGGAAGAAATGCCTACGCCGGTGGATGCAGCATGGTCTCAAAAGGATGATCAGGCACGTGCAACGATCGGACTTCTCGTAGAAGACTATCAGCTGTTGCACATAAGGAACGCCAAGACAGCACGAGAGACATGGGACGCACTTAAAGGATACCACCAAAAGGCAACATTGACAAGCAAGGTATTGTTACTCAAACGAATATGTAGAGCTGTGCTAAAAGAAGACGGTGATATGGAGGCGCATATCACTTCAATGTCAAATAATATAAACCAGTTGATAGCTCTTGGACTAGATTTGCCAGATGAGCTCATCGCGGCAATATTACTAGGAAGTCTTCCGGAGTCATACGATACACTTGTCACAGCATTAGAGAGTAGGCCTGAAAAGGACTTAACATCTCAATTCGTGAAGAGTAAGCTGATCGACGAGTACAAAAGACGTCGTGGAGCTAAAGACGTAAAAGAGAGTTACCGGAGTAACGATACAGCCATGGAGACAATACATAAAGGAAATGGAAGTGCGACGCAGAACAAGAAGAGTTGCTTTTTCTGTAAGAAACCTGGGCATTTCAAACCTGAATGCATAAAATACAAGGCTTGGCAGAAGAAACAAGAGAAAGCAAATAAAGTGTCACACGAAAATTCAGAGAATCATTCTCAAGATTACTGCATTTTAGTGAAAGATGAAAAAATATCTGGTGAAACGTGTTTCCGTGTGAAAGCTGCAGAAAATAAAGAAAATATATGGTTTGTCGACTCGGGTGCTACGAGTCATATGGTAAAAACCATGCATTTTTTCAGTCATATAGATCCGAAGAAAAAGGGCAATGTATGGCTCGCCGACGATGAAAATATCGCTGAAGTGAAAGGCATCGGTTCAGGTGTCATAAAGTGTGCAGTTGGTAACGGAAAAATCTTTGAAATGAATGTGCGCGATGTCCTGTACGTACCGGGCCTAGGGTCTAATTTATTGTCGGTGAAAAAGCTGACAAAAGAAGGCTATAAACTTGTATTTGAAGAAAATGAGTGCCAGATAACCAAAAATGGGGAATTACAGGCAATAGCAAGGCTTTCCCCGGAATTATACCAGGTACAGACAGCTGAAAGGGCCTGCGCAGCAAATGAAGCCATAAAAACGAAGCATGGGGACAATTGCCAACATGTGTGGCACAGGCGCTTCGGGCACCGAGAGCTAAATGCAATTAAGGATTTGGCTACAAAAGGATTAGCCACAGGTATCCAGGTAAGAGACTGTGGAAAAAGGGAAAATTGTGAATGCTGTATAAAGGGAAAAATGGCACGTCAACCTTTTCCCAAAGAATCCAGCAATAAATCACGTGCAGTATTAGATTTAATACATACAGATGTTTGTGGACCTATGCAGACAGTAACACCAGGTCAGAAAAGGTATTTATTGACTCTTATAGATGATTATTCCAGGTATACGACAGTTTATTTTATGAGTCAAAAGAATGAAGCCGCGTCCTTCATTAAACAGTTTATTGAGACGGTAAAGACGCAGTTTGAAAGGAAGCCAAAAATAATACGATCTGATCGAGGAAGGGAATACATCAATGAGGACTTAACGATGTATTTAAACAATGAAGGTATCAAGATGCAGTATACGGCTCCTTATTCACTACAGCAAAATGGAGTAGCAGAAAGAAAAAACAGATCATTGATTGAAATGGCACGGTGCATGCTACTCGATGCAAATCTCGAAAAAAAATATTGGGGTGAAGCTGTAAATACAGCTAACTACTTACAAAACAGATTGCCGACAAAAGCAAAAGAAAAAACCCCATATGAGTTATGGCACTCAAAGAAGCCCGATGTAAGCAACTTACATATTTTTGGTTGCGATGCATATGTTCTTGTGCATAAAGAACAAAGAAAAAAGTTGGATGATAAGGCCGAGAAATATACATTCGTTGGTTACTCGGAAGAATCTATAGCATATAGGCTTTTAGATTTAAAGACAAATCGAGTGAAAACCAGTCGAGAGAGAGAGAGAGAGAGAGAGAGAGAGATGTAACTTTTCTCGATAAAACAACCGAAAAAGAATCTCCAACTCATACAGCTTGTGATGAAGTAATTCTTTCAGGAAATACAGATTTTCATAAAGAGATACAACAAGTACAACATCACCAAGAAGAATCAGAAGCATCAGATACGCAATCAAGTATAGAGTCTATCGATGAGACCGATACTACATACAGTGGACAGATTGATCATGAAACTCGATCAATGCAGACGTTCCGAGAGATCAAATAGGGGTGTACCGCCAGACCGATACATGGCTACATTAAACATGGTGAAAGCTGAAGATAATGAACCAAGGAGCATAATGGAGGCTTTAGCTGGATCCAATAAAAACTACTGGAGAAAGGCTATGGATAGATCGATTGCTGAAAGACTTTTTAGGGAACAATCAAGAAAAAATGATTATATATGAGGACAATCAGAGCTGCCTTAAGCTCACATTTAATAAGAAATTCAGCCACAGGACAAAACATATCGACACGAAGTTTCACTTCATAAAGGATTTGACGAATCAAGAAATTGTCGACTACAGATATTGTCCCACAGACCAGATGCCAGCGGACATGTTAACCAAGGCCTTAAATAGAATAAAGTTAAAGAATATGTCTGAAAAATGTGGTTTAATCAATCAATAAATTACGGCTGGTGTGATTATCGTTGAGGAAGGGTGTCGGTATATACAACGATACTCGCACACATACACATACACATGTCTACAGGGGCAATAAATAAAGGTACAACCCCGAGGTTCATAAATGCAGGTACAAGCCCAACCTTCTGAAGGAATAGTATAAAAGGACCGCACGTTCCAGTGCGACAAGCTACTTCCCATAGAACTACAGAGGCGTTCGTCAGCCTAGAAGACGATCTGTCAGACAGTATCTCCGCGACTTCACATACAGTCACTTTTCTTCACACAAAGTACATTTTATATCCGCTAGATGCTTTATTAAACACTGTATCATATTTGTATTGTATTATTAGTAAATAAACAATTAGCAAATTTCAACATAGAGAAACGATGATCAACGGAGGGAAACTCTCACCGCAACGCCTACGAATTTGCTACATTTCAACTTTTGCGTGCCTATGAACACATTGCTAGGCTTCTGCGAAGATTACAAACGCGTTGTAATAAATGCTCGGCACGGATTGATTTTGATTCGTACGCGCAACGACGCTAACGCGTTATGAAGCTGGTCCGACAATGCGAAACCTGTCCTGGATTTGTATAAAATTCAATGGAGAATGCCGCACGTCGCTTTGGATGAAATACACAAGTTTTAACAAGATTTAATTTAATTATATTTTTTTAAACACTTTCAATTTTATATAATTTTAAGGAAAGATTTTTTATATTATTAATTAGATATGACTTTATTTTAATATATTTATTAATAATAAGGTTTATGATTGAATCAATTGAAGGGAATGATTATTTATTTCTTTATTTATTAGTAGTAGGGGTTTGTGAGAGAGTTGTGGGTATTACATTATTAATTAGATTGATTTATGAGAAAGGTAATCAAAGATTAAAAATTTTAAATTTAAGAATATTATGAAAATACAAAAATCAATAATAGTTTATTTTGGAAATTTTTTAGTATTATTAAGGCTTTTATTGTTATTTGGTTTTAATTATTTTTTTAATTATTCTTTTATGTATTTTACATTTGGGCTTCATGAATAATCTTTTGTTTTAGTCGTTATAAGATTATGAATTTTTTGAATTATTTTTTTATTTCTAGACTGTGAAAAATTAAATGTTTGTATACTTTTATTATTAATGTTGTCAATGAGGTTAATAATATATTTTTTTTCATTAAATTAATATTTTTTTTATCTAAGGTTTGAAATTAGACTATTATTAATTTTTTATTTAATTGTAAAATGAGGGCATGGGATTAGTCGGTTAGAAGCCTCTTATTATATAATATTTTATACTTTATATTTTTCTTTACCTTTATTAATTTTTATATTTGTAGTTGATGATGGAATGATAACTATATCAATAGATTTTTTAGAATTTATTTGATTGGAAGATGATGTTAATGAAATGTTATATATATATTTTTTATATCATTTTTAATTAAAATTCCTTTATTCATGTTTCATGGATGATTGGGTTTATAATTATAGTGTTTATATATTATAGTTAGTGTTTGGGTCCATAATTTTGGCTTTAATTTTATTAAAAATAGGAACTTATGGGATATTACGTATGTTAACAGTTTTTGATTTTTGATTAGAAATTTGTGGTGTGTGAATTATTATTTATAGATTAGTAGGTTCAATCATTTTAAGATTAATTTGTTTACGGCAATTTGATATAAAACTTTTAGTTGCATATTCTTCAGTTGTTCATATAGGCTTATTAGTTAGTAGGATATTAACATTTCATTTGGAGAGAATGAAAGGTTATTATATTATAATAGTGGGGCATGGTTTATGTTCTTCTCTGGTTTATTTTATTTAGTTAATGTAAATTATAAAGGAAGTAATAGACGTTTGATAGTAATTAATAAGGGGATATTAAATTATATACCTAAAATACGGTTGATGTGATATTTATTTTGTTCTTCAAATATAGCAAGCCCAATTTTATTGAATTTAGTTAGTGAAATTTTAATATTAATAGGATTAATTATATGAAGTAATTGTTTAATCATATTGTTAATATTGTTACGTTTTTTTAGATTTTCATATTCTTTATATATTTATTATTATAGCCAACATGGGGAAATAAATTATTATATAAAAATTAAGGGTGGGAAATATATTGATTATTTAGTTTTAGTTTTACATTGAATTCCTTTGAATTTAATATTTTTAAATTTGGATTTATTTTATTTAAATAGTTTATAATAAAAATTTTGAATTGTGAATTCAAAGAAATATGTATATATTTCAAATTATAAATCTTTTAATTATTTTTAGGTTAATTATATTTATATTAAGTTTTTTATTATTTTTAATTAGAATATTCATGGAAATATTTAAATTTATAATATTATTTGTGTGAATGTGAGTGATTAATAATTTAGTTTCTACAAAATTTAGTTATTTATTATATTTGGATTGAATTGGGTTAATATATAGTAGAATCGTTTTATTTATTTCAGGTTTTATTATACTTTATTCAGTAAATTATATAGAAATAGATATTTATTTACTTCGTTTTATTTATTTATTATTATTATTTATTTTATCAATGTGTTTAATAATTTTAAGTCCTAGAATATTAAGAGTTATATTAGGTTGGGATGGATTGGGATTTATTTCATATTGTTTAGTAATTTATTATCAAAATAAAAATAGTTTAAATTCTGGAACTTTAACCATTTTAAACAATCGGGTGGGTGATGTAGGAATTTTAGTATCAATTGGTATTAGTTCTATTTATGGTCCTTGACATTTATTATTATATAGGTTAAGATTTTTATATTTGTTTATGTTGTTATTAGCAATTATTACTAAAAGAGCTCAGTTACCATTTCCTTCATGATTACCGGCCGCAATAACTGCTCCTACTCCTATTTCATCTTTAGTTCATTCTTCTACATTAGTTACAGCTTGCACATTACATATTTATTTATTCGCTTTAATAGTTTTTTTTAATAATAGTAATTTAATAATATATATTGTTACGGCGACTTGTCCAAATCAAGTCGCTGTAATGTGAAACTGCCCTGTTGTGAGCAACTCCATAAAGAAAAATAGAAGAGAGGGGTTGCCACGGAGGTGTTTTATCAACGGACAATCGAAGAGTCGGGATCGGACCGTCGAGCGATCAACACCATCTAATTCAAAGATCTCTAACATAATCTAATTCAGTTGTATTATAGTTCGTGTTCTCTATTGTAAATAAAATGCCGCGACGCGGGAGAAGTGTAGTAATTCGTAACAATATATTTATAATTTTTAGTTTTACAATATTTATATCTGGAATAATAGCTAATTTTGAGATGAATATTAAAAAAATTATTGCTTTATCAACTTTAAGTCAATTAGGATTTATGCTGATTCAACATCGACTGTCATAAGCGATATCACGCTTCGTACAGTCAAGAGCAGGCCACGGCCTCATGTGCTCTATTAAATAGACAATAGAGTTCTATGCCGCACGCGAAGCATTCCACGAAATCATCCTCTATCAGATAAGTTGCGATGCCTGTCCTCTTCGCACCGATAATCAATACGTTCCTACGTTCCTACGTTCTCTCTCTCTCTCTCTCTCTCTCTCTCTACAAAAAAGCACGATAGAAATAAAAAATAATTGTAACTAAAAAAAAAGAAAAAAAATGTGTTACCTTTCGATTTCATTAGCCACATCCAAAATACACGAACTTCGCTCAAATAACAATGATATTGAATCTTCTCTTTCCAAGTTCGCGTCCAGCAATGAAGCCTGCATGGTACGTGGTATTCTTGATACATCGGTTCCGCGATAAATGAATTGAATTTCGGACAGCCGAGATATTCCAAATTGAAACTGCAAACTCCTATTTTATTTAAAATATCCTTATCAATATGTCCACCTTTGTGCGCGACGACGGGATCTTTGTAGTCTCGAACGAAATTTTTTATAATAATGCCAATGTCCTCTTGTTGATAATACTTTTTCCCTGGAAATTTTTTAATGGAATCCGGTGCACGAAATTCGAGACATGCCATGCAGACTTCTGATCGCTTCTGGATAAATCCATGTAGCGAACGCACAATTCGAATTCAAATAATTCATATTCAGAAGTGCACGCACGCGCTCTTCACTCTCCACAACGTCGTAAAAATGCAAGCGCCCCCTCTCTAATCTACCCCTCTCTCTCTCGCTCTCTCACTCCAAAACATTACCTACAATGTAAAAATGCAAGCGTGATAAAAGAACGTCACATGATTAAATTCAATAAGACAAGAAGACCGCTTAGAAATCGTCTCCAGGCTCGTTACAAATGCGATGCATTCGTCGTGTGCGACGGAAACCGTTGCGACGCATCTATCCCCCATCTCTCTCTCACTCCCAAAAACCGCGCTTCGTTCATAGCGGACCAAGCGGAAGAGAGAGAGAGAAACCGTATCGATGCGTCTATCCCCCTTTCACACTCCAAAAACCGCGCAACGTATATTATTTTTCTAACGTTGACGTAGGCTATAGATTCTGCAATCTTGGTCTTGCAACCTCCTCTTCTGTCCAACCTTTTGTCCCAACACAAATCATCATATTTGGAAATCTTTTTGATTAATTTCTTAAGCCTATCATGCAAAAACTTCATTGTTACAGCAATCAGGTTTGTTTCGATCTTCTCTTTGAGCATTTGGTAGACTTTCAGATCCAAATCTACTTCAAAGAGATTAAAAAGAATTTCAAAGAAATTTCTCAGTACTCTTTCTCCCTCGCCATTGGAATAATCTTTATCATCTCCTTTAGTATGTAGTTCTGCTTCAGATAATATTTGTCTGGCAAGTTCCTCTAATCATCGAAAGAGAGAGCAATAGAGGCAGAATAATACAAGTAGTTGAAACCTTTCTAAATCTTGATCTAGAAACAGTTCTCACAGTAGTTGTTTTGATTTAAACAAAAGTAACCATATTCTTAATTTAATGATAAAATATATTGTGGCGGCGACAAGCCGGCGCCACGTCTCCGCCATGTGTTTAGTTTTAAGGCGAAAGAATGTTTGGACGAATGGACCGGGCTGCATGCTGTGCGTTAGCGTCGAGCGAATGTCTAGACGATTGGTTTGAGTGTCCCGTAGAATGAATGCGTCTAGTCAGAATAGAGTGAAAGCGAACCGTGAGAATGAGAAAGAATGATCTGGATGGGATGCATCGGTGAGCGAATGGGATAGTTCGGTAAGAACCCTCGTCGGGAACGGTACGCGAGCATCGCGAGTTTTGTACCGGCGTCATTGCAAATAAAAGTAGTCCGATTGTAACCGGGTTCGATTCTTTCTTCCCGTCGCCGATCCCACCTCCTCAATATGAAAGTATATACTAATTAAAGTGATATTATTCGACATAAAATAATGTCTTTAATTATAATCTTTAATCATTTTTCCTGCTGGTTAATATAGTAGATTTGATATGTTTGGATTAAATGGATTACCAGATCTACCATCTGATGCTGCTGCTCTAAAATGATTTGTTATTAGAGAAACTATTTTCATTTTTAGTTAGATGAAAAATGTAAAGGATAAACAGAAAAGAGAGAAGCTTAATCAACCTTTGGAAACATTAAGAAAGAAATTGCCTGAAGACTTTAGATAGGAGCTGCTGTGGGAAAAGTAGATTGTTTTTTTTGAGGATCTGATTACAGGTAGTAGAGGATTCAGTATAAAGTCTTTACAGGACAGTTGCAAGCAATATGCGCAACAAGTTAATCAGTCAAAGAAAGGCTCGTGTTTGGGTAATGTTTTAAGAGGAGAATATGAAAACTTTGTGAATATATTTCACACATTGAATTTACTGCAGAAGATATTGAAAATATGGCTTCCGGTCCAGAAATAAGAAATCTAATGTTGAAAAATGTTCTATGCGGAAGACCTGAAATTGAAGGAAAAATGATATATGAAAAGTATGGCGCAAAAATTAGGTAAGGTAGATCCAGGTGTAATATTATTTATATGATGAATTACAGGAACCATTTTGTACCACATCTTAGTAATATTGAAGAAGATATAAAGAGAAGCATGAAAGTTTCTAGAGAGAAAGCTCGTGGTAATGTGATAGATTCATACTCGAACAATATTTCCCAATCTTACATTTCTATGCAACTATGAGATATTAAAAATAACTCACACAAACAAAGTGGTCATTCAAGGAGTACAAGTAAGGAAAATCGTGAAATTGGTACAAGCTCTAAAAAACATAAACATACTGTTAAGGACAAAGATAGTAAGGTACCAAAATGGGGACACATTGATATAAATGATACTAGCAATGAGGATTCGGAATTTCTTAATGATTTACAAGATGGATCTAGACGGGATGGATTGAGTAATGCTTATCAACGTATTCCTCATCAATTGATTGGACTTATGTATCAATTAGACTTGTCGATTCTTTGCTTACTAAGGAAGTCCATATATAAACATTAATATCCTTCATTTCATTATCGTTAGCGTTTGAAGAGTCTGATATTGATAAGTTTAGTAAAATTGTTCTTTGCTACGAGAAAAGAAGTCTATTTATCTACAAATTGAAAATGTAGACAAATATTATACAGATAATAATATTAGTTATGCTAGATTATTTACTAAAGAAAATCGAAGTTTTTCCATTAATAGTTACCTTAACAGTTTTGTTAAACATCTAATCTCTAAGACAGATGATTTATCAAATGATATAGAATACCTTGTTACCTATACTAATTCAGGCTTGAATCTTGCGAAAGGAAAAAGATTAAAAAGAGGACGATTTAAAAACTTTTATCCTTTTAAAATTGATAGCATGGAAGAATGTGATATCATATTAAGAGACTTTTTGTTTACAAATGATAATATACAAGGGCGTGGTTTTTATCAATTTGCGCGAGATAAAATAATAAGAGAAGAACTTTTAAAGAGACTAGAATTTTCGTCTACTATGCGGACAGTAATAAAAGGTAGAAAATATTCCTAGAAAGAAATAAAAGAAGCATTTTTGGATAAATTAGTATTTGCAGTTAATCAACCTAATAGAGAAGAATTGAACAGCATTATCAAAAGTGAAATGGAAAAAAATAGTAAAGTTCACGACGGTTATGTAGCATTACAAAAAATTGTATTACGTGATTTAATAACTTTAGAAAAAGATGGAAAACTTGGAAGTTATATATTTGAAATTACATATGGATCCAATTTATTAATGTCCTTCTTACACAATATGTTCTTGCGTAAAAACATCTTTTTCATCAATTTTGAGGAAAAAAACTATGGCATATCTGTTGACGTCACTATCAATTATAAAGATAGCATTACTTGTATAAAGCCTCACAATACAAATAATAGTATTGGTTATTATCAGTTATTTCCTTCTAAACGGCAGGAGAAAAAGAATACATTTTCTGTGAATAAGTGCTTCACTCTTTTCATTGAAAAATTAGAAAAGGATGAAAACATAAAATATTTTGTCATCTATACTAATGCAGACCTAAATCTTACAGCAGAAAAGAAATTCAAATATGAACGATCTAAAAATTTTTATCCTTTACAATTTAATAACATAAATATTTAAAAAAAGGATATAAGATTTTAAAAGATTGTTTTTGTATAAATGAGAATGATCTTTATCAATTTTCGCAAGAAGAAATGACAAGACTTTTAAATTTGTTAAAGCTGCCACCTTTTTGGCAGAAAGGAAAAGAAGATGGAAGACTTTCTGGCGAGAGTGAAAAAGAAATAAAAGAGAAATTTTTAGATAGACTAATACTTGCAGTTAATCAGTGTGACAAGGAAGAATTGAACAGTGTTATTAGAAATGAGATAGAAGAGGGTAATGTTCCGTATAATTGCGAAGAATTACATGAAATAGCGTTACGTTGGTTAGAATCTCATGAATTTGGCCCTATTACTAAGGGAATAATGGAAAAACTTTTGGAAGATATAAAAAATAATAGGTCTAGTTATCAGGAAACTGTCGAAAATATTGATGAAGAAATCAAATTTGCTAGAAGTGTAGTTGGCAGAGAAGGAATATCTGCATTTTATCAATTTTTAAGTTTCTCAATTATGGGAGAAGGAAAAATATGTCTGGAGCTACTAAAGAAGGAAAGAATAAATTTAGCTACTATGTCGAGTATTTTGCATGTGACAGGAGCTAACGCTGCAAAAGCTTTTAAAGATTTATGTGACTCTTGATTTGATGCAAGAGGAAATAAAACACAGCGTTTAAAACATTTTATTGAAGGCGAAGATGAGGGAAGTAACTTTACATTGCATAACTTATCTAGCATATTAAGTAGAGCAGGAGGCAATGCTAAAGGTGCTTTTCAAGAGTTGCACAGTGTTTGTTTTAATAGCAAAGGACAAAGAACAGAGCTTTTAGAGGACTTCTACAACGCAGGTTTTAGACCAAGTAACTTATCCTCTGTACTTTGTGGAACAGGAGCTCGTGCTTCTTTTACTTTAAAACAACTGCATAATATTTCTTTCAATAAGAAAAGAAGGAAAACACAGCTTTTAAAGGATTTTTACAATGTGGATTTTAGGCCGTGCGATTTATGTGGTATATTGAGTGCAGCAGCGAATAGTTTAAAAGAATTTCATGATTTTTGTTTTATAAACGAAACAAAAAAGTATTTGAATCGTTTCTTAATTGAGAAGAAAGGTTTTACACCAAAAAATTTATCTAAAATATTGCACGGAGCAGCAACTAAGATTTGTACTGCTTTAAAAGATTTTCATGATATTTGTTTTAATGAGAATGGAAACAAAACACAACTTTTAAATGATTTCCATAAAGCAGGCTTTATGCCATGCAATTTATCTAACATATTATCCATGACAGAAGATAATGCTACTTCCATTTTAAGAAATTTCCATAAATCTTGTTTTAATAAAGAAAATTGTTTAAATCATTTCTTAGCTGAGAAAGAGCTTTTTATGCCAAAGGATTTATGTAAGATTTTATATGGAGGAGGACTTGGTACTTGCCATACTTTTGAAAAGTTGCATGGTCTTTGCTTTGATAAGGCAGGAAATAAAACAGATTATTTAAATAATCTTATAAAAAATAGCTCGCCGAATGCGATACTTAATATACTATATAAAACAGTAAAAAAAATTAAAAAAGCCCCTTTTCTTTCTTAGTTGAGCAGAATATTGGTGTAGAAGATAGAATAACCAATCTAAGCCATTTATCTGATTAGCATATCTAGTAGAAACGGGCCAAAGACAAGATTGGGATAGTTCACAACAAAGTGATCCTAAGAGAAAAACCCGGAAGTGTACTAGTAATCAGAGTAAGAGCAAAGGAGGTAGTAGAAATAGCAACAAGCTCTAGGATCTTCTAGATAAAAGAGAAGTAAGTGTGACAGCTAGAGAATATCTTGATAGCCCGAGAAATAGCAAGAACATAGAAGAAGTGGTACAAGTAATTCCTTTTATAGTTCAAAAACGTGAAATTGAAGAAGCACAGCAAACATGCAGGCCGTAGCAATCTTTGCCAAAACAATTGGTTAAAGGAGCAATTAATTTTATAATCCACGAGCTCGCTCTTGATTTTTCTGCTTGTGAAAACACCTAAAATTCATCTAAATCATTTAATAGTGGAAACAGTTATTTCTTCCTTGAGCTGCACAAGAAATGCACAAATAATTATTGGAGCGCATATAATGCTCGAGATATGGCGACAATTTTAGCCAAATTTGAAAATATTTCGATCATTTTATCATCAACTTCTCCACTGTTTGAAAGGATCCATCATGTTAAAAACGGGAATTGCAAGCACGTGATGTTAACTAAGCGATTTGATGATGCAAATGGAACAGGCTTTTAACGATACCTACATAGAAGAGGATAATTTATTTTTGTTAATTTTTTAAAGATTATTTGAGTTTGTTATTTTCGATTACAGATTAATTTAATTGTGTTGTTTAGACCTCGAAATCTCACCGAAATATTTGTTTATAATAATAGATTTTAATTGTTAATTCGTCCACCGATAAGTTAAGATAGAGTTTGAATAAAGTTTATATATTGGGAAAAATAACGCTTTTTTTTCGCCTTCATCGACGCGAACCTCAGTGTTACATTTTTCTTAACTGCAGAGGAAAGACGCAACTAGCAAGCAATTCGTAAAATTGTAGATATGAAATTCGGCAGGGAGCGAACAGCTCGCTTTGCCAGTCTAGTTTTCTATAAGCGCATTTCCTCTCTGTCCGACTACCTTGCGCTCGCTTTATTTAATTACGTCAAGAAATGCCCTGGTGTAAGGGCCGCGTAGTCCGTCGGATCGCTTGACATCGGTGTTAGGAGGCGGGAATTAAGGCATGCCTCGACGGTGCACAACAGGGTGCACATCTCCTCAAAGGTGAGGGTGTGCTGGCCAACCACCCGTGCTAAGTGGCGTTTTACTGCCTTAACCCCCGCCTCCCATAAACCGCCGAAATGCGGGGCTCCGGGTGGGGAGAAATGCCACACGATGTCGGCCTCTCCGAGAAAGGCCGATACCTCGGCTGAGTCGCGGACCGCCCGAACCATCGCTGCGGGCTCCCGTGCGGCCCCGCGGAAGTTCGTTCCGTTGTCGGAATAAATAGCAGAGGGCCTACCCCGACGGGAGACGAACCTCCGCAGTGCAGACAAGAAGCCCGCCGTGGTGCAGTCGCTCACCAGCTCGAGGTGGATCGCGCGGGTCGCGAAGCACACGAACACCCCGATGTATGACTTCTAGGCCCGATAACCCCGGCCCTTCCCCATGCGGGTCCAGAGGGGGCCCGCATAGTCGACGCCCACGTGCAAGAAGGGCCGCGAAGGGTTTACCCGTGATAAGGGCAACGTGCCCATGAGTTGGGACGCTGGAGATGTGCGATGCCTTGCGCAAGCTACGCACCTCCAGGTCACTCTTCTGACCGTGTCTCGGGCACCCAGAAGCCAATACGTCCTCCTCAGCACGCTCAAGGTGAGCTGGGGTCCACTGTGGAGGGCCGTGAGGTGCACAGCCTCCACCAGCAAATCCACCACTGGGTGCTTCGGGAGGAGGATGGGGTGTTTCTCGTCGTACGCGCGGGACGAGTTGTCTAGACGTCCCCCCACGCGGAGCAATCCTGCCTCGTCAAGAAATGGGCTCAACCGCCGCAAGGGCAACGATCGCCCGACGAATTGGGACTTTCGGACGGCGCGTATCTCCGATGCGAAGGCGCCACCCTGCAGCCAACGGAGCCAAAGATCCTCGCCCGCCGCATCGGCGTCTCGCAATCCGAGGGACTATTCCTCCTTCGACGAAGGGCCGCGACAAACCGGTAGCAGTTTGCGGTGACGCGCAGGAGCCTCGCCCAGGACGAAACGCTGGACGCGAGGGGAGCCAGGGAGGTCTCCTCCTCGCCACTTACGCGAGCCGTCTGGACGCGTAGCTCCTGATCGATGCTCGGGGGAGCTTCGCACGACGGCTGCGGCCAGCCGGACCGCGGCCCCGATAGCCACCGGGGTCCCGTCCACCACAGGGGGTGGTTGACCAACTCGCCGGCAAGCAGTCCTCGGGACGCACAATCCGCGGGATTGTCGCGTGTGGGCACGTGACGCCACGGGGTGCCCGGTAATAGTTCATGAATGCGGCCCACGCGATTGGTCACAAAGACGGTCCACGTAGAGGGAGTCCGGGCCAACCACGCGAGCACCACGCGTGAATCGGTCCACGCGTGGGTCTCTAGGCGATCCTCGAGGATCTCGCCGGCGACGCGTCGCAATAGTTCGGCCAAGAGAGCCGCCGCGCAAAGCTCCAAACGCGGAATGCTGACGGTCCTGACGGGAGCAACCTTGGTTCGCGAGGCGACGAGGGTCACCTGGGTTCCCGAGGGTTCGCTCGGGAACGGTCGCGCTAGCAGGTACATCACCGCACCATACGCGCGCGAAGACGCGTCCGCGAAACCATGCAACTCGCATCGCTTCCCCCCGCGCGGGGATTGAATGGTGCCAAACCAGCGTGGCACACGTGCGGCGCTTAAGAGCGGTAACTCGGCGACGTGTTCGCACCACGTCTGGTTGAGCTCGTCCGGGAGCGGAGCGTCCCAATCCGCACCCCCCGACCATAACTCCTGCAGCAATATTTTTGCTCTGATTACTGCCGGTGCCGCCCAGCCCAGCGGGTCGTACAAGCGCGCGATCACCGATAGCACCGCTCTCTTCGTAACCGACGGAGCGGAGTCTGGGACGACGGTGAACCCGAAGGAGTCGGAGTCCGGACTCCAATCCACCCCCAACACGGGATGGTGCTGTTGGGCAGCCCCCCTGAGGTCCACCGCCGCCGACTTCTGGCTATTCGCCAACACCAGAGGGGTGTTGGCTGCCCATTTCCCTAACCTGAAGCCCCCACGCCCTAGGAGGCGTGTGAGCTGGTCACGGCAGGCTATGGTTTCCTCCATCCCGTCAGCGCCGGAGAGAACGTCATCCACATAGAAATTCGAGCGCATTATCGCTCGTGCACGAGGGAAGTGCGCTCCCTCGTCCTCGGCGAGCCGCAGTAAGACGCGCTGAGCCAGGTATGGGGCGCAGGCCGTTCCGTATGTGACGGTGGTGAGCCGGAATTCGCGAGGCTCTTGGTCGGGCCCACGCCGCCATGAAATCCGTTGCAGATCCGCGTCCTCCTCGTGCACGCGGATCTGCCGAAACATCTTCTCGATGTCGGCTTTGAGGGCGAATCGCGGGACTCGCCAGCGCAACAGTACCGAGAAGATGTCTCGCTGCAACTTCGGCCCCGTCAGTAAGTGATCGTTGAGCGACAGTCCGTTGAAAGTGGGGCTAGAGGCGTTGAAAACAACGCGGACGCGCGGCGCTCCGTCCACACCACGCTTGACCACTGGGTGATGCGGAAGAAACACCGCGCCATCCCGCGGTGCCTGAGGGGCCTCCTCCATGTGCTCGAGGGCCTCATATTCGGCCAGAAAGTCCCGGTACGCGGTCTCCAACTGACTGTCGCCCCTGAGTCGCCGCTCGACTCCACGCAGCATGGCTAGGGCACGGCCCTTTGACGAACCGAGAGCGAGGGGTGGTTCGGTACGCAGGGGCAACCGAACCACGTATCGTCCGCCCGCCCGCCGTGAGACGGTGTTGACGAAATGTTCCTCGCACCTCGACTCGTCAGGGGAAAGGGCAGATTTGGGACTCGCCTCCTCGAGCTCCCAGAACAATCGCAGTTGCTGCTCCAACTTCTCCTCCGCGCGACAGTGCAGGGACGCCACGGAGGGATCGGGATCGTTCGCGGGTGTCGACGCGGCGCCCGAGACGACCCAACCGAATACGGTACCTGCGCGATTGGCTGGCCGGGTGTTCCGGGGCGCAGGCCGGGACCGATCACATCACCGTAACGATCGGCCCCGATTAAGAGATCTACAGGGAGATCTCTAGTCGGATCAGGGTCCGCTAAAACGAGGTCCTGCAGATGCGGGTATACGCGAATGTCGACGGTCGTCTTGGGCGCGTACCCGGTAAGTCTCCGGAGGACGAACGCGGAAAGCGGCATAGAAGCGTTCCCGCGCCCGGTCAACCGTAAGACCAGATCGACCCGCGAAGTCACGCGACCCACCGGCGCGTCCGCCGCACCCGTCACGGTGATAGCCGCGAGCCGCTTAGGAATGCGGAGGGCCTGGACGAGGGATTCGGAGACGAAGGTCGCCTCCGATCCCTGGTCCAACAAGGCTCTCACCGGCCTTACCCCCCACCCCCGGCGCGTGTCTCTACCCATACTAGAGCGGTCGCGAGCAGTACGGCCCTGCTCCCGCTCCAGCGTATGACGCAGTTGTGGACCACGGACGATGCGGAGATATTCGTCGCTGTTTCCCGCCCGGGTTCTACCGCGGTTGACTCTGGCCCGCCACCAACCCCGGAATCCTGGTGAATCAGGATGTGGTGCGAACCGTTACAAACGGAGCAGCGCGACGCGGAGGGACACGATGTCGCGGGGTGTCCCGAACGGAGGCAGTTGAAGCAGCAACCGCGCGCCCTAACGAAATCCCGGCGCAGGTTGAGCGCCATGCCCCTGAACGCAGGGCACCGGAACAGCGGGTGGTTGTCGCCGCACTTCCGGCAACGGCTCGCCGTCGTCGTCACCATCGCGTGGGAGCGTACCGGTGGTGGAGGTCGGGCCGGCCTACGCTCCGCGGAGGTAGCCGAGGGCTCCGGAGCCATCCTAAGCTCCGCGAAGGACCCGGCCCGATACTCCAGGAACTCGTCGAGACTGGCGTACGTGGGTGGATCAACGGCGGCGCGGATTTCGTGGACCCACGCCTCTCTCGACTTCGGGTCGAGTTTTTCCACCGTTAGGTGGACCAGCAGGTCGTCTCAGTGGTCCGCCGGCTGCCCCAAATTTCGCAGCTGGGCCAACGCCTCGTTAGTGCGACGACGCAGCAAGGCGAGACCGCTACCGTCGCGATCGCGGGTCTGCGGCGCAAGGGTCAGGAAGCTCGACAGGAGCGCACTGACGACCAGTCGCTTCCGGTCATACCTCCTGACCAAGGCCGCCCACGCGATGCCGAAGTTCGCCGCTGTCACGGAGTAGTGAGCAATCTCGGACGCTGCTTCTCCCTCTAAAGCACCCTTGAGGTACTGTAGTCGCTGGACGTCGTGAAGAGTCCGGTTCTTCACGACCAGCGACTCAAACTGGTCCGAGAAGCTTGGCCACTCCGTGTAGCAGCCGGCGAACCTCGGCAATGGGAGTCGCGGTAGCTGCGCCACGGGCGCGCTACAGGACTCGGGCTCCCTTGTCTGGCTCGCGTCAGCCAGCGCAGACGCCCCGCTCCTAAATGAAGCGATCAGTTCAACGAAGAAATCACTCGCCTGCTCGAACTCTGCTTCGGCCCGCTCGAAGTACCCCTGCTTGAAGTACTCGCGGGTTTCCCGTTCTTCGGCAGTGGCCTTCAGCTCCAACTGGAGGTGGAGGCGTCGGCACGCGTCCCACTCGGCCCGCAGGCGGCGGAGGCGCTCTTCGGCGGCGGCTTCTGTGAATTTCGCCTTTCCCAGGCGCTTGAAATTGGGCAGGATCCGGCAAAGTCCCCCGATGGTGAGCTCTTGCTCCTTAATGAGTTGCTCCATTTTGACCAGCAGCTCTTATAGCGGACTCGTATGCGTCGATCGACTGCGTGATCGACGCTGCTGATGGAGATGGATTATCTCTCCTGTATCGTCTCCAGATCCGGCTCGAAGGACCAGAAATGTTGCGCACGGCACAAAATTAAAGCGCCGGCAGTCGTGAGGAAACGACACGATTTATTGATTCGGACTCCACAGTCCTTTGGTTTACAATCTTTGGAGCACGGCTCCGTTCGACGTATGATTTGAAGCACGGCTTCGAAAGAAGTATAAAATTGAAGCACGGCTTCGTATAGGCGCAAGGGGCGCTAAATTAAACTTGACTATAAGCGATAACGATATCTTGGAGAATCCCCCGTTATCAAATTTGCGGCAGTATATATAGACACCTGGCCGATGTTCAAGGAGAAGCATCGTCAGGCGTCGAAGGCCGGTCATTGCCTCCTAAGGCAAAAACACCGCGTATACCTTTAGGCCGAGGCGAGCGTTTGACGGTCGGGCCAACGCACGTCGATCGTGTTATTGTCTTGCCGCCTCGCCGTTTATTCGACAAAAACGGCGAGACGGCGTACATCGAAAGTCGAACGTGCGTTGACCCGCGGTCCGCGATTCGGCCGGAACATTGGTGGAACAATAGAGACATTGTGCGCTAAACATAAATGAAAAATATTAAAATAAATTTTCTATTAAAAAAAAAAATTTACCTTCCAGGTACCACATCCGGAAGATTCGTATCTCGCTGAGGGCACAATGGTACTGCTGTACCCTCCGCTTCGAGGTTGAATTAGGTGTCCAACAATGAAGCCTGCATGGCGGGTCTATTGACCCATATTTCGGGTCCGCGATTAATAATTTGAATTTAAGGCAACCAAAAGTTTCTAAAGTTACATGGTGAACGCCAATTTCGCGCAATAAATCCCTTTCTACATGGCCCCCCTTATACGCGATTATGGGATCCTTGTAGCCGCGAATAAAAAGTTTAATTAGTAACCAAATATCTTTTTGCTTGTAATTTTTTTGTCCGGAAAAATTTCTGTAAGGAATCCCATGTATAAAATTCGAGACGTACCATGCAGACTTTTTATCAGCTTCACTCAAATCGCTGTATTGGACGTCTAGTTCAAATTCATACAGAGATGCGAAGCCTGTGTGCACATTCACAATCGCCAATTCTTTGCATACAAATTTTTTGTTTACATTGAAACCGTCCATATCAATAATGAAATCAATTTGCGACATGATGCAATATTTTTAATAAAAGTTTTTATGTTTTTTCACTCTCACTGGGAGTTCACGCTCACTTTTTTTTTACGACAACGATTTGATTTGCTCCGCATTATGCTTCGTCTATTCATTAACATGCACACATGCACTTCTCTCACATCGTTATAATGCATCTCTCTCTCCAAAAAACGATAAAGCTAAAAAATACATCTCTCTCCACCAACATCGTTGCAAGAGAGAGAAACTGCTGCAAAAAGAGAATGCAGTGCAAGAGAAAAATTGCTGCAACGCATCCCTCTCTCTCTCTCTCTCTCTCGCTCTCTCTCTACAATATTATACCGAGATAAAAAACCTTACTTTAATCAATCTTAATGAGACCAAAATTCGCCGGGTAAAGCATCCGCCAGTCTCTCCGGATACAAAACCACAAACTTCTTAGACGTTGCGAACGATTGCAACAATGGCACGTTCAACGAACCAACTTCCATATCAATTCCCCAACTCAGTAGCGAATAAAACGTTCGCTGCAGAGGGAAAAGCAAATATGCAACAACAGTAAAAGAGAGAAAAAAAACATCTCTCTCTCCCTCTGTCCGCATCGTAACTGCAAAGAAAAAACCGGGGATAAGGAGACTTCCAAAAATCACTAATCATGGAAAGGATATGACAACAAACCGTTGCAAGGTGGAAAAATACATCTCTCTGTCCGCATCTTTTGCAAGAGAGAGAAAAAACAACCGCTGCAATGCATCGCCTCTCTCTCTCTCTCGCTCTCTACAATATTATACCACCTCTCTTCAAAACACTTCCTCAACGCGTGCGAGATACATCGTTTGCAAGAGAGAGAACAACCACTGTATCCCCTCTCTCTCGCTCTCTACAATATTATACCGAGGTAAAAAACGTTACTTTAATAAATCTTAATGAGACCAAAATTCCCGGGTAAAGCATCCGCGAGTCTCTCCGGATACAAAACCACAAACTTCTATAAATGTGTCGCGCCTAATACTTCCTCAACGCGCGCGAGATACATCGTTTGCATGAGAGAGAGAGAGAGAGAGAGAGAGAGAGAACAACCGCAGCATCCCCTTTCTCGCTCTCTGCAATATTATACCGAGATAAAAAACGTTACTTTAATAAATCTAATAAACGAGACCAAAATCCCGATATCGATTCGCAAGATAAGCAACTTCCGGGTAAAGCATCCGAGAGCCTCTCCGGATGCAAAACCGCAAAACTCCTTATCGGTGACTTCCTTCCCCTCCACACGACGCGTGACGCTCACGATGACGCTTCCTTCCCTTTACCCCCCCCCCCCCCGGTTTCAGCCTTCCCCTCGCCCATGATGGAAGAACTGTATATATTTACCTACTGAACGGCAAGGAAGAACGACACCGTTTAGATACGAGATTTTTGAAATTCCGCGTCGATAGCACAAGAAATGGGTTGCAGATGTGACGACGAAGAACAAGGGTTGGATCCGAAGCCTCGTTTACCTGTGAGAACAAGAATCGACACATCGCTATTGCCCGAATCGTTATTACTTACGGCGTACTAACGGTAATGTTCGTGAAGCAATAAAACCAATAACGAAGTAAATGTTAATTTGTCTCGATGGCTCTGTTCAGAAAAATTCCACGAAAACATGGGACAATAGCCTTGAGGAAGCAGGTATAAGATCAGGTAAAGGGCGCACTTGGCCTATCGTTATCCGCCAGCGCAACCCCCATCCCCTCTGCCCCCAGCAAAACTCAGTACCGACTCATTTTACCATAGCGAAAAATGCTACTCGTTCATTGGTGTTCGTTTCGGTCACCAAATTTGTATAAAAGCCGGCCAAAAAAGGAAAAGTAAGAATTTGGGTTTCAACTGTCGTTGCGAATAGGCATATACATTTGAAATTCCGCAGTTCTAACTCTCGTCGAAACACATCGTTATAGTTTCTTACGAGTATTATTCGTGTCTACTGTTAAGTGTTGCTATCGGTGAGGATAAACAGTGATATATAAATAGTGAGAATTATGGCACCAAGAAGGACATCGGACAGACAACAATGCTTGGATGCATTGAGGAATTTGCGAAGAGCAGGACTGCCGACTCGACAAACTAGAAGGAACGGTACCGCTGGTCTGAGAACGGTCCTTCGTATGGTAAGGGGTGCATCAAGAATCACTGGACTTGCAAACAGAAGTACATCCAAACTTAGATGAAGAATAATTACGCCACAGTACGACGAAATAGACACTGAATTATTGTTGTGTATAGTAGAAAGAAGGACACGTGGAGAGACCGTAACAAACAATCTCATATTAAAAAAGGCGAGGGAACAGAGAGACAATTTGCCATCGTGTTCGCGATTTGAAGCTAGTCGTGATTGGCTATTAAAATTTAAAAAACGTCACGGCATATGCTTGGCGAACATGTACGTTCATCAGGATGTAGCTGATGAATTTGCAGTTAATTTAAAAAAAATGTTGGAGGAAGAACGTATCAGTTTGGAAAATGTTTACACTATGGACGAAAGCGCCCTTCTGTGGGACACACTTCCAAAAAAGACATCGACTGGAACTAGTGAAAATTCTCTTGGCGAACAGTTCCTAACAACAGAAAGAATTACAATTGGTTTATGTGCAAATGCAGCAGGCACATTTTCTTACCTGCATTTTTTAAATCAGAACCGAACGCACGTATGACTAAAACATTATTCTTAAATTGGTTTGTAACTGACTTCAAACCATTTATAAGAAAATATCAAGAGCCAAGAAGAATACCGGGTAGAGTAATTCTGTTGTTGGACGATTCCGAAGCCCACAAAATTCCGGTACCAGAAGATGAAAACGTTAAAATAGTATATCTACCGACCAATTCAACGTCAGTTCTTCAACTAATGGAACGGGGAATTATGGGGAAAACTAAAAGAATTTTCCGTTACAAACTCTTGAAACGAGTTTTAAGGTATAACGGAGGAATAAATGAATTTCATTCCAATTACACCTTGAAAAACTGCACCGACAACTTAACATCTACCTGGATATCAAATATTGGAGATTATATTCGGGATACGTGGAATAATCTAATTAATCCTGCTAACTTCTCCAGTCGGCCAAACCCAATATATTTGGAAGCTGATTATTCCAACCGCACCACCTCACATACAATACATCATACGGACTATCATATCATTTATCATGAGGAGGGTGCAATAACCATATAGGTAAGTACATACCTATTCATATAATGGTAAACATTTTTCAACCAATTTGAAAATATGAATTATTTACAAATTAATTTTTCTTTTTTAGTTGAATTGTTAGAAGATAGCGATGGATACACTATAGATACACTATGTCGTTGAAGATTTTAATGTTATATATATTTAATGTTGATAATAATTTTAAAATAATTTTATATATAATTTATAATTTTACTTATATATTTATTACTTATATAGTATTTCATATTAAATATTGACTAAATAACTGTACATAATCGAAATTATATCGTAATGGATCTCTGATCAAAGAGTTATATACAATATGTATATATTAGAAAATAAAAAAAATAATTAATTCCGTTTGTGAGTCGTTGCATAAATAGAAACATGAACTGAAATTTACCTTGTACCAATGTACCATAATAAATTTAATAAGATCTTCATAATGAATAAGAAGGGTAATACTAATACTGTTACATGCCATAAAAATCTAATGACATGATAGGACAAAATTACACAGAATTCTAAAGGGAAAAACACAAGGGAAACTTGTGATTCGGTGATCCGAAATCTATAAATTACTTCCAAGTTATCGTTTCATTTTTTATTCAATAGTTGTATCATGTAGTCATTACACACAATCCTTGTAAATGTTAATATAGACAAAAGTGATCATATAAATATATACACAGAATATTTGCGAATGTTGTTATGCGCTACAGAAAACAATATCAGTCCTATTATTATGCAACGTACGGCTGTAAATGCGACGTAATTGTGACTATGGTGTAAAACTTAGGTATTCGAATGTAATAGTTTTCAAGAATGTGAAAAGTGATATGAGAACAATGTAGATGACCGGTGTACGCGGGCAGCCAAAACACCGCTATTATTACTTCTGACGATAACGCAGAAAAGCTTCTCAAGATTAAGAAGATCAGAGTGGGGTGGGGTCTATGCCGCATTTTCAAGAGGATTGAGGTTGTTCAATGCTATAAATGTCAGGAATACGGGCATCTTAGCACCACCTGCAAGAACAAAGACAGGTCAAAACGCTGTCGCAGGTATGGGGATCTCGAACACTCTGAAAAACCTAAAATAACATTGAGAAATGCATAAATTGCAAAGTCCAAGGCCATAGAAATGGGAGTCTTAGATGCCCTATTTACTGCAAAGCCTTTAAGGAAGCACGCGAGAAAATACAAAAAAAAGCCCAAAGCAAAACTACCCGTAGACGGTAGCAAGTAGGAGGAACACAAAGTGAAAACGGCTACATTTGGTAAAATGGCCAAAACACACAAACAGAATGCAAACGACGCAGATGGAGTTATTAACGTAAGCTCACCTCCAACGAGTGTTGGCTGTAGCAAGGACCCGTTGTCATCCTCTGACGTTGTTGATTCTCATAGACTGACGACGCCTACAAGTCCGATCATATAGATTAACACATGACTCTAGAGTAATGTTGGTCTCTAACTATTTCACGAAGGCACTCCCAGGGAACACCTAAAACCCTTGAAGAATAATAGATAGTACCTAAGAAGCCTGAAAATATCGAGACTTATTTGGACTGAAATACCTTTATTTATTTACTTTATTTATTAACTATTCAAAATGGATAATTATATATGCACATGCTTTCGAATAAGAATTCGAGAATTAACAAAAGATTTAACAGGAAAGATCATCGAGCTAATAACGAGCATATAACATCCTCCAAATTGAACTAAACAATTTTAGGCTAGCGCATGACATATTGCAACAGAACGCAATAGAACTGGACATTGATGTTGTCATGGTTTGCGAACCCTGGTATATTCCAAAACATTGGTTCGGAGCTAAGGATAAAAAAGCTGCTATATAGGTCACAGATAGGGCCATCGGGAGATTGCGATTCATAAAACTACTGTCCAGCATGGATGGCTACGTCGCAATCCAGCTTGACGACTCAATACTAATAAGCTGCTACTACTCCCCGAATATGCGAATGTCCGCTTTTAACCCTTTCACTACAGTTGGCGCCTATTTGCATCCGAAACATGTTGGCTTCCCGGTACTGTAGGCGCCTATTGGCGTCCAGATCAAATTTCGTCTGTTTCGCCCATTTTTAAATTTTATAATTGCTCTTATGGTAATGTAAACCTTTCATGGTAATGTAGATTACCTATTTCGATTAACCTATTTTGATTCACAGCCACGAGAGGCATCTATAGGAGCTATCGAAATTTTATCTATCATAATTGTAATAAATCTCATTTGAAACAGACGTAAGTGAATGTTAATTTAACAATTACATATTCCGTTAGTCATATATTATTTAAATATTACGATCAAGTTAAGTAATATGATTCTTTTCAGTTATTTTTCTCCTTAATCCTTAAAATGAACAAGAGGGATAATAAAAGAAAAAGAAGTGAAGAAATCGCCAATAAAAGTACATGCAAGCATGATTTAATAAATGATTCATGTTCTGATTCTGAGGAAACTAGTGATTCTGAAGTTCCTTTGTACAAGTGTATGCATAAAAAATGTCGTGTCATATCCTCTTCATTAGAATCAATAGTGAGCACAGTAGCTGTACCAGAACCAAAGCAATCGAAACGTAAAAATGAATTTTCCTGGACCCAGAAAGTTTTCAAACCTGTAATTCACAAATTTAATAACAAGAATAGAAAGCAAATATAAACAGTAAATCATCTATTCTTGATATTTTTGAAATTTTCATTTCGGAAGGGCTTGTAGAATTCATTGTTGAACTTAGTAATAAATATGATGAAAATGGAACAAGAAGCAATGTACATAATTTTGTGGCAATTACAGTTCCCGAAATATATAATTTTTTGGCCGTTACTATGCTAATGTCACGAGTACGTAAAGTATCTTTATCAGATTATTGGAGTAAGGACAAGCTGATAAGAACAGAATCATTTGGTGAAATAATGTCAAGGGATCGATATATATTTTTCTTAAAGATCCTGTATTTTTGTGACAATAACATTGAAAATGATGATCCAATTAAGAAAATACGTCCAATCCTTGAAAAATTAAAAACATCCTTCAAAGCAGCATTTTATCCATTTGAAAAGGTATGCATAGATGAAAGTTTGCTATTGTTCAAAGGAAGATGTTATTTTAAACAATATATACCGTCAAAAAGAAACAGGTTTGGGATCAAATCCTTTGTCTTATGCGATAGCCAGACAGGCTATATTCAAGAAGATGTACCGTCAACATTGATAGAAAAGTCTGGCCAGATAGTAATGACGCTACTAGAATCGTATCTCTGAAAAGGTCATACACTCGTGACCGATAATTGGTACAGCAGTCCGAGTTTGTTCTTACTGTTACATAAAAACTTAACCAACGCATATGGAACAGTAAGAAAAAACAGATTGGGAAAAAATAGGTCGGAATTAGATAAAAAGATAAACAAAGGAGAATACATATTTCGTTCAGTGAACAATGTATTAGCGTTGAAATGGATGGAGAAAAGGGAAGTGTGGATGATGTCCATCTATCATTGTCCCAATATGATTGAGACCGACAAGATAAACTACGTAACAAAAGAAAAAATAGTAAAACCACAATGCATACTTGATTATAATAAAACAATGGTGACGGTTGACACTCTAAATTCTACCAGAAAAAGCTTAAAATGGTATAAGAAATTCTTTTTTCATTTATTCGATTTAGCAGACTGCCCAGCTGCAGGCGCTCCCCGACGATCTACAGAACCTTCAGCTGGGGCGACTTTTAGCGTCAGGCTGTTGCGGCTATCGCACATCCTCGACGCCGATGGTGTGCTGCCGTTCATCCTGTCAGTCGAGTTGAGGTTAGCACATATCTGGGCCATCAGCCTACTTTTCACAGATAAACGCAACTCACCCTTGCCACCCTCCGACAGGAGGTGTGGATTCTTTGGGGCCATGCGCTAGTCTTGTATTCACAACTGCCTGCAGTGCGCCCGATGACTGGGCGATACAGAAGCAGAGCTCATGGACAGGCTGCCAAGGGACCGCGTTACACTCAATCTTTCCTGAGATCGAGTGTCGACTACGCCTGTCTAGTGATGGTGCGTTACAGCACGGGAAGAGATCAGAGCTGCTCCAAGGGGTTCATCGTGGTCTTCATCTAACTGGCAACGCGGACCGTCTACTTGGAATTAGTTTCTGACGGCAGTACAACCACCTTTTTGACAGCTTTGAGGCGTTTCCCGTCACAACGAAGCACTTGCCCAACCTTCTACTACGACTACGGAACCGCCTTCGTCTGTGCTGACCATGAGTTCCGCTTCCTGGGTTCTACCACTAATAGCCACAAGGACCAGTTGTTCTCAGCTGTCTCAACTCAGGGGATACAGTGAAAATTCAATACATCAGCTACCTCTCCCCTCCCGTGTTCCGCGAAGAAACGGAATCGACCGTGACACCTACGTCCATGGAAACTGCTTCGTACCTCTCCATTCAGGACCGTAGCGAAACCGCTGCAGCTTTCGAAATCGCCGATAATTTATCGAAAGTCGACGATATCTGCACCCGGTGATTGCCGACGTAGCAATCCTGCGGTGCGAAATACGTTGCTAAAGTTCACTCGACCTTTGAACTTTGCGATCCCACGAAACTTGTAATTGGTCCAGTTCCTTTGACTTGGACATCGAAGCCGGACGGGTGTCAACCGATATGTTTGCGATAACCGAGAGCTTTGCGCAGGCTGATCCTTCGTTCGAGTTAAATTTTTGACTGAAATTGAAACGCGAGACGTTCGCTGGTTTATTTTCCGAATCCGGCCGTTCGATCAGCTGCGATAGATGTATAGCATTAACGTGACAGTTTTCTAGAAATACATATTCCGGGAACGAAAGGCGGAACGATTAAGAGCGAGCGTCTTAAGTTACCGAACGAGGATTGTATGAATGCCGACAGAGTGGTAGAGTGTAGGGGGACAGTGTTTTGAGAAAATGTGTGAGAGTGGAACAAAGTCTGTGGGAGAGTGGGAAGTTTGTTATGAAAATGCAACGAATAGGAAGAAAGGGCGAAGGAGATTCGAAGGGTGGAAGATCCGAACGGGAAAGTCGAGAGGCATTCATTTTCGAGACGCGAGCATGGAAACATTGCAGCACCAACCAACGAAATCAGTACCAACGAAAGAACGAGGAGCGAGGATATAAATACGCAGGTGAGTGGCCTGTTTCAAAATAGCCGCGAGATTCGAAGAGGTGGCTTCGGATTCGTTGCGAGGGACGCCTGAAATTCGAGGATAAGGCTCGAAGCGCGAGCAGCCAAAACGACGACGATTTTTCCGCAGCCGACACCGTCTTTCGTTCGCTAGTCCCGCGTATTCCTCGGCCGTGGCGTGTCACTCGTCGAGATCGGTAGAAAAGCGATTAGCAAAATCTTCGGTTAGCAAAATTTGCGTTTAAGATGTCTCTGCGTATAAGGAAGAAATCCCCACCCCTTCAAAAACACTGGAAGGTGTCGCGTCGCTGTCGCACTCGACAATTGGGCCGAAGAAATTTCACAGGTATCGGGACTTTTCGGGGGGCGTCTTCGATAAATTTCTTCTCTTTCACAATGACAGTTTTTTAAAAATCGACCAAATACATTCTAGCTGGCTCAAAAATTCAGAAATTGACTTACCGCTTCTAAACCGCTAGATTGAATTTTAGTTTGTCAAAATTTTCTAATTACTACAGATGGCAGCTAAAATACTGCACGAATGTTCCGTATGGAGTTGTTTTGTTTTCACCTAAGTTCAATTGTTTCAATGGAAATAATGTCGAGCGTTGGAAAACTTTCTTCGCGGTGTATTTTGGTGATGAAGAAGATGAAGTTATGATTAGATTTTCTCGAACGGTGATAGTTATTTATAGTCCAAATGGCACCGGGAGAACGACCATCATTGAAGGCATCGAAATATGCTATTTCTGGTGAATTTCCACCTACATCGGATCATGGAAAATTCTTTGTACGAGATCCGGCTTTGACAATGACATCCTCGGTAAAATTGTTTCCTATTATGTTATATACTTTATTACTATTCATTTCATTGGCATTCTTGTTTCTGCACAGGTTCGAGCTGTTCTAAAGACCGCAATAGTGGAGGAAATAGGTATTATTCTTACAATATCTAGAACATTGGAATGCTGTAGAAGAATTAATGAATTAAAATTTAAGACTTTCGATAATATCGTGAGTAGACTCGTTAATGGTGGAAGAAACAATCGAAGTTTTGACACAGAACAGTGTATCAAGTTACAGTGTTAACCATGGATGTTTGGAAACCATTATCGGATTACGTTATATTTTGCCAGGAAAAAGATCTTTGTTGGTCATTTGTCGAGTTCAAAAGGTTGAAAGAATTATTTGATGAAACATTTAACGGTGAAAATTTCAATAAAGCACTACAAATGATATGAAAGAATTAACTAGGACCTCGAAATTACTTCGGGAGGAACGAAGTTCCTGTCGCATAATGGTAAGCACTGTAACTTGATACATTGTTCTGTATCAATGTTAACACTTCGATTGTTTCTCGATACGACCGTTCTTCTTAACAATCTCACTAATCTGCATACCAATGAACCCAGTATGCCGCAACTAGAATCCTCGCCTCAAGAGCAGTCATGCTCTACAAAATTCAACTAAACCTCTAGTCTACAAATCTCCTAATTCCCAGGTATCCCTAAACTCTGATGTTTTTTCACGTTTTCTCGGTGAGATCAAACAGTGAGACTGTTTGATCTACGGAGGTCGTAAGTCTCCTATTCAAATTGATATAACACCGAATCTGCGTGATTCCGTATGACTCTTTCGAGTGATGCGGATGATATGTTGATGTACAAATGATTTTAACGCTTAGGTGACTAATTGTATTTGGTTTAAAATGAATTGAGTTGAACTGACACTGACTGATCGAAGACGGACGAATGACTAAAGACTATTGACAATGAACTGACAAGTGACAACTGATCGAGAGAAGAATCGGTGTCCAGTTTTTATACAGTTTGGTGGATAGAAGACTCGAAATTCGTTGGTCAGTGACGCGATGGAAGGGGATGTAGAGTGACGTAGCACGCAGTGCCGCAGGTAGCAAGAAACCCTGGACGGGCGACCGAAGCGGTGCGTGCTAGCAACCCTGTCATAAAAAATGCTGCCGATGAAGGTGTGCATTGTTCAAAAAAGCAGAAATGACTTCATTGCCGGAAAGAATATGGCTCGAAAGTGATAAATTTAGAAATGTCAAGGAAGAAGACTATGGCTTTACGAAATTGAAAGTCCAACGAACGTGACCCTCTGTTGATTGCACGTCATTCGTTGAAGGACTGTCAATTTGTCTTGCTGAGCCGAAGATTTCTCGTTAATAACGGTTTTTTAGGGATAAAAGGAAAAGGTCATTCGTCCCGGAGAAAGTTAGATGGATGCAGCACGAAAATTTCGTTGAAGGATGGAACATCTGAGATAGTAAAAATCAAACCAATCGAGACTTTTAATAAAAAATCTCTCGCTAACATCAAACTCAAAAATTCTAAAAAAAACACGTACTATATTATAGCTGAATCCAGGACTAAATTCAAACCAGCACGTAATAATACCGATCAAGATTCAAATGATATCAACATTAACTTCCCCGTTCTTCCTAACATTCCTGTTCATAACCGTTTCGCGTTTTTTACCGCGTTCGGCAATCCAAACGACTCCAGTAATGCTAGCTCTTTCAACAACAAGCCCACTGGTCATTACATCTGCTGTTGCTAAGCCAAACGCCTCGACAACACCTTGCAAAACTTCAAACGATTCTAGACAAAAGATTGTTGCCAATCCGGAGGCTACAACACAAAAACCACCTCCCATTTTTATTTACAACTTCAAATATTCAGCTGTAAGATTCAAAAAAGAATTAACTGTCTCTTATGGTAACAGTTTTTCACTAAAGTAGAATAGAAAGAATGTCCGCATTTAGCTTTCAACCACCAAAGATTTCAAAGAACTAAAATTAGGTCTTCAAGCTAAAAATATCACCTTCTACATATTCACAATCGAGAACGAAAAAGCATTGGCAATGGTCCTCAAAGGTCTACCAAACTGCACTCCTGAGGAAATAATCCAACACATTATTTTGCAAGGAATAAATCCCATAGCCTGCTTTCTCATTAAAGACTCAACCGCCTACAGAGTCAACTTCTCAATGGGCACCTCAAACCAGGATATTTACAAAATTAAATTCCTATTCAGGGCCAGGGACAAGTACATGTCCAGGATCAAGCACACTCAGTACTACAGATGCCAACCTTTTGGCCATTATTCTTCTAATTGCAATCTGCCCCCGGCATGTGTTAAATGCGCAGGGCGTCATCTCTCCAAAGATTATTCCAAACCATATGAAGTCACCCCTAAATGCTT
This sequence comes from Megalopta genalis, assembly GCF_051020955.1. NCBI lineage: Eukaryota > Metazoa > Arthropoda > Insecta > Hymenoptera > Halictidae > Megalopta > Megalopta genalis. Next base: position 490,484 of record NW_027476115.1, read on the forward strand.
CAACCGTAATGGCCCTCACACGGCTAACTTTTGCGAGTGCTATGCCTTGGCAAAATACCTTGATAAAAAACGATACCTACTCAGTCTATGGGTCCAAAGCAGCCACACAACGTTCCCAGGACGGTTAAACCTGGCTCTCTGATGGAAATATTAGGGGGAAAAAGTGGGCGTCATTTCCGATACGGCATACATCAGGGGCCCCAACCTACATCATGCACCTCAGGTCAAACCCTTTTGTCGGCCGGATCTGTCTGCCACCGGACAACCCCCTCGATCTTCTCATCGTGTATCATACGCTCAGATAACATCCGCCACTCTGTAAGCTTCTTCCCAACACCCACCTCAGCTACCTACTAATTCCAATATTCCCAACAATTCCGCAGATTTAAACGATCTTTCTAACTTAGTCTTCGCCATTCAAGAACTCAAACAGTTATCTAATGTTCAGCACTTGTTATCCATCATCACTCATCTCAACAAGTTATTTCGAACATGCAACTCCAACGCGGAAAATCTCCAAGACAATCTTCAAGTTCTCCCTACACTAGACTAATTAAATTCTTTAAAAAAATAATTTGGAACGCCAACTCCGTCCTTCAAATACACGTAGTCCTAATCTCTGAAACTTGGCTTGACCAATCCACCACCTTTACCATTCCTGTTTATAGTCTTTCGCATGCTCTGCTACCCGCAGCCAACACTTACAGTCAAATTGCAGCACTCCCAATGCAACACTCACTGGAGCTTCTATCTCGCTTCAGCTTACCAGGACACTCCACTACTGCAGTATCGACTTCACTCACAGCACCACCACCACTCACCGCACAACGTCAACAACTCATATAGCAAATTTCCTGCGCGACTGAATGCACTGCACCGACACCTTAATCAACAAACTGCAGCAATTATAGCCCATACACGCAGATTTTGTATACTCCCTCTGCTTAACAGAATACTCAACATTGAAGTTCTCCACGTCACCAACAGCAACAACCACTGCAGGAGCTACAAGTTCGACAAAGTACAACAAACTCCTCTTACCCCCCTCCCCCCATCAACATTTCAATGCATCCGACAAAGACAGACATTTACCGGAGAAACAATATATCTATCATCCGATTCGTCCAATCGACTAGAATACAGACATCAAAAACGGAAATTAGTTTATTTAACGAAACCGGACTATCTTATATTCTTATATTTTACAATTTCACACTGGTATGTGCAGTCGTTGATATCAAAATAAATCTAATTAAGAAATTGTTATTATAAATAATAATTAGTATATTATTATCGATCAAGTTCGAAAATAACGGCGTCATATAATGTTAAGTTAAATTGTTTATAAATTGTGTAACTACGAAAATTACTAGAGCATCGACACTAGCGCCGCCAATCTTTAGAGGAAGTCGCAGGAGCGTCGGATATTTTCTACACACTTCGTTTCCTCACGTCCTTGTAAGCGGTTCGCGTAATGTTATAATATATATTTGTAATATGAATTAGTGAAACGTGGTTTGCATAATTATTCTAATACACATGTTTACATTGATGAAGAATCACACAATAGTCGTTATCATTTCTACATCTTAAATATAAAGATTGAGCACGTATTTTCTATTGGGGCATCGATTCATTGAAAGTAAAACGAATAAAAATCAAATACGTCGTCGTGCACGTGTAGCTTCACTTAGCGTGTTCGGTACCATTTTGTATTTCGCTTCGATTATTCTAAAACCCATCGTGCCCCAGTAGAGAGTACAGGAATCAAGTTTATAATTTGATTCAACAATTATTTTTATGAATTCGGAACTCGCAATGTCGAAAAGTGTTAAATAAGTTAAAGCGATTGGAAAAAACAAATTTCATTTGGAACAAATCTTTACCAATATCGATTCGATACTGAAAAGGAATTCAACACCCATAAACCAAACGCAAATAAAAACAGTTCTTAGGATTAGCCAGATTAGGATTAGACGATTCATTCCGAAATTTGCAGCAATAGCAAAGCCACTCACTGATTTACCCTAAAAGGATAATAAATATATCTGGTCGGAACACCAGGAACGATCATTTCATACACTTAAAGAAGCACTTATTTCATAACACATATTGCAATACCCAAATTTCAATGAACCTTTTAATTTAAAAACCGACGCATCAAGATTTGCCATTGCTGGAATACTTAATCAAGGAACTGTTGGAAAGGACTTGCCTATTGCATATACCTCTCGCGTATTAAATTTTGCAGAACAAAAATACTCTTCCATAGAGAAAGAATGCTTAGCTATTGTGTATTGTACTTCTTATTTTCGACCGTATTTGTATAGACAAAAATTTAGAATCATCACAGAGCATAAACCTTTAATATAGCTACACTCGATTAAAGATCATATATCCAGATTGTGGAAATGGAAGTCGAAATTAGCGGAATATGAGTACGAGATAGAATATAAAAGGGGCAAAGCCAACATTAATGCAGATGCTCTATCCAGAAATCCACCAAAACTGTGCTTACCTATACAACCGACGATTGTAGAAAATAAAAAGGGAACTATACCATCGACAAGAGCAGAAGACTCTTGGATCCGAGACGTAGTTAGGAAAAAAGAAGACGACTACATCGACCTAGAGACAACGAACGATGGATATTCCAGATACAACCTATTATTAGGAAAAAGGAAAGCATCTTCTGTCTCGTCAGAGATCTCGCCGATATTCGATCCAGTAATAAAAAGGACAAGGATGGAAGAAACGTCCTTGCTTCAAAGAGAAGATAATCTACGCATCCCAACTCCCGAAGCTGAAGAATGTCAAAATTACTTAAAAAACATTGTCATTCCGAAACTAATCTCGAACGCATTTCCGAAACTCGATCAAGACCAAATTATGCAAATAACATCAATTCACATAAAAACAATGTTAGCGACAAGGATTTTTTGAAATTGGAATGTTACGACCCAAAATATTGCAAAAAACGTATTGCACTGTTATATGAACAATATATAACCATTTACCATTTCTATCTTTTTTAAAAACGTTTACAAAACCTTCAATAAGAATGAAAAATTACTTTCCTGAACGAATCTTTTCCGTACTTCAACCTAAACCGATACAGTGTCTCACAATCAGTGAGAGTACCAAATTGCAGGTACAAACAGCATTAGTACTCAAGTACATAATATACAACGCGATTCCATTTCACAAGAATAACTGCGATAAATACTGTCCGATATAAATCATAGACCTGTTTAAAGCAATGACTCTACTATGAAAAACCTCAGAAATAAGTTTATTAATTGCATTAACTCTGCAATACTATAAATGCTTGAGTTTGCTTGAAAAGATTCGACGCACCTACTTTTTAACTTTGCAGCTTACTTAATAGACAACAACAAGGTTTTGTCCACGCAAAAGTTGCTACAACTAGACAATCTGCGTTATCAATTTCATCGAATGAATGTTCCAAATTCATCATTTTAAACATGGATTATTATAAATCTAGAGTATTTGATTCAATCGTGTCAGAATAGGAAGCACATAGTAAATTGATCAACGTACTTAAGAAAGCAATATCTCTAGTGGCAGTAGGATTTGAATGTAGAAATAAGTAGCAAGGCAATCAATCCTCTGAAGCTGTATTGCTTGTTATCCAAATATGATTGCAAGTTTTTAATTAATGGAAGGCAATAGCAAATAATGACGAGTAAATAAAAATTACCGATCCGATTTCAATGACTCTTGGTACCATTAATGCACAATTTGATTCGTAGATAATATACGGCTTCGGAGAAACACTTCCGGTCCTGTTCTCACCGAGAAGTAAATGTTTCAGACTGTTAACCAAATTCAGGAAAGTCTGGTATGAAAGATCCAAAAGCAATCCTCAAATCCTTGCTCCAAAAGTACATCGAAATTCAGATCAATGTACTCTTACTTTTCTTGTTGGTTACTTCCGCAATAGCCTCATACAAAGTCTCAAGCTGAGGAACCAGTCCTCTGGATATCTGCTGAACACTGAAGTGAATTTTGACATGTAAATCGCATCACTCAACTTCCATGTTGATCCAATCCGTTTTTGTTGACGATAAAAACCGTAAATCATCAAGCAAGAAAATTCCTGCTTTCTGTATTTTCACTTCAATATTAACTGGGAATCGTGCATTCTTGCTATTTTTCATTATGTGATTAATATTTGTTGCCAGTTTACCAAGAATGTAACCACTGCGGATTATTTTTCTTGTTATGTACACTATTTGAAATTTTGTAACCCTGAATAAATCAGCAATTATTCCGAAATACTTTGGAAATTGAAGTCGATAGTTGTAAAGTTAACTTATCATTCATTGAAAATGGCTATATTTGCCTGTAATTAATACTTCGGTAAGTATCGTTGTCGTATCGAGCCATATTTGTCTTCGACTACTGAAACCAAGCTGCAGTAGTATCATTAATGCATTTCCAATAATTTGGTTTCGATGAATAACATAAGAGTGGGTGTTACACTGCTTTTCTTCCTCCATATTATAACCATTACTGAAAAACATTTAGTTATTTCGGGGGTGCAGACCAAGAATGCACAGCTCTGCAGTAATAAAAAAATTGAGTATTCTCAATCTGAATGTTCCATTTAATGCATTTGTGGTGAAATTAGATGTTGGCGATTCCGCATTGCCGATTCCGAATATTGGAAATTTGTCAAGCAACAACCCGACCCAACTATAAATTTTCCAATACAGATTCAGTACATTGAAGAAAATGGCCCCGATGTCTAAAATCAAATCAATCAATTTTAGATCGCCAGTCCATTACCTCCACTTTACTGGTATCACTTGGATCGATGCATAAGAACTCTAGCGCGACGTTTGTTTTTTTACAGTAAGTCGAGCTCAGCTGTTCGAGCTCGACGCCGGTCCAGGTAGACAACCCGCACTAAACACATCAAACAGTCTTCTGTTTGTATCGTTGCAATGTATTCATCACGTAGACTATTCTTCCAATAATCCCAATATCAAATCAATTATCTATTTTCCGTCGTTTCCCATGCAACGTTGTTCATTAGGGCATTGCCCCCGTGCACTGTAACGAACGTTCAGTGCTGCTTAGTTTTCAATATTCACAACGAAATAAATAGGTCCTCACACCGCGACCGTGGATACTACTACTACATATTTCCAAAACTTCATCCTCCGGTTACGTAAATACATACAACTGTGAGATGTAGATGGTTCATTCTAATATAAGATATTTCACATAAAACATTATTATGATTCAGATTCTGATAATACTCTATATTGATGTTTAAACTCGCGATTTAAAAAAGTGATGAAAAAAGTGATGTCAATTTTGCAGGTTGTCTACGCTATAGCGTGCATGAAAGTAGTATAGTAATACTTTACTATCCACACTTTAATTATGCATGATTCGTACTCAAGCCGCTATATGCATTATTCAGACTTGACGAGAAGGCGACTATACACAATGCGGACACGAACGTCGCACAAGTCTTCTCGTTAGCTTTAAACTATTCGATAGTAGGCGTTATGAATTGTAGTGTAGTACATTAAACTTAATATAACAATTTGCGTTCAAATTTTTTCGAGCAAACTTTTTATAATGCATATAAATACGCTTTATGTTACCGTGTTCGTTTGAACAGTTCAAACAGATATATGTGTAATTCTTATAGTTTAATACTGTGCATAGTACAAACAGAATTAAGTTTCATTACGAATAATTTCTTTCACGAACCATCACTGAACGCGACATCGGACAAAAATGTGTACAATGTACTTCCGATGTTAAAAATAGAAAAGTTCGTCTCATATCAACTCGATTGTTTCGCCGGCATTTGAAGCTATATCACGTATATCGCAATTATCTGAAGATAAATCATTTGTTTCTCATGTATTTGAAGCTAAGCCTTCTACTTCGCATTTATTTGAAGCTAAATCATGTGTTTCGCATGGATTTGAAGCTAACTCGTTTGTTTCGCCTGCATTTGAAGCTATATCATGTATATCGCAAGTATTTGAAGCAAAACCATTTGTTTTGCATTGATTTGGAGTTAAGAATTCTACTTCGCATTGATTTGAAGCTAAATCATGTGTTTCGCTTGGATTTTAAGCTAACTCGTTTATTTCGCATGCAGTTCAAGCTAAATCATGTATAACACAAAAATTTGAAACTAAACCATTTGTTTCGCATTGATTTGAAGCTAAGGCTTATACGTCGCATCCCGGAAACAGCCGGCCCCGCCTCCACCGCTTGACGGAGTCGGGCAACCTCAGCCCGCAACTCCGCCATCTGGTCCTTCAATTGGGCGTTTTCCGCCTCTGACAGCCGGGTAGCGTTGGGAGCTGACCTAATTGCCAGCTCCGCAACACCCACCCGGCTGTTCAGGGCCGCCGTCCGCAGGGACCTGACCGTACTGGCCTTTCGACCCATTGCAGAGATGGAGATCCTGGCCACGTCGCCCAGGCACTCCATTACTGCCGCCGCTACGTCCCGCGTCGGGCGGCCGCGGAAATCCGCAGCGACTTCCACCTCATCGGGAAGCGGGTCGCCAGATCTCGCGGGCCTCTGCCCCGGGGCAACCGGGTCGAAGATGTCCGCGATAAGGCTTTTTTCAGCCTCAGCCTGTTTACGTTTGGCCTCGCGGAGACCAACGTACACACCAGTCGACGGTGGCCGGCCTCTCTTCCTTGTAGAAGAGGTGCCCGGGACGCTCTGCGTCGAGTGGTGGGAGGAGACAGAGAAGTCCGACTCCTCCCCCCCCCCATCGCAATCGCCAAGGCCCGCCACAGGCCTCTTTGTGCCGCGTGTGGCAGAATGCCCCCGCGACACCGGCTCCACATATCTCTCGAGGCGCACGATAGCCTCGCACGCCTCTCCCTCACGCTCGTTATCCCCCTCCCCAGTTTTGTTTGTAAATGAATCCATAGCTGATCCCACGAGTGTGGTCGGAAAGTAGGTCACCCCGGGTAGAGCCGCCATACCCGGGGAAGGCTAATACGCCCGGGGGGTCGCCAGGTACCCCGGGGTTGTCCGCTAACGATTGGTACACCCACCAACCATAGCTGGCGCTTACTCCAGCTACGCCCTCTTCTCCGCGCAACACTGCTTGGGGTTAGGGATTTTTTAGAGAGGTTGTCATCCTCGCGGCCCGGCCGGCTAAGGCAAGACCCCCGTTCCTGTAAAACATGACCACAGGTTTACGGTATGTGTCCGACTTTAGTAGGCCCCTCACCTCAAGCCACTCCAGCTAGGTAGAACCTGCCAGGGAATAAATTCCCCGCTGGCACAGCCTTGCGGATCATTAGGGCACGAAGCCCCCCCCACCACGACAAGGTAGCGGACACGGGGGGGGAAAATTGTTTAAACTGGCGTAACGTAATTTTATTTTATTTGTGTATGTTCATAACAGTAATTTACAAATTTGTATAGTGTTAGAATCTTGGTTATTACCTTAAATAAATCTAAATTACGTTAATTTTAAAGTGTGCTATCTATTCGTCGGGCACTGAAGCTCGTTGAGTTTCTTCTTCTTTGAGCTTCTTCACATGTGGCAAAGTAAAGATATTTTTCTACCAGAAAGTATCAGCGCACATTTCATTTTACATCCATTTCCAATACATACATTTTTTATTCAAAGCGTATTTATTCGTGGCGTTGAATATAATTTTCATCTTTTATCTTTATCTTTATATGAAGGCTACGAACAGATTTGCGGATAACTTTTGCCAGAATTTTGAAGATTCAAACTTTTACATTCTTGAATATACCTTCATAAAGCAGAGATTGAAAACAATTATGACATCGGTTTAAGTTCGTGAAAGAATTATGGAGAATCCAAAAATTCTCATCAAACAGGTTCCATTGTTTAATGATGGAAATAAACAAAAAGCAATACCGCGTATCCAATTAAATAATGATATTTTATTCGAAGTATGCACACGTGCTATTTTATGTCCTTTATATCCGTTTATGTAACTGCGACAGGCTGACTAGAACGCGCTGTTTGACACATCAACTGAAACAAAAAACTCAACGCACACAAAATAACTGCCGAGTAGCGACGATGTCTTCGAGCACCAAGGAGAAATGTGATAGTTGAATGCCGACATTTTAAATCGATATTATGTATATAGGTCCATAACTGTTAATTTTCAGTTCTGTATGATAGCAAGATAGGATTAGTATGTCACTTACTGTGCCCATTAAAGTGGCGTCTGAAGTTTTCGATAAATTATATGGTTTTCTTTATCTATGGTGCACTTCATAAAAAACATTTAAAATATATGTTGATGTCTTTTACATAAATACGAATTTTATTATAATTTCTTTTTTAATTTATACAGTCTTACAAGGTTCTACAATTACAAAGGCCATCGGATTACCGATTTAAATTATATTTTGTATACTATAGGAGCGAATATTCAATGCAGTTGTTTATAAATCTTAAATGGCCACGTGTCAGAGTTCCTACGCGGTGAACTCGAGCTCTGATCCCGGTTGTTATAATTGAAATATATAAGGAACATAAAATATTTAACAAAATATAAATAGTAGCTTTCGATCGAGTTACTGTGCCTTGTAAGAATGAAAAGTTTACTACTGCGTTCTATTTACTGAGCTTTTTCTAGTTATCATCTGCACACTCATCTAATTACTATGTGTCAATCTCTGTGCACTGATCTAATCACTGTAAAGAGTGCTAGGTAAATACTAAACTTCGAAAATTTTATGAGCTTTAATCTTAAATGTAACACGTAGTTTGCTATAAGAGGGCTCAGTCTAGACTGTTTTTCTGCAATTTGATAGAGTTTTTTGAATATAATAATTTATTTTTTTGTTTTGGAAAGCATGATATTTGTATTTTTTATCTTTATTTGCAAAGTGATTCGTAAGTCTTTTGACAAAATCAGAAAAGAAGAAAATTCTACGGCTGGAAGAAAAAACACTGCATGTCAAATGTTTTCAATTTCGAGATGTTTGTCCTTTAAAGTTCTGGCCACCAATTCCTTTCTTGGTTTTCCATTTATTGAGGTCATCGTATTTGCATAAACTGAAATTTCTTGAAATTATGCCGCGAGATCTAGGACGCTCGGAGCGTGGGCTGAATCGAATGGTGCCGGCCCTGAGCAACGGCGAGTGCGCGTAGGGTTTGTGCGTCGTGCCGAGCCGTGAGTCTGCCGAGAACGAGGATCACTGTCGCGTAGACCGTAGCGTTGGGTGTTTGGAAGAAATAAGTGCAACTGTGACAATTCGAGCCGAGATTAATTCATACGGAATGAAGGAAGATAGCCGCTAAAGACCATAGGACAGCAGGCGAAATAATAAAGGACAGTGCTGGCAACAACTGGCAGCGACCGTTCAAAAGATATGTCAAGACTAGTGACCGGCCAGGAGCCGCATTCGTAACTGGGAATTTCTGATCGGTTTTTCGGTAAGTCTCATTATCAGCTAATGTCTATTTAAAGAGAGCATTCATGAGGCCGAAGCCTGCTCTGACGGTACGAAGCGTGATAACACTTATGACCGTCGATGTTGAATCAGCGGTGAACGGCTGCGAAGGAACCGGGACTTAGATCCATCGCGCCCTCGCTGTTAAGTTCATTGGACCGGGGAGTCAGAAGACTCGGTCTTAACTCATCTGTCGGCTGCAAGGAGTTGTATGTTTGCTTTAAGTATTTCGCCGGCAATAATGCCGGCGATAATAATATGAAAGTAGTGATTTGGTCGATCTGCTAGGCGACCGCGGTGGCGGGCGCTCGGCACCGCACGCCAACCGTTACAACGGCCTTCCTGCCGTGTTGCCACCCCCAAAGTGCCACACGACAGTAATAGTACAGCGTGCTAGGCCAGCGGGTGGCTATTTACGTATTTGCTCCTGTATAATTTATAGAGCTTACTGTTGAACCCAACACAGCCAGCCCGTGTCATAAGAGTAATTTGGCACCGCTCGACAAACCAAAAGGCTGCGAATGCATTCTACCCAGACAAGCCCGAAGGCCGCGGGTAGGAAATACACCACCGACAAGCCCAAGGGCCGCGGGTGATAGTAGCAAAAATACCGTCGACCACGGTAGCGGGCGCCAAGCGCCGCACGCAAGCACCGCGTCGACCCAGCGTCACAGACCTGTAGTAGGGAAGTCAATTGTAATCATGCCATGCACCACCATGTTTATATCTTTGATTGGCCCCTGCTCTTGCCTCTCTTGTCACCTGTTAGCGCGCACATGAACATAACGAGATCCATGTCCAATTCTAACAAGTTACTCCTCTGCGCGCAGGTCCTAGCAAACAAAGCGCTCGCCGCTAACGCAGAGGGATGCCATTGCCCTATTTCGCCGCCCATACAGATGTGCGTTGCCCAGTCTCCGCCGCGAGGAGGCGGGGTTGGTCTTTGGAGACTAGTCTCATTATCAGTACGAATCTCTTCATTTACATTTCGATGGCTCGGACACCTTTTCTCGGCTGGGCTAATTATTCGCCATATATAATTAGGTTTATTTTAAGTGCTCACCTTTTCCCACCTCTTTATACACTGCGTTCCACTCTCTTTTCTTACGATGTTCCTAATATATTTTCTTTGCAATATGTAAGCTTATTTTCTAATAAAATATCGCTTTATGGGCATATCTTTTATTTATTTCTTTATTTCTAGATATCTGAAACTATTTCTTAAATTGTTTAACGTAAGTATTGCATAACATACTGTATAGCGTACCTGATTATACATTCACTTCAGATTGATCCTATATAACTTGAGATATTATTTTATTGTCGTTAAGAATATTAAATCCTTTATCATTTCCATCATTTTTAATCACATTTTCTACATCGCACTCTACGCAGTGCGAAATGCACATTGCGACGTTATACATATAACTTTGTGATTACGGTTTGTTCGCTATCTGATCTTTCATGCAAGGATGAATTACTTTCACCCACTTTTAGAAGCTGTTATTCATTTTTATTCCTCTATTCGTGTTTGCTGCATCATCTTCTTTGCATTTTAATATGTTATCTTTATAATTTTTTTATGATATATATAGTAAATCTACCAATGTTATATTTACGAGACAAGGAATTAATTGTTTCTGAAGCGTCTATTAATTTCAAATTTTTCTTCAATACAAAGCACCACTCGTTTTCTCTTTTCGTTTGATTTCTGTGAAGACGTAATGAGAATATAGTTTCTGGACGAATCACATAGATACAAGTAACTGAATTAAATCGTTACTTATCTTACATTCTATGCAGGAAGACTATGCTAGGATTTCTAACTAAGAAACAAAACCAGTGTGTTGAATAATGGGTATGTCGCGTAGACTGGAGTTGGATAAGAGGAGCAATCGTTCCTGACATCCAATTGTTGGTAACGGGTTACTATGTTGGATAAACACAGTCCAGATAAACGGTATTTTACTAGTTCTTGTACTAGTTCCTCTATCATTAGTGTTTATTTAAGATCGATGTCGTTTTTAAATCTCTATTGTATACGACTTTAAGATTTGTTTATACTATGTATTTTTTTTTGTTGCAACTTGAATGTCCGAATTATATATAATATATATGTCACATATTATCAAATATTTCAAGATTTAATGAAAAGTATTTATTTAATATAATGTTTTACAAGTACTGTATAAATAAGGATTCGGACCTGGACAAACCAATCTAAATTGGAATCGAAATTGCTTAGGAACCGAATTTTATTAGGCTTTCCTCAATTTATTTTCTTTATTACATCACCGCCCGATGCTTGATCCTGTAACAGATGATAAAATGTCATGGTTAATAGTAAATCAAAGACATAAGCATATAAACTGTGAATCGTTTAATAGAGTTCGATGATGTACCTGTGCTGTTGTCTGTTTTTGAGTTGAAGTAAATTACCTCTCAGATGTTACAGCAACAGAACTTTTATGATTTTCATTATTTTTATCGGTTTCTTTGCTTTTGTTACATGCTCCACTGCCATTAGCTTTATCTGTTTTTTTCCGCTTCTTCTTCATCGTTACTACTACTGTCAATAACTATTATCTTGTCATTATTAAAGGGTTTTACCGGTCTATTAGCGAATAATGTTTGCATCTATAAAAAATAGCATGCGATTATCCAATCTGTCAAATCTAATAGTATATTATCATTTTTAAATGAGTTTGTTTGCAAGTATACATTTACTTCTGTCTTTTCTTTTTGTGCTTCCTCCTTTCTCTTATCACAATAATTTTTAATTTCTTTCCTGATATTTGCAATATCTACAGTTGTTTCACTAGTTTCCAAACATGGCACAAGTTTTTTTATTTCACGGCTATATGTAAAGAATTAATAGTAACAATACAATCGAGCTTATAATGGCAAATCAATATTTTGAAATATTACATTGTATATGCTTTACCTGTGTAGGTTATTAAAAGCGGTAGTGTTATTTTTGTTAACAAATTTACCTAATGCTTTATTTAGATCATTCACTGTTAGTATTGTTCATAGGTTTTTATTTTCATCCAAACTGAAGTGTCTTTTTAGTTTTGCTTGTATATGGTTTCCACAAAACCTTAATTCTCCTAATTAAAAAACCAAACAAATTGTACCTTCGAGCACCTTGTAGAATATCGCAATTTTTGTTTACCTCAGTATAGTCCATAATGTCAGCCGTATCCTGGAGTTAATCACTAATACCGTCAAAATCAAACGACGATCGCTTCTTACCGGAACTTCTTGTTTTACAGAATACAATTAATTCGTGAGAATTAGCAACTTTATCACAATATTTCTGTGCCAATCTAAAATACACATATTATTTATTTCCGTTTATTACTTGTATTCATTAATATACTAATAGAATCTTACATGGTCGAATCGAACCGTTCTTTATCTTTCAAGTAAATTACTTTCAATCGAATATACGGCAAGACCGGTTGCTTCGGGTGATTTGACAATTGTTCCGCGGTACTAGGAATCAATTCATTTTCCATGCGTCGGTCGACGATATTAAAAACTGATTCTGATAGCGATCTATCATTATTTTTTTTTATATTCGTATCATTAAGGACCTGAGTGTCAAACACAAATGGTGCAACGGTTTTTAATTTCAATTTATTCTTTCTAAGTGCGTTTCTTAAGCAGTAGTTTCTTATTTTTCACGCATCATAATTAAGAAGTAAATCTAAAAATATATCTGTTTGAGAAATGTAGTATTGTCTTTTAGAGGTAAACACGTGTGTGATACGACATTCCTGTTCCCCTCCCCACACGACAAAGTCAACAAAAGAGGGAAGGTGGGCTTCCAAAGTATATCCACGTTTAAGACATGGTGCACGTAATTTATTTATTTAACAAACACATTAAAGCATTTCACCTATGAATGAAAATCATTTGCATTAAAAAAAAATGGAAATATCTCTCAATACATATATGGATCTCATAAGTTCACCTTAAAATCGTTCAACATCCGTGTTAATTTATCATCGTTCATGCAGCTTAAACCAAAAATTGCAACATGGGTATTACCCATTTTTATCATCAGTGGAGGAATGATCATTTTAGGGGTGGCTGTCCATTTTCCAAAATAATTTATGAAACCAGACACAGACAACAAGTCCATTTGGCCCATTTATTCCACAACCTATAATTTTGATTATAATTACTAATGGCTGAATCAATATTGAAAAATCACTGTACTTAAACTATTGATATTATATTTCTTACTTGGATGGTCATTTTTCCCGTGAATGGAAAATATTGGCATGTCAATATTAAAATTTGGATCCTAAAAGTTTACAGTTTTAAAAGTACAGTGTGGGAATGTTAATTCTGGTTCGCTCAAAAATTGGATGTGAATTGCTCTCATAAAAAGACAATAATTAATATTTGTCGTACTTCAAATATCATCTTATATTGATGTTATCATATCTTGCTAACCTGGGACCCATATAGTATTTATTTAACAATTCCATACATTTTAATTCATCAGAAGTTGTTGGTTTCGCATCGTGAAATAAACATTGAAGTATTTCTTCAAAAGTATTAAAGCTTTCATCCGATGACTCTCCTGCTTGTATAAATTAATTATTTGCAGTATATCTGAGTACATTTCATGATAATTGGACATTTGAAAAAGATTGCACACAAAAGAAAAAAAGTTTCTTTCTTATACGGCCGGGATCAGAGCTCGAGTTCACCGCGTAGGAACTCTGACACGTGGCCATTTAAGACTTATAAACAACTGCATTGAATATTCGTCCCTATAGTATACAAAATATAATCTAAATCGGTAATCCGATGGCCTTTGTAATTGTAGAACCTGGTAAGACTGTATAAATTAAAAAAGAAATGAAAGATAATATTTGCAAAGAATTGTTCGAAAACCAACGATCCAGATTAGTTTGTTCAGGTCCGAATCCTTGTTTATATAGTACTGGTAAAACATTTAAATAAATACTTTTTCATTAAATCTTGAAATATTTGATAATATTTATTTGACAGCACACACTTAAAAAAATGATGAAGATAATTATATGTATGTATTCGTGTCTGTGTATGTACAACGGTGTTGTGATCTAAAGTATTTATTTAAATATAATGTTTTACCAGTGCGTTGCTTAAGAAACGCACTTATAGATTGCGATTTCTTTATGCGGAGGCGAATCGAAGGCCAAACACATTGATATACTTAGCGTAAACGGTAATAAGTTTACGTTGAAGAAATTGAAATTAAAAACCGTTACACCATTTGTGTTTAACACTCAGGTCCTTAATGATAGGAATATAAAAAGTAATAATGATAGATCGCTATCAGAATCAGTTTTTAATATCGTCGTCCGACGCATAGAAAATGAATTGATTGTACCGCGGAACAATTGTCAAATCACCCGAAGCAACCGGTCTTGCCGTATATTCGATTGAAAGTAATTTACTCGAAAAATAAATTTAACCTCGACATAAGCATAACAAAAATTTAATAAATGCCTTTGGTAGATCTCGTAATATCAATTACGAGTTACAACAAATTAAAGATCGCAGAAATCGCAGTTTTATCACGATTTTCACCAAGAACTGTATGAAATCTGCAGTTTTCAAAATCTTACAACGCCTGTAGCTCGACTCTGGGTTAACCGATGTCGATCAAATTTTCAGCACGCATGTAAGTTACCGAAATTTACAAGAGGGTATTTTCTAAATTTTCGTTATAGGCTCAGATAAAAAAGTTAAAGATCGAGCGTTTTTAATGTCTTCTTTTCAAAATTAAAAGAAAGCTTTTTAGTCATCGTCTAGTAGACTAATCTCTCTGTCGTCTAAAAAAAATTCAAGTCATTCAGTTCACTTTTGAAAAAGTAATTGCGTTTTAAAAGGTGTACGAACATTTTTATGGGTCACTATATATCTATGTAAGTTTGTACCAACTACTGCTTTCAATCAGGAAGTGGGGGATAATTGAATTTGACAACTAAATAGAGACTGGTAAAAGCTAGTATATTACAAGCCTTTGGTATATACAATTGCATGTATGTGAGTGTATCGCGGATTCTAGATCGCGCTTCACTTTGTCGCACTGAGTCGGGGAGGGCTTATAACCTTGTAACGATATACGTACTGGCCCGCTTTTGGTCGCGTTTGGGCGCTTTATATACCAAAATTTTTTTTGAAAAATGGTAATGGGGATGTTCATATTTGCTTCGGTCCCAGAAAATTCGTCATCGTACTCCTTCAAAGGTACATTGCTCACAATATAAAGAGCGAACCCGCCGACTGGTGCCAGCGGGTGTATGCTCCCTCCCTCCTTAGATGAAACATGTAAATGATTCTTTCAGTCCTTTCTGAGGGCGTACACCTTACACAGATTTTTGAAATGGAGTAGAATGTGGAACTATTGCATGCGTGTTATGTGTATAGTGTATTTATTATAATCCTATTCTACTATTATTATTATTATCATTATGTATATGTATTTTTAAGACTATTATATTCTTACAACATGTGGTCTAATTTCCTTCGTATCCGCCTATCTTATCCGTTATGTTTTTGTCCGTGATTACTTGTAGGTTGTGATCGCAGATCTCCGACTACACCGCCGATCCAACCCTTTTTCTCGACACTGTTTCCTCTGGTTCTGTTTGGATTTCTTGGTTTTGGTCTTTTCGACCCTGGTCTGGCTAGCTCTTCCCGTACATGTTTTTTTTTATCCCGATTTGAAATTTTTAGAAAAATACATCTTCCTGTCATGGTTATGTTAAATATATTATGTTAAATTATGTTCAATTAAATAATCTTAGCAGATCTCCGTTTGCGTAGATGACTCAGTGAACATTCTGGTAATAAATGTTGGTTGTTCAAACTACGTTCAATTGGCTCTAACTATTTATCATCATGATTTATGGATTATATGTGTTATTCTTTTTATATATGTGCGTGTGTTGCTGTCAACGGTCATGATGCTACCACTGAGTGACCACATCAATGGCCTTGCCATTTTTTAATTACTGTAATGCCTCCAGTTACATTCCGAAATATGTATTCTTCAATGCATTCTCGGCATCGACTAGCGTTTGATTTTTCCAGGATTACAGAACCATATCCTTCACAATGAAAATCTGCCTCACTTAGGTGGTTTCCCGCAGCCTTCAGGAAATAATTCTCTTTCTTCTGCTGCCACCCGAGATCAACATTTTTCACACAATTTGTATTCTTCAGCTTCAAACACGAGTTGGATTTTCCTTATACATTGGCATATTAAGAGATCCTCGTGCACCTCCGGATAATCAGCGGGATTTACTTCATCCTGAAAGTGATTCCAATTTTTAATTTGTGTCGGACGAACTATCGAAGACGAAGGAATGTTTTAATTTATCCTGATGTTTCGCGATTAGGTGTCCGGTCGCATCTGTTTTTAAGATTGCATTATTTATATCCGACATCTACTATCTCGTATGGCCCGATGTAACGTGGATCAGATTTACTTGTTCAGGTTCTTTTTACACATGGACGTATTACTCCACCATAAGTTAAGTCGGATTAGCTCACTCATCGTAATATAGTTTGTAACGTAATCAAATAAGATCCAAAAGTCGGCTTATTGTTTTCTGAGGGGAACGCACTACTGACTGTTTTGTGGATTTCCCGAAGATTAATTCGTGGGGTGTGAAATTCGTAGCTTCCTGAACGGAGGTATTCATATGAAATCATGGCAATTGGTAAGTAGAGGTCCCATTCTTCATATGACTCAATGTATTGTTTTAGATATTCTGTTAATACAATATATGGCTCCTTTTAACGATCCATCTCGGCAACATGTAGCATTAGTTTCCCAAGAAACTAGTGCTTTCATCTATCGAAATGGATTTTGGTGTCCCACGTATTGCAATGAAATGACTCGCGGACGCGTCAGCTATTATCATGGCTTTAATATCTGATAAAGCAACTGCTAACCAATATTTTTTTAAATTGTCTCGCATAGTTAAAATGTAGCGATTGCCATTGATGGTTTTGGAAGTAGTCCAAATGTGTCCATGACAATGTCACGTAAAATATTCGCGACAAATATAAAAAAAAAATATTGTTGAGCCGTAGCCCAACATCCACTTTATTATTACACAATGAGTACAATACTGATTTTAATATGCGTATTCTAAACGCCCGGTACAACGCTTACTTATGACTAACTGCTAGGAGGGTTATTTGGCCTTTTTATGTTAATTTCATATCTTATCAATATCCGGAGCACAGGTTATTTTTGGGGTGTGATTCATATAGGGAATGGGCGGAATTTAGGTCGTTACACTCCCCCGTTGTTAGACTAAACTTTGTCCTCCAAGTTACTTGAGGATGGATCTGTGGAATTTGATTTTTCGTGGTTGGAAGAGCACTGTTTCTTCTTCTTGTTCGGTAGTTTGTGGGATGATGCTTCTCGTTGGGTTCTTTATGCGTATATTGATTGGAGCTGATGGAGCGGCTTGCGTATTGTTGAATCGGTTATCTATTTTGCTAGTTTTAAATTTACAACATAACAGATGAAAGCATAGTTTGTTATGTTCCGCAGATTGTGTTTATTTTTAAGGGTAAAGCAGGGATTGCTATGAATTGATTTGAAGTTCTAAGCGGTATAAAGATTACGCCTTCGATCTTAAGGATCGTTATCATACATGATACTATGTTTTCATCAAAATTGATCAATTCTGAGACACAATTGTGTCGCGCAAATCTATCGTGAATTGGCTGAATTTGCTTGCACATGGTAATACCTGCTTTTCTTTTACAATATTGGTTAGTGTAGTCGTTGCCAACATTGATGTATTTGCTTCCGTCAACAAAGTAAATTTGGTGTTCTATCGCGGGTATCATATAAACGTTGTTCTTCTTCGTGGGTATGGGGTAAAGGTGTGTTATATCCCATTCTTTGTCTGGTATTAAATATCATTTTGTACTTGATTCTGAAAACTTTTAAATTTGACATATCCAATATGATCTGAAATTTTCTTTCTTAGGTGAAATGGCTTTATTCAACAAAGAGTCCTTAGCGACGGTTTTGTATGTCTTCAAAAATGTGTCTGGGTCAATAATTTGTGTACTAATTATTCCTTGTTTTGCTAACGTGATTACATTTAGTAGTTCGTCTGGTGCGAAGTGTAGATCGTATATTGCTCCTTCTAATTTTAGCACGAATTTCGTTAAATATTCGTCTTTGGTTATTCTTGAATCTAGGCGTTGTGTTTCTTCATCTAAAGAGTTAAGTTGTTTCAGGTTACTGGATTCTAATATTTTCTTTATCAGGCCGGTTTGGTTAGAAATTATGGTTTTTAGTTTGTTATTGTCGTCAAATAGTTTGTCTATGTTAGCATTCACCGTGTCTATGATTTTTAGTTCTTCTTTTAATTTGCAATCGTCTTTACATAGGTTTTTTATGTCATCTACACTTCTGTATAATTCTCCGGTTTTATTCAATACGTTTTCCATATCTAATCCTATGAATATGTCTATTTTACTGGAATATAAGTAGGCTTTTTCGTCTTTCTCATGAAAAATTGAGTTTTCTTTTAGGGGTACAATTGTTTAACTGTGCGCGGTGTACCATGTGTAGGCGAAGATGACAATCTTCCTGGAAAATAACGTTTTAGCCTGCTACCGTGTATTTTCTTTATCTGTCCGCTGACGAGAATTTCATAATAGGGTGTGTGTACTGAGTGTATATTATATATATATATATATGGGCCTAACCATTCACTGTCGAGTTTGTCTCGTTTGTGGTCGTTATGAATTAATAACATTGTCCGGTTTGTGACCGGATTATTCGTCGTTTTTGATCTCTTTTATAACGTACTTTACTTTTTCGCAATGTTTCTTTTGCCTTTTCTATGTTCGAGTACCATTCGCGTTTCCTGAACTGCATTTCGTCTGCGTAAGTACGTTGTGACTTTAAAGAGATTGAAGAGGGTAGGTTCGCAATATGACCGAATGTTAATTCGAAGGGCGTGAATCCCGTAGATTCGTGTACTGTCGTGTTACAGGCTAAACAATAAAAATTTAATATGTCGTCCCATTCTTCGCCTCTTTCTTTCTGGACTGTGCAAAGCATGTCTTTAACGACCCCGTGGGTTCTTTCAAGTGAACCGTTACTTTGAGGGTGAAAACTAGTGGTCTTTATGTGTTTCATATTTTTGCATAAGGTTACTAATAAAGTTTTGACCTTGGTCCGTAAGAATTTTCTTTTGGGTGGAGAATATGGTTCCATATGGTTTCCGTTTGTTGGTTTTTTAAAGGGACAAGCAACAGATATTTCGTCAGTTCGTCATGTATTGAAAAGATATATTGGTTTCCTTTTTTCGTTTTAAATAAAGGGCCTAGGATGTCCATGGAAATTTTATCATTGGGATTGTTGGGGCGTCACAGCGTCGTCAGTAATAACGACGAATTATTACGCTATATATGTGGACTGTATATAAAAATAAAGAACCGGATTTTGCTTGAAGTTTTGTATTCAGCCCGCGACTACACTACACCCTTGGTCAGGAGGTCTTAGTTCTACGAATTCTGTTACAACTCCGTTCCATTAGAGAATATTTTCCTTCGTGATAGACTGCTACCCCTCTAACGCATTTCTAATACTCGCTGATTGTTTTTCCTTGATTTTTGGCAATAGCCAATCAGTGAGTCTGTTTTAAAGCAGACACCCTTCCTTTGCGCTCTTAACGCGTCTTTCTGGGAGGGTGCTGGTGTATGGGAGGTGGGAGCGGCAATGGTAGGAAAATTCCTCCAGCCATCACCGTCATAAAACAATCTCAGGCTGACCCTTCGGAACTGTTCCTTTTTTATGACACGTCCTGGTCATCGAGGCCGAGAGAAGCAAAGTCCCAAAAATCAAGCAATGGAGCATGCGTACTCTCGGAAAAATGCATACCAGGTGTTATTAAAAAACCTAAGCTCAAAAACAGCCGGCTAGGCACGTTCGTGTCATAAAGAACATTAGTGCTGTGCACTAACAAGGATTTTCGGGTGCGTCAGAAATTATGAGTTCTTCTTTTCCTCTAATACGCGTTAGTTTTTCCTTTTGGCAAATGTCACATTCTTTGATTCTGTTCTCAATTAGTTCTGAAAGTTTAGGAATTTTGTACTTGTATCTTATCCTATCATACGTTTTTTGTATTCCGGGGTGTCCTATCAAGTCGTGGTTTTCTTTAAGGATTTCTTCTATTTCTGAGTCCGAAAATTCGGAAATTGAGTCTTCCGCGTAAACAATCTTTTTCACTTGATCGTTAAAGTACATAAAAATTCTTTTGATTGCGTTTCTTTCCATTAAATTAAATTGTTCTGCAATAACACCTATCTTGTCATATTTTTTATCTATTTGTCCTAATTTGATTATCCATTTAGCCTTATCAAAGTTACCTAGCAAATCTATAGATATTTGAAAAAAATGAGTAACGATTTGGTCTGATTTTAAGTCTCTTAGGTAAATTATTGTTGTCTTTTTCCCATTCGTTAAATTTTATCTCATGACTGATGTGGACTGTGCCTTTAAATTCTTCGTTACTGGTTATCGCGTGAACTCTAGATAAAGCATCGGCTGCCGTATTGTCTTTTCCTTTGGTGTACTCTATTTCATATTCATATTCTTCTAGCCTAAGTCTCCATCTAATAAGTCGTGATGAGAGGTCTCTGCAATTATTCAGCCATTTTAAAGCTTGGTGATCGGCACGTGTTAAAAATTTCCCGCCCAGTAGGTATTGCCTCAAACGTTTAACTGCCCAAACAATGGCTCAAAGCTCTTTCTCTGTGGTTGAGTAATTTTTTTCTGGCGGGTTAAGAGTTTTAGAGATGTAACAACATGGGTGACCTTCTTGTGATAGTATAGCTCCTAATCCTTCGTTGCTTGCGTCTGTGGTTAACGTGAATTGTTTTGAGAAGTCGGGGTATTTTAATACTGGTGCTGAGCATAGAGCTTGTTTTAAAGAATCGAAACTGTTCTGAGTTTTGTCTGTCCAGTCGAATGCAATATCTTTCTTAGTAAGTTCTGTTAAAGCTTTTGATATTTTTGAAAAGTTTCGTATAAATTTACGGTAGTATCCTGAAAGTCCTAAAAATGATTTTACATCTGTGCTGTTTCTGGGTATTCTAAAGTTTTTTACTGCTTCTATCTTTTTGCTATTGGGTTTAACTCCTTCTGATGTGACAACGTGCCCTAAGTATTCCAATTCGGGTATTAAAAATTCGCACTTATCCGGTTGTATTTTCAATCCTAGTTCTCGAAGTCTTTGCAGTACTATGGCTAGATTTTTGTTATGTTGCTCTATTGATTGCCCGAAGATAATTATGTCGTCTAGGTAGACAAAACAGTGATTATTGACTAATCCTCGTAGCGCAGTATCCATCATGCGTTGGAACGTTGCGGGTGCATTTTTGAGCCCGAAAGGCATACGGTTAAATTCAAAATGTCCTTGAGGAGTGGAAAATGCTATGTACTTCTTGGATTTAAGATCCATGGGAATTTGGTGAAATCCAGAGGATAAGTCTAGGGCTGAAAAATATTTGGAGTTTCCTAGTTGTGAAAGGATGTCGTCTATCTCAGGTAAGGGATAAGCTTCTTGGTCTGTCAAATCGATCAGTTGTCTGAAATCCATTACAATTCTCCACTTTTGCTTTCCTGAAGCGTCGGATTTTTTTGGGACTACCCAAACCGGTGAGTTATAAGGCGAGTCACCTTCTTCAATTATTTTCTTGTTCAACATATCGGTCATTTGTTTATTGATTTCCGCTTTATGGCATTCAGGTGATCGGTATGATTTTGTGTTGACGACTTTGTCTTCTTTTACTGTTATAGTGTGTTGTGTTAAGTTTATGCAAGGTAAGGAATTAGTGTCTAAGCTGAATACATTAAGATAATGTAATAATATCTTTTCGATAGGTTCCCGCAAATCTTTTTCTATATGTTGTGTCCTAATTAATTTCTTGAAATTAGAAATTTGTTCGAAATCGTGAGAATTTGAAATATCGTTGGTTATTACATGATCTTGCTCACAAGGATTGATGAAGCATATTCGTATTGGTATACGGGTATTCTAGGTATACGGTATGAGTTTTCGTTTCTCCAGGCCGTAAAGTGTTTTCTCTCTGTAACATAAGCTTGTTATTATTTAAATGTAATGAGTCGTTTGTGAGCGAATAATTATAATTTTCGAGCAATGGCAGTCCGAAAATTCCATCCTCTATTATCGGAAAGTCTGACTCTACTATATGAACCGTGTTTTGTTTTCCGTAAAGTTTAATATTAGTTCGTTCGTTAACTTCATGTTTGTCGTTTCCCATAAAAAATACGCGTTTTTCGCAAGGTTCGGTCTTAGTGTCTCTCTAAATTTATTCCTGAGCCCGAGTCTACTAAAAATCGAGCTTCGACCAAATCTTTGGGCGAGCTTACGGAGACTCTTGTTTCGATGTCGTCTTTAAGGTTAAGTATGTAGGTCTTAACTGAACGTCTGTTTTCTAAATCGATGGTGACTTTTCTTTCTATGGCGTCTTTATGTTCGTATTGTAAGGCGTATATTAGTTCGTTCAACGTTCTTCTGAATCGGATTGTGTAACTATGTACGCTTTCTGTTAGACCTTGTCGTACCTGTCTTAATCTGTCTCGTGCTAAATCAGCGGTGGTCGGTATGCTCACGAATTGTCTTAAGACTGCACATAGATCATTGAAATTGTCAATGTCCAAGTGGCGTATGCTTCTTTCAGCATCCTCAGTGACCTTTTGGGCTAATATTAGATCTAGTAGTTCTGGTTGTTCTTTGCATCTTAGGCGAGCTTTTCGAACTTTCTTAATAAATTCTTCGACCCCTATGTCGTCCCTGCCTCGTAGAACAGGTATGAACTGGATCGATAGCTTTGCTGGGTGACGATGATTATTGGGTTCTTCCTGCTCGTCATTCTCCGAATTATCTGAGGTTTCTTCAGCTAGTCTTCTTTCGTTGACTCTTGCGTTCTGATTCATTCGAACGGCCGTTGCCTCACTTTCGTCGTCGGTAACGATATTGCTAGTATACTCCGAAGTGTGTATGCTGTTGCTAGGTGCTTTCAATTTAGCTAATGTTTTCCCCAGCATCTCTATCTCCTTGGCTCTCCGATTATTTTCCTCGTTAACCATTAACATCATGCGTTTTAATTCGTTCATGCTAGTTTCATGTCGTTCATTGTTTTTGCATAGCGTCTAGGATCGCTCGTAAGCCTGAATACGTGCTATTAGGATTTTCCATTTTTTGTGTTGGACTTGAGTTTATTAACGAGTGCGTCGAGTTTTGCTCTGATGAGTCTTGACTTGAGAAGCTTGGTCTTCTCTCTATATACTTGTGAAACAAAGCCAGTGTGTTACCGGTGATTCCCCGTAATTGGTTGATTGAATCCGCTGTTTTCTCGCTTCCTTCGGTCGCTCGTGATAGTACTGTTGTCTTCTGGTGTAGTACGTAACCCTGAGTATCTCTTTCTAAGAAAAGCGTCGTCAGTTTCCCGAAGATCGATGAGTACTACCCTGGCAGGATCGCCAAAATGTCACGTAAAATATCCGCGACAAATATAAAAAAAAATATTGTTGAGCCGTAGCCCAACATCCACTTTATTATTACACAATGAATACAATACTGATTTTAATATGCGCACTCTAAACGCTCGGTACAACGCTTACTCGTGACTAACTGCTAGGAGGGTTATTCGGCCTTTTTATATTAATTTCATATCTTATCAATATCCGGAGCACAGGTTATTTTGGGGATATGATTCATATAAGGAATAGACGGAATTTAGGTCGTTACAGCAAGTTCGTCAAAAGGTTCCAGAGGTGTATCCGTAATAATCACGGGTGGACGGGTTTTTGTTCTGATAAGTGAACGAATGAATTCTTGCGAATCTTTTCTCTTTTCAGGGCAGTGATATTTCTCCTTTATCCCTTTCGGTACGGAGGACCTGGCCGCGGTTATACATTCGTGGAACGAGGAAGTTTTCCGCGAGAGTGGTTGCACTGTTCGACAGCGTAAGCCGCGAAAACATGTTTTGCGGCATTCATAGAAATCTCGAGCGTGATTGACACTAAATTTTCATTCGGACCGCGACATCGGTGACTGACGCGGAATTTAACGTGTTTAAAAAACATTTCTAAAATGTTTATACTGCTTTGTCGTAACCAAAACCAATCCTCGACAGAAAACCGATTTCGACGGAATCTTATCTCGCGGATTAGACTGAAAGACAGACAAAACAGGTATGGCGCTTAGCGTTTTAAAATCATATCTTTCTCTTTATGGTACATTAATTAAAGTAAATGGCATTGATATTGTTATGGCGACTTGTCCAAATCAAGTCGCTGTAATGTGAAACTGCCCTGTTGTGAACAACTCCTTAAAGAATAATAGAAGAGAGGGGTTGCCACGGTGGTGTGTTATCAACGAAAAATCGAGGAGTCGAGATCGTACCGTCGAACGATCAATATCCCACTTCTGAAAGATCTGAATTGTTATTGTATCGAATTGTGTTATAGTTAATGTTCTTTATTGTAAATAAAATGCCGCTACGCGAGAGAAATGGTGTAATTCGCAATATTGGGAGCTCATCCGGGATCGAAGAATCGATCGGAAATGTCACACCGGCATTGGAGATCCTGTTTGCAAACCTCCGACAAGAATTATGCGAGCAACTGCAGGAGCAGCAGAGGCAGTTCGAGGCGCGACTGGAAGCGGACAGGCTTCAGTGCGAGGAACGGGAACAGGCTGCTGCGTCCGAACGAGAGGTTCGCATGGAAGAGAGGATAGCAAGGATTGAGAACCAATGCCAGGTGCTATCGGATTCATTGCGAAATTCTATTTTAAATTCTGCGGCATTCTCGTCGGTGAAACACTCGGAGGCGCGTGTAAATAGTTCGAACACTGTTGTAAATAATGTTAATAGTGTACATATCGAGAGTGTGCCTATTGCTCCGAGTGCTCCTGTAGTTCCTTCACAGTCGGTGCCATCGTTGCCTCTGTGTCTAGAATCTACGCGCTTCGTAAGTGGATTAGGATATTCTGTGAACCAGACACGTTATGACGGTTCCACGTCATAGGATGAGTATCGAATACAATTTGAAATGGTCGCGAATATAAATGGCTGAGACGAAGCAAAGAAAGCTACGGCTTTAATTGCTTCTTTGAATGGTCCGGCTCGAGGAGTCCTGACTTCTCTTCCCGCTGATAAGTATTTCAACTTCCAAGAAATAGTTTCGGCAATCGAGTTTCGTTTTGGTCGAAAAAACTTTTCGAAGCTAAATTACGTTCTATTTCAAAATTATATACAGCGGCAAGGGGAGTCAATTTCTGCATTGGCCACGGAGATTGAGAGATTGGCGCAAGGCGCTTTCTAAGAATGTCAAATTGATGTTCGGAATCGTTTGGCCACCTCTCAGTTTGTGACGGCGTTGGCCAATGAAGAGATGATGAGAATGTTGAGATATGAAAGTTTTACATCTCTCAGAGCTACGGTGACCGGAGCTCTAGAGATGAAAGCTCTCAAAAAACACAAACGTGTGAACGGAATTTAAAACGACCCTTTACTTCCGAGGGAATGCTGGAACATGCGGCTGAACGGCATTCTCAACGAGTGGTTGGTCATCAACGGAAGTTGCCGCATTGCTGGAGCTGTGGAAAGAAGGGCCACCTCCAACGGGATTGTTTAAAGAAAACAAGGAAGGAGACTTCGCAGGGAAACTTCAAGAAGTCGGTATAATGGGGGATAGTCCGACTTCATCTTCCGTTTTTCCCCCTGTCGTGCTGCGTTTGGAACCTATTCAGCGAAGGATTTTCTTCGTCGAAGGCATCGTTGGAGCGAAGAAAAGGAAAATCATCTTGGACACGGGCTCATCGGTTAACCTTCTACGGGAAACTTATGCTACAAGGCAGAATAGTTCGGCGAGCATGACAGGAGTGAAGATTTTTTCAGTCTCCGGTCATTGATTACCAATTTTTGGTAAAAAGCGTCTTCCTGTTTCCATTGAAGAAGTCGAGACCGAAGAAGAGTTCTTCTTCGTCAGTATGATGGAAGAATGCATTTTGGGAATCGAATTTCTTAAAAAGCATGCCTGTCAACTGGACTTTACAAACGAGGTTCTTCATTTGAAAGGAATGCAATTGCCGTTGCTGAAGTATGGAGAAGATTCGGCTACGAAGGAGATAAAGAAAAACAGGAATACATTAGTACCGGATCATCTTCAGGATCTTCATCAGAGATGTTCTATAAACCTGTCCGCAGAGCAAAAGAAAACTTTTGCCGAGTTATTGACGGAATTTGCAGATGTTTTTAACCAAACAGGCACCCCGACGATTACCTCTTCATCGACGTTCAGAAGTAGATGAATTATTGTCGAAAATGGAACGACAAGTAGTCATAGAAAAGTCTCAAAGCCCCTCGTCTTCACCCGTGGTATTGGTCAAGAAGAAGGACGGGTCCACTACATTTTGCGTGGATTACAGGCGTCTGAACAATGTCACCAAGAAAGATTCGTACCCTCTTCCAAGGATAGAAGATACGCTGGACGCTTTGGATGGTTCCTGTTGGTTTTCGACGATCGACTTACAAAGTGGATATTGGCAGATATGCATGGATCCTGTAAATAAGGAAAAGACTGCCTTTTGTGTGGGTACTGAATTATGGCTGCTCAAAGTCATGCCATTTGGTCTTTGTAGCGCACCAGCTACCTTTGAACGTCTAATGGACAACGTTTTAAGAGAGTTAAACTGGAAAATTTGTTTGGTATACCTCGACGACATCATAATTTTCGGTAGAAGTTTTGAAGAGGAAGTACAACGTCTGCGGAAGGTACTTGCTCGCCTAAGGAAAGCTTGCTTGCTGATAAGCCCGAAGAAGTGTAATTTCTACTGCAAAGAAGTGAAATATCTTGGACACGTAGTATCCGAGATGGGTGTACAAACTGATCCTGTAAAATTGGATGCAGTAAAGAATTGGCCGGTGCCGAAAAGTAAGACCGAGCTGAAGAGTTTCCTGGGTCTTTGCACTTATTATCGGAAATTTGTTAAAAATTTCGCCGATATTGCGAAGCACTTACATCGTTTGACCGAGAACGAGAAAATCTTCGTGTGGACGGAAGAAGTGGAACATTCGTTCGAGGAATTAAGAAGGAAATTGATGGAGTCTCCCATTCATTCTTATCCGTCGGTTAATACAGAATTCATTTTGGACACGGATGTCTCAATCAAGGTCAGGAGAGAGTAATCGCCTACTTCTCCAAGACGCTACGAAAAGCTGAGAAGAATTATTGCGTTACTCGGAAGAAACTATTAGCGATAGCGAAATCTATTGAACATTTTCATAATTATCTTTATGGGCGTAGATTCCTTCTGAGGACCGATCACGCTGTTTTACGTTGGTTGCTGTCTTTCAAGAACCCGGAAGGACAGGTAGCGCGTTGGATCGAGCGGATTCAGGGATATGACTTTGAGGTGAAACACCGGGAAGGAAGACTCCATCAGAACGCGGACGGTCTTTCTCGCAGGCCTTGCGAATCGCAGGATTGTGCGCGATGCAAGCACCTGGAGGAGAAGATGGATGAAAATGGAGACGTAGTTCTGCGGACACTCTGCGAAACACTTCATTTTGAAGAGTGGAGGAGAAAACAGGAGGAGGATGAAGAAATTGGTTTCATCCTGTCAAGAAAAATTGAGGGTAGGAGGCCCGATTGGCAGGAGATTTCGGACAGGAATACGAGAATTAAATAGCTCGTATCAATCTGGGATTCCTTGGAAGTGTACGAGGATCTACTGTTTCATAAGTGGGAATCCCCTGATGGAATAAGTAACAAGTGGTTACTGATGGTTCCAAGAGAAATGGTCAGCTCGGTGATGACAGATTGTCATGATACACCGGTGGGTGGCCATTTCGGAGTGAACAAAACTCTGGATAGGGTACGTCGAAAATTTTACTGGCCTGATAATCGCAAGGATGTGGAAGACTGGTGTCGTCGATGTAATAGTTGTGTCGCAAGGAAAGGTCCGAGGGAGAGGGGACATGGACCTCTCAAGATTTATAATGTCGGGGCACCGTTTGAGAGGGTAGCGCGCGACATTGTGGGACCGTTTCCGAAGTCTGCGGCTGGTAACAAGTATGCGCTGGTCGTTGTGGATTATTTCACGAAATGGCCGGAGGTAGTTCCGTTGTCGGACCAGCGCGCGACGACTGTTGCGAAGGCCCTCCTTACAGAAGTTGTAAGTACTCATGGCGTAGCGTTGGAACTTCATTCGGATCAGGGGAGAAATTTTGAGTCGACGGTCTTCAAGCGGTTTATGGTGCTGCTTGGTATTAAGAAGACTCGCACTACTCCTTTGCATCCACAATCTGATGGGCTCGTGGAAAGGTTGATTCGGACTCTGCTGCAGTATTTGTCAATGTTTGTAGCGGTTCATCAACGGGATTGGGACCATTGAATACCGTTACTTTTACTGCCCTATCGCTCAAGCAGACACGAGACAATGAAGAACACTCCATCGATGATTCTCACTGGTAGAGAGCTTCGACTTCCAATGGATCATCAGAGAGGACTCCCGCCTGATTCAAGATATGAGGAGGACGAGTTTGTTCAGCAAACGCGTATCAGACTGGCTAAAATTCATGAATTTATTCGTCAGAGACTGAGAATTAGCGGAGACAAAATGAAATCTTGATATGATGTTTACGCGAATTCAATTACGTTTGCTACAGGCGAGAAAGTATGGCTGTTCCAACCACGAAGGACGAAAGGAAAATGCCCCAAGTTGCAGTCCGCGTGGGAAGGTCCTTATGTGGTACAGGACCGCCTGGACGACATTATTTATCGTGTAACTCGTTCTCCGAAGTCGAAACCGAAGATCGTACACGTTAGCCGCTTGGCTCGCTACGACGCTGTACACAGAAGCCTTTGACTGTCTCTCACCCAAGAAGAAGACGTTTCTTCGCAGAAGACGAGTGAGTGATCTCTGTACTGACACGCTGAGCTCTTTCCGTTTGTGGAAGAAACGGTTCGATGGGGGAAGGAAGTTGTATCCTCTGGAAGATTACATCCTCTCATTGGGGGGTGAGGACGTGTTCTCAGGAGGGGATACACCCTTTCCTGACTGCTCCACAAAAAGAGATGCACCGGATCCAATATTACTGCAGGTAGTATCCTGTGGTGATTGGAGGTGCATCCGGGGAAGAGTTTTGGTGATTGATCAGAGCAGGGAACTCCCGAGAAGTCTACAAGTGAGAAGTTCTCAAAACTTCTTCAAGAAAGAAACGCTCAAGCCTCAAAACGAAGAATTAAGAGGAAGGGTGAGCGACAGAGTTCAGAGCTGTACACGTCGTTGAAGTACTGACGTTCTGCTCAAGGTTTTTTGGTGGTTTTCCCTTGAGACGGAGGACAAATGTCAGGACGTAAACTGTCTGGAAAAGGTCACCTGGGTAACTAAGTACATTCTTTCCTTGTTTACCTACTTTGCAGACAGAAGTACTTGCGGTGGAGGTTACCTGTCAGTTGTCCGATGGAACGATAGTTCGAGGTTGTAGGACTGAAGCTGGCAGGATTAACGGTTCGATTGTCGTTGGTCAACAGAAGGGAAATTTGCCGCGGCCGGGACGGCCGCTCATTCGGGGTGGGCAATGTTACGGCGACTTGTCCAAATCGAGTCGCTGTAATGTGAAACTACCTTGTTGTGAACAATTTCTTAATAAATAATAGAACCGTCGAGCGATCAACATTTCTAATTCAAAGATCTCTAACATAATTGAATTGAGTTGTATTATAGTTTATGTACTTTATTGCAAATAAAATGCCGCGACGCGAGAGAAATGCAGTAATTCGCAACAATATTATATATTAATATATATGATATTGTTTTCCTTTTTTAGTAAAGTTACGTTTAATTATTACATTCGACGTGTGTGTTTAATCTCGATGGTAGTAACTGCCGCCACGTGTTGGTCAGGTTACGAACGTTAGGGAAATTGTAATAGGGTGATTCAAAAATAGAACTTGCAACCGTTAAAGCAGTGTTCCCGTAGCGGTGCAATGTTTCTGATGATTCGTCGACTTTTTATATATCTTGCGTAGGATGTTGTGTATTCTTGAAAACCGTGATATATTTCCGTGTATTAGTACTCTTGGTCAAGTTGTGTCTCTTGCGTTTCTGTTGCGTATGTATGTATAAATTGCAAGTGAATGTGGGTAAGGAGGGTACGTTAATCGCTAATACTATTCTTAGGTATAATAAAACGTACGTGGTTTTAGAAAGGCAGGATAATTGGCGCGTATGACATTTCACATACTGCGTATTTATAGGTGCGGTTTTGGTGAGAAGCGGAGCATGCATGTAATCCTCTGTATTGGTTCTATCGATCAAAGATAGTTTCTTGTGTTTTCGTGTTTGTGTGAGTAAATAGCAAATACTTTTGGTGATCGCGGTGTGATCAATTCTTCGATGTATTGTGTAGGTTTACTAAGGCTTCCGTGTATTGTGTGTATTGAGCTGTGAATGCGTTGCGGCGTATTGATTTTTATGCTTAATCGATCTTTTACAAATTTTGCAAGACTTTTGAGTGTTGCGATGGCAACAGTTTCATCAAATGTATCAGTATTTTTGATCGAGACCTGTCTCTTCTGTCTCCGTGCCTGTGTGTAAATAGGGGCGTGTGCAAACAGCGAGTAAATATTGTTCGCGTATTGCTTTTCGGTAGCGACGAGATCTATTCTTCGATTTTTTGCCTACGTGTGCAGTGTCGCGTAGTGGTATAACATTTCTGACGATTAACCGATCTTTTGTATATCTTGCGCAAAATTTTATGTATGTATTTATTCTCGATGACCATGGATTATTCCTGTTCATTAGCAGTGTTTATTCCTGTTTTTCATTAGCATCGATTAAGGACTGCCTACTACGATTCTGTTGCCATGTGTACATATAAATGGGAAATGCGTGTGAGTAAGTTGTGTACATTAATTGTTAATAATATTCTTAGGTATAATAAAATCAATCACGGTGAGATGGATTCTTCTACGTGTTGTATGCGTGTGTCTCGTTGGTGAAGCGTACTATTGCTTCGGTGATCTGAATATTAGATCTTTTTGCACATACTTGATACTGTTTATGGCTGTTATATGTTTGTTTGCGTGTGTGCGTGTGTGTGTATGTGTGTGTTAACCACTATTTGTTGTAGACGCGTATTATCAGTTGATAATCAGCTGATCGATCGTTTTGCACATATTTGATGATTGTTCTATGTATTACCTGTATTTGACGTATGTTCTGTTATATTCGTTTTTATAAAGAATGAATTATGGTAAATGCGGATACTCGTTATGTTCCGCGCTTGCACGAGAACGCAAGAGTAAAAACTTTTCCTGCTGCTTTCAGACGTTGTATGTATGTAAGTGCGGATAGCACGAATATTGCCTTGGAAAAAATGAACATATTTTATTTTTTGAGAAAATTCGAGAAAATCGAGCCGTCATATGTCTGCGGCCGGTTTTTTACGTGACACCGGCTAAGTGTACTCTTTAATCCATAGCATCTAGTTGCAAGTTTTAATCTTTAAAATCGCCACGCGTTCTTTGCGCCTTTCAATTCTACCTTATCATAACCAGTCGGCGCGCGCATCTGGGGTATGTCCGTAATTAGAAGGATCATCGTGGCTTTGCTTTCCCGATCGAGTTCATCAAAGGACCAACGGCGTAACATTTCCTCGAAGTGTGCAATTTTCACAGTACCATCAGCGTATTGCTTTTGAAGCAATGAAGCTATTATGCAGGGTGTTCTACAATTACTTTAACAGCCAAAAATGGGGGGTAGCTGAGGTCATTCTAAGTAACTTTCTCTTTTGCGAAAATGCAATCCGAGGTTACTAAATGAGTTATTCACGAAAAACACTGATCAACGCGAGGCGAGCGCGCGAATTATAAGATGGTCGATTGATCGAGTGTAACGTGATTCAACTGTGGAACGTGACAGAAGAAGGGGGGCTCCGTGCTTCGTTCGAATAAATGAACAGGAGTGTGAACTTCCGAAATCTTTTTACTACGTAACAGTGCTAATTTTAAGAAAAATGCTATTCATTCTTATTTCAGATTGTTTAAAGAGTATTAACTAATCTTTTGAACCCGAAATAATAAGTAATTTAACCGTGAATTTTATTTTAATTTTCTGGTGAGCATGACATCTCATGTGTACCATATGAAATTTTTAAGCAAGATGTACAGTGAATATTAACAAAGTACGTAAATGATATTTTAATTTAAATGTTTCCGTGTCCGAACACAATTCAACGAACAATTTGCAAAGCTATTTCAATAATAAATAATTGTTTTAAAGGACGCAAGAGGAGGATAGTGCACTTACCTCGTACAATATACTATGGGCCACAAAAGTGTTCGTACATCTTTTAAAACCTAATACCTATTTTAAAACGGAACTAAATGACTTAATTTTTATTAGAGCCTCCCCCCCCCTAGGTTAAGGGGGTACTCAGAGCGGGAATTTCGTAGAGGTTGCAGCTTACAGACTGTGACTCCCGTAACAGCCCTCCCAACCCCCTTATCAAGCTTTGGCCCCGCCATTCGAAACCTTAAGAGAGTCACAGCCTTCCCAGCAGTAGATAGGAATATTTAGTGTGAATCTGGCCACCGCGAAGGTGACACAGATATGTTTTTTTCGATCAAATGGGCAAATAAAGCTAAAATTTCCATCTATCCCCGGCTACACCACCGTTAAAGTAAAGGACCAAGGCTAGTCGAACTAGCGAGGCGACTCCGCGTGTCCACTAAAAGTAGATAGGGCCAGTAGTATGATATATGATATATGATATACGATATACGATATATGATATAAGATATATGATATATGATATACGATATATGATATATGTTATAGAATGAATAATATATCAAATAATATATGTTAGTGCACAGCACTAATGTCTTTATGAGATGGACGTGCATAACCGGCTGTTTTTCGAGCCCAGGTTTTTTGTGAAATCGTTTCTCTCGGTCTCGATGGCCGGGACTAGTTATAAAGCAGGAAAGGTTCCGAAGGGTCAGCCTGACCTTGTTTTATGACGGTCATGCCTGGAGGAGCTTTCCTGTCTTTGCCGGGGCCTTGCGGCCGTCTGCTTGAGACGGACCAGCTGATTGGCTATTGCCAAAATCGGGCAGGACCAATCGGCGAGTGATGTGGGTGCGTTGGAGGGATGGTGGTCTGCTGCGAGCGAGGGTATTCTCTGATAGAGACCAGAGTTGTAATAGAAGTCGTAGCAGCAAGACATCCTGACCAAGGGTGTACTGTAGTCAGGGGCTCAACACAAAATAGCAGGCAGAATCCGGTTCTTTATTTTATACAGTCCACAAATATAGCGTCATAATTCGTCGCTATTATTGACGACGCTGTGACGCCCCAACATTTGGTCCTTCGAACCGGATTGTTGCAGATCGAAACTTTAGTCCTTGGGTTTTCTCAAGCTGGTATTCGGCCTCTGTTTTCAACTGGTAATCTTTAGAGGAAGATTTCATCAAGCACGTTACAACCTACGCCTCTTGGATATTTTGGAGACCACGAAGCTGCCGTTCAGACACGGACATCCTCGTTGACGGAACAGTGGGACTCTCCGAAGGATACAACTCTCGCATGGTCAAGAAGTCTACGATTAGTCAACTACGCTAACAAGGCTCGTTTCTAGGAAATCTCAAATCATCGTTGAGATTTCATCAAGAACGTCACAACCTACGCCTCTTGGATATTTTGGAGACCACGAAGCTGACGTTCAGACACGGACATCCTCGTTGACGGAACAGCAACACCAGGCTCCTTTCTACGAAATCTGAAATCATCATTGAGTGAGTAAACGAATCATCTTCCACTCCCAATTTCCTTCCTGTCGTATTCTACTTCCATTAAAATGGCATCTGAAAGTAGTGAATCACAAGTTTTGAAAAACTTGAAAAGAAGCGTGCTACCATTAAGTCGCAAGTAACGCGTTTAGGAGCGCGCGTTGAAACTACGGAAGGTTCAACGCTCAACTCGCTCGAAACCCTCACCACTAGATTAGATCAGCTTCTTAGTGCGTATGAGGACACACAATTTGAGATAGAAGGCGAAGATGTTTCCTCAGATCATGACGCGGAGAGAGACGCCTTTGAGAAGCATCACGCTACCATCATGAATTCAATAAATTTACGCAAAAATTCATTTAGAAACACGCATAGACCCAATCTCGCAATTAGGAATTCAACAGAATCTCCAAATACTATAAAGGTGACACAAGCTAGCTCTCTACTGCCACAAATTCAAATTAGGCCATTCGACGGCAACCCATTAGAATGGAACAGCTTTCGCGATACATTTGATTCGCTGGTCCACCAGAACGAAGATCTACCGGCCGTACAGAAATTCCACTTACTTAAAAACGCCTTACGTGGAGAAATAGCGTCGGTGATCACCTCGTTGACTGCATCAGAGGAGAATTATATAGTTGCTTGGGAATTATTACAAAAACGTTGCAACAAACGTCGGCAAATTGTGTATGCACATTTAAAGTCTTTGTTAGAATTACAAGACGTTAAGGTAGATGCCCCGGACAGATTGCGCGTATTATCCGAGCAAGCTGAAGTACACGTAAACGCTCTGAAGGCTCTGGAACAACCTGTGCAACATTGGAGCACATTTTTAGTTTATTTAATCAGTAACAAGTTAGATAGGAATACCCGCAGAGCTTGGGATCGCACGTTAGAAAATCACGAGTTGCCGCAATTTGGACAGCTAGTCGAATTTATAAATAAACATGCGCGCGGAGACGAACGGGACAATAGCTTTGCTCGCCCGAATCAGCAAACCCAAATAGTAACGCGTTCACGCGAAAAACAACGCCATTTAGGGCAAACTTTCGTAACCACCAATTCGCGAATTGCGTGCAAAATTTGCAAAGGAGAACATTTTGTTTCAAGCTGTCCGAAACTTTTAGAAGTAACCCCTGGAGATCGCTTAGACATCATCAAAAGGGGAAAATTATGCATCAATTGCTTGCGGAGCGGCCACACAGTCGCCTATTGTAGATACACTAACTGCAAAAAGTGTGGTAAAAAACATCATACTCTTCTACATATTGCGGAAAGGGAAACTAATAGTCAATCAGAGATTGAGAGACCCACCTCCCCATCACCCACGCCACAAACTTCGAGATCCTTTGCCGTTAATAGTTGCAACGAAGTATTATTAGGGACAGCGGTCGTTACCTTTGTAGCTCGCGATAAGAGTGAACACGATTGTCGTGTGCTGTTAGACAGCGGTTCACAAACAAATTTCATAACCGAAAGAATGGCCGATAAGCTACAATTGAGAAAACGGGAAATAGATTCTTCGGTAGGTGGAATTTCCAATGTCGAGACCCGCGTCAAATATCTGGTCAGTGCCGTAATTAAATCGCGCACCACCCAATTTAATGATACGGTAACTTTAGTGACGCTTCCTTCCATCACTGGAATGCTACCTTCGCGCCAGGTAAAACGTATCGAAATTGATATTCCGACCGAAATCACGTTAGCTGATCCTGAGTTCAATATTCCTGGTCCAATAGATGCAATTCTCGGGAATCAACTGTTTTTCACACTTTTATGTTTGGGACGAATCAAACTTTGTGCACAAAATATTATCATTCAAGAAACATTAGTAGGTTGGATAGTCACGGGAGCTACAACCAAACAAGAACAAGTAGCAAAGGGAAAACCCTCAAGATCACTGCACGCATCCTCCTTAGACAATGCGCTAACAAAGTTTTGGGAGATAGAAGAAATAGCAGAGCGCAAAAATTTATCTAGCGAAGAACAGGCATGTGAAAATCACTTCGTTGAAAATACAGTTCGCGATGTACATGGACGCTATATCGTGCGCTTGCCATTTAACGATAGGAAGAATTTCACAGGCGAATCTCGAGGTCTTGCTCTCAAGAGATTTTATTCACTCGAACGCAAATTCTGCAAAGACCCTGATCTTCTTATACATTATAAACAATTCCTGTCAGAATATCTAGCATTAGGCCACATGACAGAAGTCAGTGATGCACGAGATGGCAAGGAGTTTTACTTACCGCACCACGCGGTAATAAAGGAGTGCTGCTTCACTACTAAGGTCAGGGTAGTTTTCGACGCCTCGGCTAAATCCTCATCGGGCGTATCCTTAAATGACGCCCTTTTGGTCGGTCCCACCATTCAAGATAACTTATGGGCAATTTTACTACGATTTCGCTTTTACATGTTTGTCCTGACAGCAGACATAGAAAAAATGTTTAGGCAGATTAAAATGCATCCCGATGATGCGAAATTTCAAAAAATATTATGGCGCGATTCGAAGGAAGAGTCAATCAAAACGTTCCAATTAAATACGGTCACGTATGGAACCGCTTCGGCTCCTTTTTTAGCGGTACGATGTCTACAGCAACTAGCCGAAGATGAACAGATCAGATTTCTGAATGCGTCGCGAACTTTTAAAGAAGATTTCTATGTCGATGATTTGCTCACCGGCGCATCTACCTTCAATGAAGCAATCAACTTACGCAATGAGTTGATTGATTTAGCTAGAAATGGGGGCTTCCATCTACGTCAATGGGCCTCAAATAACCTTAAGTTGATTAGCGATTTAAAGGACCATGACGATCGAAAGCGATATGCTTAGATCTCAGTCAGACAAAGAAAACTCTGGGAGTTTTTTGGAATCCATCCAGTGAATCCATAACTTACGCGGTAAACTCCTTTAGCGAAACTAGACTCACTAAGCGACTAGTTTTATCTCAAATAGCACAATTATTCGACCCCCTTGGACTTCTCGGTCCCGTGATTATACGGGCAAAAATAATTATGCAAGACATTTGGAAGTCGAAAGTCACTTGGGATCAACCAATTCCGCAGGATATAGCCGAGGTGTGGTTAGAAACCAGAAATGAACTGGCTCTTAGAAACCTCACGAGAAATACAACTCCACGGCTACTGCGATGCTAGTGAAAGGGCCTACGGCACTTGCATATACATTCGTACCCTAGACCACTCAGGTAGGGTACGGGTCTCTCTATTATGCGCAAAATCCAAAGTAGCCCCTCTTAAAATCCTATCATTACCGCGGTTAGAGCTTAGCGCGGCTAGGTTATTAACGCGATTGTATAAGGAGGTAGCGAAGGCGTTGATCAATATAACTTTTGACGCGATTAGGTTTTGGTCAGATTCAAGTATTGTGTTGCAGTGGATTAGGACAGCTCCACATTTGCTGAAAGCCTTTGTAGCCAATAGAGTCAGCGAAATTCAAACAGACTCGGACCTACGTAACTGGATGCACGTATCAGGACGTGATAATCCAGCAGATTATATTTCTCGCGGACAATTGGCATCCACATTTATGAATAATAAGGTATGGCTAAACGGTCCTGCATGGCCCTCCCTAGACGAATGCTTTTGGCCACAATTGGACATTCCGCAAAGAGAAATTCTCGAGCGGAAAACCACAATAACGTTCCTTGCACGAGAAGGGACGAATGACCTGTTAACGCGATATTCTTCCATTGCGCGACTTAATAGAATTGTAGCTTACACACTACGATTCATTCACAATTGTAGATCGAAAAACAGACTTACGGGAAATTTATCAACTACAGAAATTCGCAAGGCGCATTTAGTTATCATTAAACAAGCCCAGTTAGAGGCATTTCCGATAGAAATAAACTGTTTGGAACGAAAAACAGCTATGCCCAAAGGGAGCAGAATATTAAATTTAAATCCATTCCTCGATCAGGATAAGCTTCTACGAGTAGGAGGTCGGCTAAGACATGCCCCATTAAGTTACTGTCAAAAACACCCATTGTTATTACCCCATAGGCACCATATTACAAATTTGATAATTGAAAGCGAGCACCTACGTCAGTGGCACGCAGGCACACAGGCAACTCTTAATGCGGTCCGACAAATTTATTGGCCAATAAATGGAATGAGAGCCACAAAGATCGTCATACACAAATGTATAAGGTGTTTTAGAGTAAAACCAAAGGTCCCAGCATATATAATGGGCGACTTACCCAAGAACAGAATCACCAGGGCACGACCGTTTCAAAACGTAGGCGTGGATTATTGTGGTCCATTTTTTATAAAGGAAAAAAGGGTTCGTAATCGTTGCAAAATCAAGACGTACGTAGCGATTTTTGTATGCTTCGTGACCAAGGCCGTTCATCTAGAACTTACATCGGACCTCACCACTGAATCTTGCTTAGGAGCATTCAAGCGATTCTTTGCCAGAAGAGAAAAGGCCACGAACATTTACTCCGACAACGGCACTAATTTCGTCGGCGCCAAAAACGAAATTACAGAAGTTCAAAGATTTCTCAGCTCCAACGAGCACAATAGTAAAATTAATCGTTTTTTATCGGACCAGGGAATTAATTGGCACTTCTCTCCGCCTCGGTCTCCACACTTTGGTGGATTATGGGAGGCCGCCGTAAAGTCTTTTAAAGGACATTTGTACAAAACTATAGGAAACGAGCTGTTCACATTCGAGCAACTGAACACCTATATTATCGAAGTAGAAGCCATATTGAATTCCCGTCCCCTGACTCCCCTCTCCTCAGATCCGAACGATCTTACTGCTTTATCACCCAGTCACTTCCTAATAGGTGATTCGTTAATGCAACTCCCTGAGTACGATTTGCGAGACACACCCGTTAACAAACTTTCGTCATGGCAACACATCCAGCGAGTGAAACAACACTTCTGGAATTGGTGGAGTAATGAATATTTACAGACGCTGCACACCAGAAACAAATGGCATATCCCGAATGACACCCAGCACAAGAAGGGTACATTGGTGATCATCCGGGAAGACAACACACCTCCGTTAACCTGGAAACTAGGACGGATCATTGACATTTGTCCAGGCCGGGACAAAATAGTGAGAGTCGCGACTGTCAAGACGGCCCAGGGGACCTACCAGCGGGCCATTAAAAAATTGTCCCCACTTCCTATTGATGACCCGGAATAAGATAATACACCCAAACACCGTTAGAACTTGTAATCACTCAGAAATTTGTGAATACTTATTCCCATTATGTATACATGCGTATTAGTGTAACTAGAGTTAAGTTAGGACAGTAGTATTGTCAATCATTCGTTACAACGACAAACTAGACCAGCCCCCTTCAAATGTAAATTGAGCGGTGCACTATCAATTTAGTAATTTCGAACGTAATCGTTCAAGGTGGTCGGTATGTTAGTGCACAGCACTAATGTCTTTATGAGACGGACGTGCATAACCGGCTGTTTTTCGAGCCCAGGTTTTTTGTGAAATCGTTTCTCTCGGTCTCGATGGCCGGGACTAGTTATAAAGCAG
Organism: Megalopta genalis; assembly: GCF_051020955.1. Lineage (NCBI taxonomy): Eukaryota > Metazoa > Arthropoda > Insecta > Hymenoptera > Halictidae > Megalopta > Megalopta genalis. The sequence continues at coordinate 530,365 of NW_027476115.1, forward strand.
GAAAGGTTCCGAAGGGTCAGCCTGACCTTGTTTTATGACGGTCATGCCTGGAGGAGCTTTCCTGTCTTTGCCGGGGCCTTGCGGCCGTCTGCTTGAGACGGACCAGCTGATTGGCTATTGCCAAAATCGGGCAGGACCAATCGGCGAGTGATGTGGGTGCGTTGGAGGGATGGTGGTCTGCTGCGAGCGAGGGTATTCTCTGATAGAGCACCAGAGTTGTAATAGAAGTCGTAGCATCAAGACATCCTGACCAAGGGTGTACTGTAGTCAGGGGCTCAATACAAAATAGCAGGTAGAATCCGGTTCTTTATTTTATACAGTCCACAAATATAGCGTCATAATTCGTCGCTATTATTGACGACGCTGTGACGCCCCAACAATATATATAAAATAATATATACGATATACGATATACGATATACGATATACGATATACGATGTACGATATGCGATATACGATATACGAAATACGATATACGATATACGACATATGATATATGATGTATGATATTCGATATACGATATGCGATATACGATGGATGATGTATGATGTACGCTGTATGATATATGATACACGATATACGATATCGATATATGATATATGATAAATGATATATGTTATATGATATAAGATATATGATATACGATATATGATATTTGATATACTGTATACGATATACGATGTACGATGTATGATATATGATGTATGATGCGTCATGTATGATATATAATATACGATATACGATAAATGATATATGATCTATGATGTACGATATATGATATACGATGTATGATGTGAGATATATGATATATGATATTTGATATGCGATATACGATATACGATATACCATATACAATATACGATGTAAAATATTCGATCTACGATATACGATATACGATATATTGTATATGATATACGATATATGATATATGATGTATGATATAACGTATACGATATTCGATATTCGATACATGATGTATGATGTATGATGTATGATGTAAGTTATATGATATATGATATACGATATAAGATGTATGATATACAATATACAGGGTTTCCCACAATTATTTTAACAGCCGAAAATGAGGGGTAGCTGAGGTCATTTGAAGTAACTTTTTCCTTTGCGAAAATGCAATCCGCGGCTTTGTTTACGAGTTATTAACGAAAAACACTGGCCAATGAGAGGTGACGGTGCGAGAGAGAGGGTCCGCGAGAGAGTCCGCAGCACGAGGCTTTGACAGAAGGTCGGGACGGACTCGAGCCGCGTTCGAAGTATTGAACAAGTCACAAGGTGAGAACTTTCCGGATTTTTTTAACTACATAACAGTGATATTTTTAAGAAAAACGCTGTTCACCTTTACTTTAGAACGTCTGAAGAATATTTACTAATTTTTCGGACCCGAAATAATATGAAGTTTAACCGTGACAGCTGTTTTAATTTTCTGGTGTGCATGACACCTTATGTGTACCATATGAAATTTTTATGCAAGGTGTACAGTGAAGATTAACGAATGATTTGCAAAGCTGATTTAATAATAAATAAGGGACGTAAAGGATTTGTTTATTAGAGAGATATGAAAAATATTATCAGTAAGAAACTCACCCATTTAGTTGAGGATGCATTTGCTGGCTGAAATTCATGATGTCGAAGGGCACTGACCTTGTACAACGTACAGCTGATCTTTCACTGCACTGTCACTAAACACTGATCACTTAATTAATCACTGATAATCCGAATCACTTGTGGATATTTAAGAAAGATCACTGAGACTCGTTCGCGGATAATCGTTTATTCGACGCGTTCGTTCGGAAGTCGACGTTTCACTGCCAAAAAATCGAGGCCTCGACCGTGGGCCCTTGTCGTTCGTCTTTCGGCCGTCCGAGGAAATAACAGCCGATACTATTTTCTTCGAAGCGCAGGATACCGCCAAATGAAATAAACAAGATATGCCGAGACGTAAACTGTGTCCGACCCGCTGTCACCCTGCGCTCTTAGAACGTAATTAATGGCCGTGCGAAGAAAATGGTATCGAGTGTCATTTCCTCGGACGGCCGAACGAAGAACAACAAGGACCCACAGTCAAGGCCTGAATTTTTCGGCAGTGAAACGTCGACTTCCGAACGAACGCGTCGAATAAACGATTATCCGCGAACGAGTCTCAGTGATCTTTCTTAAATATCCACAAGTGATTCGGATTATCAGTGATTAAATAACTGATCAGTGTTTGGTGACAGTGCAGTGTAAGTGAACTTCGCAAATAACCATACCAGAGGTTCCACCGACAGTATCCCTCGAATGTTGCGGTCATCGACCTGGGATCAGCTGTTCGTTGTACGAGGTCAGTACGTACGAGTCAGCAAATGCATCCTCAACTAAATGGGTGAGTTTCTTATCGATAATATTTTTCATATTTCTCTAAAAAACAAATCCTTTACGTACCTCAACGCGATTATTTATTATTAAATCAGCTTTGCGAATCATTCGTTGAATTCTGTTCGTACACGGAATTATTTAAATTAAAATATCATTCACGAACTTTGTTAATCTTCACTGTACACCTTGCATAAAAATTTCATATGGTACACATAAGGTGTCATGCACACCAGAAAATTAAAACGACTGTCGCGGTTAAACTACATATTATTTCGAGTCCGAAAAATTAGTGAATATTCTTCAGACGTTCTAAAGTAAAGGTGAACAGCGTTTTTCTTAAAAATATCACTGTTATGTAGTTAAAAAAATCCGGAAAGTTCTCGCTTCGTGACTTGTTCAATACTTCGAACGCGGCTCGAGTCCGTCCCGACCTTCTGTCAAAGCCTCGTGCTGCGGACTCTCTCGCGGACCCTCTCTCTCGCACCGTCACCTCTCATTGGCCAGTGTTTTTCGTTAATAACTCGTAAACAAAGCCGCGGATTGCATTTTCGCAAAGGAAAAAGTTACTTCAAATGACCTCAGCTACCCCTCATTTTCGGCTGTTAAAATAATTGTGGGACACCCTGTATAATACGATGTAAAATATTCGATGTACGATTTACGATTGACAATATACCGTGTATAATATACGATATTCAATATTCGATATACTATATACGATATCGGATTTTGATATACGATGTATGATATACGATATGTGATATGTGATATATGTTATATGATACATGAGTTTCGTTTGTTCGTTTATTGGTTTGTTCGTTCATACGTCCGTTCCTTTATTACTTCGTTCGTTCGTTCGTTTATTGGTTCGTTCGTTGTTTTATTGGTTTGTTCGTTCTTTCGCTCCTGTATTGGTTCGCTCGTTGGTTGGTTGGGTCATTCGTTCGTTCGTTCGTTCACTCGTTTATTGATTCGTTCTTTCGTTCATTCGTTTATTGGTTGGTTCGTTTATAGGTTGGTTCGTTTATTGGTTCGTACGTTAGATCGTTCCTTTATTGGTTCGTTCGTTCGTTCGGTTATTGGTTCTTTCGTTCGTTTATTGGTTCGTTCATTCGTTTGCTTATTCGTTCCATTGTTCGTCCGTTCTGTTATTGGTTCGTTAATTTGTTCGTTCGTTCGTTTATTGGTTCGGTCATTTATTGGTTCGTTCGTCCGTTCGTTTATTGCTTCGATCGTTCTTTCGTCCGTTTATTGGTTCGTACGTTCGTTCATTCGATCGTTGGTTCGTTTGTACGTACGTTCGATAATTGGTTCGTTCGGTCGTTAATTCTTTTGTTTATTGGTTCGTTCGTTCGCTCGTTTACTGCTTTGTTCGTTCGTTTATTGGTTCGATCGCTCGTACATTCGTTTATTGCTTCGTTCGTTTATTGGTTCATTCGTTTATTTGGTCGTTCATTTATTCGTTCGTTCCTACGTTTATCAGTTTCTCCGTTCGTACGTTCGTTTATTGCTTCGTTCGTACGTTTGTTTATTGCTTCGTTCGTTCGTACGTTTATTGGTTCGTTCGTTCGTATGTTTATTGGTTCGTTCGTTCGTCGGTTAATTGTTTCGTTCGTTCGTTCGTTTATTGTTTCTTTTGTTCGTTCCTTCGTTTATTGGTTCGTTTGTTCGTTCGTTCGTACGTTTGGTAATTAGTTCGTACGTACGATCGGTAATTGGTTCGTTCGTTTGTTGGTTGGTTCGTTCGTTCGTCGGTTAATTGTTTCGTTTGTTCGTACGTTCGTTCATTGGTTCGTTCGTTCGTACATTCGTTTATTGGTTTGTTCGTCCGTTCGTTTATTGCTTCGATCGTTCGTTCGTCCGTTTATTGGTTCGTACGTTCGTTCATTCGCTTGCTCGTTCGTCCGTTTATTGGTTCCTACGTTTGTTCGTTCGCTTGCCCGTTCGTCCGTTTATTGACTCGTTCGATCGTTCGTTATTGGTTCGTTCGTTCGTACTTTCGTTTTGTTGAATATTTACAGGCAACGTAAATGATCGTAACAGAGTTAATTTTTAATGAGAAAGCTGTTTATTGAAAAAAAAGGAAAGGAAACGGACGAAACGGACGTAACGGTAGGCACTACCACACACCTCGCTCGTCCGCTGGCAACTAACCAAAGAACAAATATTTTTGGCTGTAGGAGCCTCAAAAAATGGCAACGCAGTGCGAATAGACCACATGTGCAGAGGAATGCGGGTCTTCGCTGGTCTATTGCTTAAGGACATCTTGTCCAGGTAGACAGTGTCGCACTTTCTCGCCAGATGCGACGCAGCACATTATACAACAATGTAATACCATACTTTAAAATATTATGTCCCTCGCAGGGACAACCTTCAACACGTTTATTGGATCGACCGTTCGTTCGTTCCTACTTTCGTTTATTGGTTCGTTCGTTCATACGTTCCTTTACTGGTTCGTCCGTTCGTTCGTTTGGTTATTGGTTCGTTTGTTCGTTCGTTTATTGGTTCTTTCATTCTTTTATTGTTTCGTTCATTCGTTCGTTCGGTTATTGGTTCGTTCTTTCTTTCGTTTATTGGTTCGTTCGCTCGTTCGTTCGTTCATTCGTTTAGTGTTTCGTTCGTTCGTGCGTTCGTTTATTGGTTCGTTCTTTCGTACGTTCCTTTATTGGTTCGTTCTTTCGTACGTTCCTTTATTGGTTCGTTCGTTCGTACGTTCCTTTATTGGTTCGTTCGTTCGTTCGTACGCGGGATTATTTAAATTAAAATATCATTTACGTACCTTGTTATTCTTCACTGAACACCTTGCTTAAAAATTTCATATGATACACATGGCGTGTCGTGGACATCAGAAAATTAAAACGGCTTTCACTGTTAACTATATATTATTTTATGTCCGAAAATTAGTAAATATTCTTCAGACATTCTGAAATAAGGATGAACAGCATTTTCCTTAAAATTAGCACGGTCACGTGGTAAAAAGAAATATCAAATGTTCATGCTCCGTGACTAGTTCATTGATTTCAACGCGTCACAGAATCCCCTTTCAGCTGTCAAACTCAGTGGTAGGAGCACGCGACGCTCGATCGATCGACCACATTATGGTTCGCGTCATCGCCTTTCATTGGTCAGTGTTTTTCGTTAATAACTCGTAAACAAAATCGCAGATTGCATTTTCGCAAAGGAAATAGTTATTTCAATTGACCTCAGCTACCCCTCATTTTCGTCTGTTAAAATAATTGTGGAACACCCTGTATAGTATTATTAGTTGTATTAATAATATTAATATTATATATAATATATTATATAATTATATTAAAAATATAGTATTAATAAAAATAATATTAATTAGTATTAGTTTTATATATACAATGAATGAAATAGTCCTTCAAGTATTTTTTCGAGCATTTCAATTTCATTTATCAATGTATTTTTCAGTCGACAAAATACTTTATTTATTTTATGTTAGTATGTTAGTAATTTAGTATAAAACAAAGCATTAACAAATACTATATATATAAATGAAGCATTAAAAAAATATATTAGTAATTTTTAATGCTTTATTTTATACTAAATTACTAAAATGCTAATATAAAATAAATAAAATATTAATAAATAAAGTATTTCTTCTACTGAAAAATACACTGAGAAATGAAATTTGAAGAACTATTTCATTTCTATTCTGAAGAATCTAATATTTAATATAATAAGTTCAATTATTTCAATTTCAAGAAGATCAATTATTACTCCATAAATATCAGCCAGCTCATCATAATCGACTGAATGAGAAAAATAATTTCTATAGATTCCATAGATTCCAAATTGAATTTTCGAAGCACCGGTATTCCCAATTTCTTTTACGCTGCTCGAAGGTAATTTAAATAAAAGCCCATAGAGAAAGCGCGGGTTTGAAAGGGGCAAATGAAAAACACGTGCCGCCGATCGGCGATCGTTAGACGATATTGACGGAAGGCAATGCCAATGGGAACGCATCGCGCACAACATGGCTATGAATACGCAGCAATGGGACAACGAAGTGGCCGCAAATCTCCGGCCTCCGATTCCTCGACATTCATCGGGGGATCAATGGCCCGTAACGAGGGAGCAGATCGGCCAATAATGGCTCATAAAACGGCGGCCGTGGGGCTGTGCGCGCATGTTCGAGAGTACGCGGGTTAAGAATGCAGCAGCGAGCGGCGCCGAAAAAACGGCTTTCATTAAGAACGTAGCAACGAGTGGTAATGAGAAAAACGGGTTCCACGTGAAATAGCGGCCACGGGGAAGCCGCTTTATACACGACGGAATGCAGCCGTCCGGGAAACAGAGCTTTTGCCACTCGCCGGTTATTGTATCTCCGGCGATTGGTTCTCTGCAAACGTGCACGTCTCTGCGAAAAAGGGACCGCGCTTCTGCACGATCATTCGGTTGGTTTCCCGGCCGCAACGTTCGTAAAGAAGCCGTGGACTCGTATCGAGAGATGCGGGTAGCTTTTGTTTTTTTGAATGTGCATTCTTATGACTGAATATTAGAATTTATAAATAAAACAAGAATTATTGGAATTTAATTTCTTTATTTAATGTGATAGGGCTCTAAATTGTCCCCTGATACACGATAACACAAACGCAATTATAATAATAAGCATGCATTCTGAAGACCGAATACTGGAATTTAGAATTAAGACGAGAATTATTGGAAGTTAAATTTCTTTATTTAACCGGCTAGGGCCTGCTAGACTCTAATTAGTCTTCTAGCAGCGCTACTCAACATACTGATGAGTCTTCAACTAGGATCTGCAAGAAACTGACGAGTCTATAGTCTGCTAGATACTATTGGGACCTCTACTAAGACCTGCTAGACTCCAATAAGTCTTCTAACAGGACTTATCAAATGTACTGATGAGTTTTCAACTAGGATCTGCGAGAGATTGATGACTCCATAGTCTGCTAGATCCTAGTGGGACTTCTACTAGGAACTGCTAGACTCTAATAAGTCTTTTAGCAGGACTTATCAAAATACTGATGAGTGTTCAACTAGGATCTGCAAGAGACTAATGACTCCACAGTCTGTCGGATACTTCTGCGACCTCTACTAGGGCCTTCTAAAAATCCTAGATGAGTCCTCTGCAAGACTCTGCTTGTTACAAACAAGTCTCTAGCATTCTTTGTTACAATTGTGTCCAGTCCTTCAGCTAGTGTCTCCTAGATGCTGATAGGTCTTCTACCAAGCCCAGGTGTAAACTGAAACTATTTTCAAAAAGTAGCTTCAGTACGTGCAGAAATGAACTCTCCAGAATGAGGATTCTTCTGTTACCATTTCGACATAATGTATTCATAATGTCGGCAACTCAGGGATTTAGTCTCCTTCCGATATTTTCGAAAAATTGTTGCAGACATTCACGCGCGCTGCTTCAGCGAGACGCCGTCCTCGCTGAGGCAATTACCGGCGCATGTTAGACATCGGCTGGAAGTTTCGTAACTACTGAATTAAGTGCACGTAGCTCCCAAATATAAGGAATAATTTCGGGAAATAATTTCGCGGCATTCTCGGTTAATGTTTAGCGGGATGACATGAATGTTTCTGGGGCATTAAAAGTCCCCGGGATGCAGTCCGCCGACGGGAGATGCGCAAGCTTTGTTCGGCTTCGGAACAGTTTTGGTAAATGCATATAAATAACGGTTTCAATCGCAACCGAATTATCTGCTCGAAGACGCTGTTGCAACGTTTTCAATGTTTCGTCATTTTTTCAATATTGAAAACATAGCATTCGAAGTCTCCGAAAAAATCAATGTTTTGAGGAGTTTCCTCGTAAATCCGTCGTCGATCGAGTAAAACCTCGCCATAGCCAAGTTCGACCGGCTGCGCCTGCATTAATCGGCAACAACATTGATCAACACTCGCTTTGTAAGGGACGCATACATATTCACCGGACTTGTATACATCACCATCGGTAATTTGAGCAATTGTATTTTTTTCTCCGGCTCGATTGCCTTTGACTGGACCGTCGGCTGGAACGGGGAACACTGGTGAGGACATCGCGGTATTGATGAACCTTGGCTGTCTTACAAGTTGGTCGAAAATAGGAAGTTACATCGTATAGCGAACAATAGACTGTGGATTTTTATACAAAAGAACAATCGTTCATGTCAATAAATATTTCATCGTTTAATGATTTCAATAATTTTCGCAAAGTTTTACAATATTTTTTATTACTGTTACCTAATCACTTTTGTCATCAATGTAACAAATCTCCATTCTAATAATCACAATTCTCAAGTTTCTTAATAAACCATTGAATCTCAGAAGAGAATTAAGGCCAGTACGGGTTAAATTATTTAGTAGCTACTCATTATTAAACGATTCAGGATATATAAAGCATCCAAAAAGTCGTTTTTCACCCTGAAAAGGGAGACAAGTTGATGCCTCGGGCGATTTCAAGACACTTTTTCGTTTGCGAAAATCTCTTCTGACGCTTCGTTATCGAGTTATCAACGAAAAACGTGGACCAATTGAGGAGAGCGCGCAGCCCGCGCTGACGCAGGTGTAACGCTGACACTTCCCGCCCCACTCTCAGTCCCAACAAGAGATAAGACACAGGTATTGTAACGCTGACACTTCCCGCCCCACTCTCAGACCCAACAAGAGATAAGACACAGGTATTGTAACGCTGACCCTTCCCGCCCCACTCTCAGTCCCAACAAGAGGTAAGACACAGGTATAAATAGGCCATTAATTTTGCGAGCGAGCAGTGACATTCTTATAATCGGCCCGGAACATCGATCACAGTGTAAAAGTTCCCACTCTAAATGTATCAGTCTTATAAAACTGTTGTAAAATAAACATACGCTGAAAAGCCATAGCTTTCCAGCTCCTTTTAAAAAGCGAAGTCATTCAAATCCTGCGTAACAGCAGGGGCGAAGTGGTCGCGTGGCTTGGCCACGCTGTCGCGGAGGCGGAGCGTCGGTCACACTCGTCCCCTGGTAGGTCGGAGTTTTTCGTTAATAACTCGTTAACGACGCGTCGTAGATCGATCTCGCTGAGGAAAAAGTTGCTTCAAATCACGTCGGGAATCATCACCCGCCAAGAGCATCCGGATCGATTCGTTAGATCCGTCGAAATAGATCTATGTCACCGAATAGTTCGTCCCTCGTCTTCGTGCAACAAGTTACTAAATTATTGGCGGTGTCAGAAGCAGTCAGCAACTTATATTTGTCATCAGAAAAATTCATCGAATCTTAGCTCCGCTCGACCGAATCGTCCGAACGACCTACGCAACTAAATCCCGGTGTTCGTTCGCAATAACTTACCGGCCACTCTGCTAAATTACTCTGCAAAACGGTCACGTGCCGCGGGGTCCCCGAGTACTTTGGGAACGGTGCACCGAAACCCAAGCGGCTAGGCCGGGGAAAGGAACACGGCCGTCAGCCAGACGGCCAGTTCATGAAAATTCTCTGCCGAATACGCGAGCAGAAAAATATAGCCGAACTATGCGAGGCAGCAAGATATCGGAATGCGATATATAAATGTAAATGAGTGCAATTAAGAGGTTATGAAATTCTTCGCTGTCGGAACATCCTTCTTTCGCCGCGCCTCCCGTTCCGTCAGCCGGCCGTGCTCCCCCGCAAGGTTACAGCACCGGCCAACGGGATCCACGCGGGCCGAGCGACGCGTGACGAGGATAACGCGTTACCGGGCCGAGCTGTCAACGAAAAGGGTCGCGAGCCGGTCAGTAAACGAAATAAAAGCTGCTTTATTTATGTATGATTTTCGAGCGAGACGCGCAGCCGCGTTGCGGTTAAAACATGACCCTGCCAATTTCGGCAAATGACCTGTCTCTATTCGCGTTCCGCCGTTACGCGTGCGATCCCCGCCTACGTGTGCCACACATATATACATACAAACATAAATACATACACACATACAGAGAGAGAGAGAGAGAGAGAGAGAGAGAGACAAACACACAGAGGCACACGCAGGAACACACACATATACTCAGAGAAAGAGAGAGAGAGAGAGAGAGAAAGGGAGGGAGCGAGAGAAAAGAAGGGAAAAAGAAAAAAGAGAAAAAGAGAGCGGGGGAAGAAGAGAGAGAGAAAAAGAGTGCACGAGAGAAAGAGAGAGAGAAAAAGAGTGCACGAGAGAAAGAGAGCAAAAGGAAAAGAGTGTGTGAGAAAAAGGAAGCGAGGTAGAAAGAAGAAAGAAAAAAGAAAACAAGGGAGCGAGAAAGAATGAGAGTAAGAGAAAAAGAGAGTAAGAGAAAAAGAGAGCAAGAGAAAAAGAGAGAGAGGGTAAAAGACAGGGAGAGAGAGGGAGAGAGAAAATGAAAGAGAGAAAAGGAGGATTAGAGCGAAAGAATGAGTAACGGAGAGAAAGAGAGAGCGGAAGAAGGGAAGAGAGAGAAAGATATAGAGGAAGGGAAAGAGAGCAAGAGAAAAAGTCAGCGAGGAAGAGAGAGATCAAGAGAAAAAGGAAAAAGAGAAAGAGAGCGAGAGAGAGAGCAAGTGAAAAAGAAGAAAGAGACAAAGAGAGCCAGAGAAAAAGGGAGCAAGAGAAAAATAAAGTGTAACAAAAAGAGAGAAAGGGAGCGAGATAGAAAGTGAGCAAGGCAAAAAGAAAAAAGAGAGAAAGAGTGTGACAGAAAAAGAAAAAACAGAAAAGAGAGTAAGAGAGAAAGAGAAAAGGGAATAAACGAGAGAGAGAGGTGAGAGAGGGAGAGCGAGAGAGAGGGAAAGAGAGGGAGACGATGGTAAATCATTGTTCACATTTTTTTCGTGGACCATCGGCAGCGGCTCGTCCAGTCGACGTCCGTGATTCGAGCAATGTTTATCACGCCGATGGTTTTTGCCAGTTGTAAACCGCGGTGCTGACCACGCGGCCCATTCCACTGTAGCGGTGCAACCGGTCGGACGCGCGCGCGGTCTCTTTTGTCCCTTCCCGTCCGACGGCTTGCTAATGTAATGGATCGGAGCACGGCTCGCCGCGCAGCAACGGAATTTTAAATACATTTCGACGGGGAACCAGGACGACTGTTTTTGCGGCCGCCTTCAGCGCTCGAACCTCGCTGAGGTCCAGCCCTGGTGTCTTGTTGTTTCCAAAGATACGAATCGCTCTGGCCACCTCGTCCGAGGAGAATGGTGGGGCGTTGGCGGTATTCGGAGCGATTCGCGCCTCTTCTCTGATCGCTGTTTGTTCCGGCGTATCGAGTTCGGGCCGGTCGTAAGGGACGTGTGCTTTCAGAAGTACGTTGGCTCTTTCTATTGTGCCTATGCTACTGTCTCTACTGCACCGAAGAGTGTTGATCACTCTCTTCACACGGAGTTTATTTGCCTGGAGATTGTAGATGATGCCCAAGGGCTCCGTGTTTCCGTTCGACGTCACGAAGTTTTGCCAGCTTTGGCGTTTCGCCCTCCTCACCTTTCTGCTATAGTCCCGCAACGAGGTGCGGTACTGTCGCAGTTTTTGAAGACGGGAGGGTTCATCTTTCTCCTTCTGGAAGGCTTGTCTCTGGCGATAGACGGTCTTCTTGAGCTTGGTTGGCTCTCTTGTCCACCACGGTTTGGACTTCCTAAATCTGCGCTTTCTAGGCATTGACGCGTTGCAGGCATCAGTGATGATGTCTGTGAGCGTCTCCGCTATACTAATTGTTCCCTCCGCCGACTCCAGGCTCAGAACTCCGAGCCTCGACCGTGAAAGATCGGACAGGATCTCGGAGAACCGCTCCCAATCCGCTCGACCTGTGTCGAACCGAGAGTTCGCGATGCTACGATTTCCCGTCGCGGCCCTATGTGCCCGCAGTCTGATGTCGACGGCGTTGTGGTCGCTAGTCGTCCACTCGCATCTTATTCTCCAGTCGCTGATGTATGGGGACATGGATGGGGACGCCAGGGTAACGTCGATGTATGACTATCCCGCTGGCGTCCAGAAGATGGATGGCTGGGTAACAGCATTCACTACATCTAATCTAAACGCGGAAATTAAGCTCTCTAATTGCGCGCCTTTTTCGTCTGTGCCTTGTGGGCTCCAGAACGAAAATTGCGCGTTCGCGTCTACTGAGATTAAAATTCTCTTCCCCCTCAGTGCCAGAAGTTCCGTTTCCAGATGCCTGAGGTGCTTCTCTATCTCGTCGCTGTGTTGGAAGTAGCATGACACCGCGTAGAAGTAGAAGCTGGGAGCCAGCACTTCCGCACAAGCGCAGTGGGGGTTGCTGAGCTGTGAGATGAATGTTACTTCGAAGTGAGGGTTGGGGATGGCGACAGCAGTCCACAGGGAGTGTGTTTTTACTGCCGCCACCCTCACTCCGGTCCCTAAACCATTGATTCTATAAGTCGCGCCCTGCTTGCTGACATGTGTTTCCTGCAAGAGCAGGACGTCAAGCCACTTTTTCGCTATTTGTTCCCTACCCTCACTTGTGACTACAGCTGAACGTCGCATGTTCAGCTGCATTATCCTAACTCCCGTGGTCATGGTCGCGGTCGCGGGTTTGCGGTTTCGCGTTGGGGTTTGAGGGGCGCGGGGGTTGGGGTTTCTACCTTTGTCTATAATCGCGGTGTCGTACCTTACGAGGTGGACGCGGACGGTGCGAAGATCGATCCCTACCGTTTGTCTAGCCGGATCAGGTCCTGTGGAATTGCCTAGGTCGTCATAAATGTCCCTCCTATCCATAGCGGACAAATTCGCCACAGGGACCCCAGGGACGGGTGTCCCTGTGTCCGAGGCCCTAGCTTGTGATCGTGTCTGTACCATAGTTCCATTTCATTGTCCTTTTTCATAGCCATGTCGTCATTGTTTCATAGAGGTAGGGGTGAGCTTTCGGCTGGTGATTTTCTTTTAGTGCATTATGCTTTAATCCAATCTGTACTTTGGCTTTCATTTGGCTTTGCCTTTGGCTTTGTCCTTTATCGGGTTCTAGCCTTGGTTCTCCCCCTCTGGGTTTTTCTTGTTTGGGCACTACCAGACCCATGTTTTGAGCTGCTTGGGTTCCACCTAATCCATTTTATTATTATCTGGCCTAGGCCCTACCGCTACCGGCTCTGGGTGTAAGGGCTTACTCTTAGCGGGAACCACGGAGAGATTGCTGCTTGCTGTCTACGACTCCAGTGTCGGTACCCATCGGGCCCAGCTTTCGCCTGGTCAACCCGGACCTTTAAAGGAACCGCAGTCTTCCCGTCTGTAGATAGGGACAGTTATTGTAAATCTGTGGAGGGCTTACACAATTTCTTTAATATCCACTCCCGCACGGAACACTTACGAGGAGTCCGAACAGGGATAAACGGTCGCCTTCTCTCAACGGTCATCAGGCCGGGTACGAAAGACCCGGTCTTAACTCTGCGTCGGCCGTAAGGAATTTTTCTGTAAGTTGGGTAGGCCGTGTAGCCTACTCCAACTATGTTTATGGCTTTGGCCCTTCTACCGCGCAACCACGCTGGCGGGTACTCGGCACCGCACACCACCGGCGTTTCGACGGCAAATTGCAGTATTTATACCTCCCCTTTTTGCCACACGACAGCAATAGTGCAGCGTGCTAAGCCGGCTGAGGACAATTATCTTTGGCTTCATTAAGTCTGGTTTTAAAGGCTGACTGCAAGGCCCGGTGCAGCCAGCACGTATCACTGACGCTTCACCGCTCGACAAGCCTGAAGGCCGCGGGTGCGGACACACCTCTCGACAAGCCTGAGGGCCGCGGGAGAGTAGTAGCAATAATACCGTCAACCGCAGTGGCGGGCGCCAAGCACCTCACGCAAGCACCGCAGTCGATCCAGCGTCTAGGCCTGTAGTAAGGAAGTCTTTTGCATACACGCCATGTACAACATGTTTGTTCTATGACTGGCTTCTCACTCTCTTTGTTATATTCGTTATTCATAGTGAGCACAAGAACTTAGCGAGATCCATGTCCCCAATTCCACAAATAACGCCACTGCGCGCAGATCATTGCAAACGCTCACTGCTAACGCAGTGGTTTGCCATAGCCCTTTTAGCCGCTCATATACATGAACGTTGCCCGGTCTCCACCACTAGGAGGGGGGAGGGGGTGGTCTTTGGAGACCTGTAGATAGGGACAGTTAATTCATTCATGCACCACACTAATGAGATGACGAGGCATTTTGCTAAACCTGCGTTAATCAGAAGGAATCGCCGACTTCCATGGGAATTAAATTAACTTTTTGATGAGACTTAAGACCCATTCTCTTAATATTAGTAGCCGCACTTGATACCTTCAACTGATTTGCGCGCTGCAGACCCTGCCAAGGGGTTTATCTTAATCGCTAAATAATCTATTTCGTCGAGCTAAAGAAAAAAAAGAAAAAATCTGAGCCCGGGGTTTTTCATGTGCCACGTTTTATTCTCACGGACGATTTGAAAAGTGGTGCATTTGGTGGCCTACATCTTCAACGCAAGTTTATTGAGGTAGCTATGGAGTTATTTATTCTGTTTTTCCTTGCTACCTCCTTTTCTTCGGCCACCAGCACTAGAATGTCCGCAAAAGCCAAGATAGAAACATTTTCGTCACCCATCCTAACGCCTTCCGTTGTCTCCTCTATGACCTTCATTATAGATGTCGGCTATGACGTTGAAGAGCAGGAATTTCGGGGGGGGGGCTGCTTGACCCCTCTGTTCAGGACCACACTCACTTTGCCCTGTTTAGTTTTAATTTTGGTCCAACAGTCATCGTACATGTCCCTAATATACTTTCTGATGATTGCTGGAATGCCCTTAAGCATCAGCCCATCCTCCTTAGCTGAATGGGAGGCGGTATCAAAGGCTTTGGCTATATTGACGATAGTCACCATGTCACCTGTTTTCTCTTTCATCACTCTCACGACCCTGGCCAGTATGGAAGTGTTAAGCTTACAACCTTCCTTTTTTGTGAATCTCTTTTTTCTAGTGCTTTTTGTAATTTTGGTTCGTAATATATTTTCTAGTAGGCGGGAAGAGATCCTAACCAGCAGCGATTCTATAGCAATAAGCCGCCGATTTTGCACATCTTTAGGATTTTTACCCGGTCTTGGTATGAGAGTGGTCCTATTCACCCTCCATTATACTGGATATGATCCTAACTGCACTAGTAGCACTGACCAGGACATGAAGGAGTGAGCAACATACTCGTCCTAGAGATAAGGCGGTCTGCCCAGCCCGCGGCAGCATACGTTACGATTCGAACAAACAGACCGCGGTATATTTTACGCATGGCCCGGCACTCCAATCCCCAGTTCGACTTCACAATCTTTGCTAATGCGTTCAGCGTTCGCAGAAACTTAGCACTCAAATACTCAACATGGAAATGAATAAATTCCTAGTCCGGAGTCGCAGTACACATCAAGATACCTAACGGAATCTTTCATGACGATACTCCAACCAGGCGGTATTTCTCTATTGAGAGAGCCTTTCAAGAACATCATCTCGGTTTTGGCTGCATACATCGACAATTTTTGCTGGTCGCGCCAGCGGGAAATGATGTCCGCCACCTAGATTCTGCACTGTTGTTCGCGTAGACCAGGACGAGCAGATCGTTTGCATAGGCTACGAGCTAGCAAGCAAGTCCGGCGTTTAATAGGAGATGCAAAACCTCATCGAAGATTCTGTTCCAACAGTTCGCATCGAGAATCTATCCCTGTGGACAACCTTTGTTAACTTTCTTCCGCATTGCCCCGCGATCAGACTTCATAGTCACCACGCGGCTTTCGAAGTAGTCGACCATCCGACGAAATAAATTCTTTAGACACCCTCGCTTACTCAACGCGTTGAGTATGCTCGGCTACCAGACATTGTCAAAGGCTTCAGCGATGTCGAAGAGCAGACCCATGACATATTTTTCTTCACGACTAGACACAAGCTCCCTCAGCTTATCCACGGCATCAGTAGTGGATCGCTGCGACCTGAGGCGTAGTCTGGGTGCCAGAACAAGTTAGTTAATCGCATAACGATCAGCTTCTCCAAGACTTTGCCTACTACCGAGAGTAAGCAAATTGTCCTGTAGACTCCGCCCCAGGTCTGTCAAGTTTCCAGGAAAGATTCCGTGTTCCAGGCATCCGTTGCAGAGTCGGAGGAGTTCATGGTGGATCATTCTACTCAAACGTTTTGGAACCTCCGACTCAATTCGGTGAAGGCCCGGACACTTTCCGCTCTTCAGTCGGTTGACCGCTGCGCAGAGCATCGAGTGAGTGAAAGAACTTGTGTCCTCGCTTAGCGGCGCAGCGGCAGCTTCCCTCCGGACGCGCACATGATTCAGAGAGTCGTTCTTGGTCGAGTTGTCTGGAATTAATTCATCCAGCAGCGCTGAAGCGGTGGAGTCCCAGTCTGGCGTGAAACCTAGGGTAGTACGAATGTTAGAGATGATGACGCGCCAACGATCATCTTCTGCCTTGTGGTCTTATACATAACGACTTAGGGTTCTAGTAGCTCTAATAGCGGCTTTGTAGGTCTTTCTCTGTTGACGATACTCTGTCCTCGTGGCCACCTTCTGCTTATCCGAACATGCCAGATTCTGGGAAGCTCGTCTATGTTTGTAAGACTTGCCTCTTCTGTCTTGCCAAGTCTGGAGGACAACATGGGACGGATTTTGAGTGCCACCGCTTGGTTGGCATTGAGGAATTACACGCTTAGATGATCATCTTTTTGATCACATGCGCAAGATGTTCGTCTTCCCCTCTATTCAGTGGAATCGGGGATAGATTCTTCTTGCATTACAGCAGCGCCTTATCGAACTTGGGCCAGTTTGCGCTTTCGAGCCGGAATTTCTATAACAATCCATTCCGGACGATGTTGTTGTTATTAGGGGTTTTGTCTCTGATTTCGTCAATGCCCTTCTGCAAAGAAAACTATGTCGTGTGTCGCTACAGTGACATCTATGCATGACTCTCTGTTTGGCCTGGAAAACGTCGCGACGTTCCCAGCCTCGTTTGAGGCAACCGAGCCATGGCTCACGATAAACTATTTGTGTTTACGACCTCTCACGGCCGTCTTCGCGCTACCCCACAGAGTTGATTTAGCATTGACCTCGGCAGAAATAATGACTCGACTGTGCTTCAGTGCACGCAAAGCTCTTTCCGTTCGTACCAGACTTGGTTCAATCTCTTCAGAGTATTGAAAGTAGTGGCTCTCTGATCAGAAGAAAGCTTCCAAACAAACCCCTGAGATGCTTGCACAAAACATATGTGCGTCACACAAGTTGGAGATCTTGACCACGGTTAGATCCGGGTTTCTGGCGTTATTGCAGCCATCACCGGATTGCCTGTTGTGATCAGTCTCGTTGACAAGCCTAGCGCGGGCACTGTACTCCGCCAGCTGTATGGCTGTTGCGCGAGCAGCACATTCGTCTCACATGCGTGCATCACAATCCAGACTTCGTCGGTCACATTCTGAGCTCGCTGCATGTAATGCTGCATGACTGGGATGACTCTCGAACGTATGGTCGTCCTGGAACGTCCTGGAACGTCGTGGTAGGAAGCACAAACCGGGTCTCTAGACATTGCGCGTGCGCTCGACCCTCTTCTTTGCAATTGGAGCAAACTGGGGGCAGGCTCTTCTTGCTGCAAAGAGCCAAAGTATGCCCCTTTTCGTAGCAAATGACCACAGACTTTGCAGCGCTCTGAGGTGTGAGCAAAGTGGTGGCACCGATAGTACCGGAGTGCAGAGATGTAGTCCTGCACACGGCAGTAGCTCCATCCGATATACACTCTGCCTTCACTATTCTTCAATCGCAGACGAATCTGAGGAGTGACCATAATGACCCAGTTGGCTGTTTCGGCGATCTTGCCAGCCATGTGGCTAACTTTCACGCCCGCATATACATCCTTCTACGCCTTCTGTGCCTTTGCTCCCAGTTTCGGCTTTGAGGATCCAATGTCTTATGACCTCTTCTTCATCCAGTACGCTCCCCGACCACCACCGACCCAGGCACTTTGGAACCAGCCAACAGGCTGGGTTACGCTCACGTATCGAATATAGTCTGCTGGCGAGATCGATTGCTCAACCTAGCTCGCTTCCTCGCCCAGCAGAACCCACTTGCCGAAGCATATGGTCGTTCCAAAGCTATTGACTGGACCAGAGCTACTTTTCTCGTCCAGCCGCCCATCTATTCGAAACGGAGGCCAACAGTGCGTGTTGAAAACGTCTCACCCGCAGAAGAGGGCCTCCTCAGATTCCGGGACCCCCTTTACCGACGACAAGGGTCGCCGCGCACGGCAAACACGTGAGTGAGTAGTCGGAGAGGTTGCCTCTTCCTCTCCACCACACTTCGTTGTGTTCGCTACATCCATGTGAACGAACTATCCTGCGGCACCCATGCGATGCAGCAGGGCTGTTTGCGCTTCGAGGAGGCTCAAGTGTAACTACGGCATTCGTGACCCTTTGCGACAATGGCTGCTCAGGGGATCAGTTACATCCCGCGTTTTTCTGAGTCCAGCGACGTGTTGCTGCGTGGCATGCTTCCCGATAGCTGTCGGCGTGTTGCTTTTGGGTGTCACCTGGCTCGAGGCGGCTTTTGGTTGAGACGACGGGAGACCTGAAAAACCGCCTAACGTGAACCAGAGAACAGAAGCTACCTGGTAAGCAATTATTGTATACAACAACCTGCAAGCCCATGATGACATTGCGCCAACACCTGTCGGCGTATCGCTTTCAAGCACCAACTCCCGTCGGCGTATCGCTTTCAGGCATCAAAACCTGTCGGCGTGTCGCTTCCAGTCGCCAACACCCATCGGCGTATCGCTTCCAGGTGCTGTATTACGGGACGGCATCCTGATCGAAGCTAAAAGGAAATCCAGAAAAGCCGACTAAGATGAACCGGGGAGCAAAACCTCCCCGATAAGCAATTATTATATATAGGACACGAACGTATACAACACAAACACTCAGCGGTGTTCCACGTGTTACTTTGTCACGAAAGCGATCCCCGGTCGGCACTATAAACACGACCAGAAAAACCACCAAACGTGAATCGGGAAGCTGAATAATTATCACATATAATACATACAATATTATATGGTTTTTATGCCTCATCACCGCAGCACCAGCGGCTCGGCGAGCAACACTCCTACACGAGGACTAGTCTCGGGGTCATTGCTTAACCCCAAGTGAGTCAATAGGTTGCCATCGCCAGTAGATAGGGAGATCTAGTATTAATCAGGTCAACTCGAAGATGGCTTGGCTATGTTTCCGCGCTTCTAGAGCATACACAGCCAAATTTATCTACCTACTCCCCGCAAGGCCAACACCAAAGGAAAGGACCGATGAAAAATCCGCATATGCCATCCAGACTTTTACAATGGACGTGTTCCTTAGCCTCCAGCGAATTCCGGTTTTCCGGATCCCTTCCTTCGCTTGCGCCCATGGAGAACCAAGGGGAGGCGAACTCGCCCCGCAACACCTCGCGATGACCCGGAATATGGTATGGAAGGTAGGAATGAGTTTGGGGTTCCTGTCCCAGACAATCAGTCAGCTCGTAGCAGAGACAGATTTAGTTTCCTCCCCAAGGGCAGGAGGTACTCATAGCGGGAACCACGGAATAGTCGTTGTTTGCTAACCATGACTCCCGTATCAGTCCTGGCCGTGCTTCCGCCCTGATAATCAGAAGCTTAAGAGGGCCATGGTTATCGTCAATCATTGTAATGTTGTCATCAATTGCAAGTCTCAAAGAGATGGGCTATGCCTTGGGCACGGATAGACTATGCTATCCTTTCTCTCGATTTGTACCGATGGTCTGGCTCTGCTTTATAAGAAGCACCCACGAAGGTTTCGAGTGAGGACAAATCGTTACCTTCTACAATCTGCCCGGATGGGGGACACTAGACCGGGCAGGAAGTCCTTGTCTTGACTCCGTGTCGGCAGTAAGGAATTTCGCTCTTAATTGGAGAATTTGGTAACAATAACTACTCCCAACTGGCTGATAGGAGAACTAACACTCCAAATCAACCGCAGTGGCGGGTGCTCAACACCTGACGCAAGCACTGCTCAGTGGCGGATGCCATTCTGTGTATTCTTTACCAATTGCCACACAACGGCTCTATTTTATCCATGCCGAACTGCGGCTGCACGTCCTGTGTGGAAATTGGTCAAGCCTTTTTTTGTAGCTCAGGAAGTGAGTGCACCACACGACAAGTATCTACAATCAGTGGCTGGTGTATTAATCGCGGGTGCAGGGAATGGGAGCTGTACCACTCGACAAAGGAATGCTGGTCAAGATACATCGAAACATTAAAAGTTATATTACACTTATTTAACTGAAACATAACAATAATTATTTGCTGGAAGAAGCACGCCAGATTAAATAATTTATTATTACAAAACATTACATTCCAATGGATCGGCCACGCGTCGTACTTGTTGAACCTGGCCGGACTTGTGCATGAGATGCAACTATTCTCACCTGTGCAGGATCTGGAACTGTCCTCCGCACTGTGGCCCTTGGTTCTTCTATAGCTGCCGTAGGAAAACATTCTCTCCATCTCTGTATTATGCGCTGCTTATAGTATTTTGCGGTTCGTCTCAGGACAGGATCATTCTGACAGACATTCAACCACTTACCTGACACTCCAGCAGCGGAAAGTAGAGACCGGGGCTCCAACATACGTTGGATCAACTACGACACCTCAAGTGATAGTTCGAGAATAAAATCTACCTTGGTAGGGTCCAGCACTCCGATCACATCAAGGAAAGTCCTGAAGTTTTCCATCTTGCTGGTATAGGTACAAGGCGTCAAATGACACATTTGTCAAAATTTGGAGTATGTATAGCCGTGGTCACATTTCACGTTTCGGTGACTGTTCCGGTACAATGACTCGACCAATCAGGAGCGGTTTCGACCAGACATGTAATGTCTGCATAATTCTATTGTGTTGCACTGAAGTTAAGAGAAACTTGCATTCAGGCATACTGTGAAATGTGAATGCAACTGTTATAGGGTTGATGTCACCATTGGCAACAAGTATTCAATTCCATAGAGCAGGATGTCTATCTTTATAATTATTATATTTATATAGTGCTTAATAACTATATATAAAGACAATGTAAATATATAATTAAATGTATTTTGTACATCTTTATAATTTTTATAATAATATAGTGTTTAATAACTAATGATGCTCACCTGACCTACGCGAGTCCCCGGACGCGGACAGGTGCGACTCCGGAATTTTAAGACGCTTAGGCCACAATGCTTAGTTCTCGGGAAATCCGATGTGAGGCACGATATCAAGTCCGTACGCCAGCCACCAGAAGAGTGCCACACGAAACGCGAGATACTTTTCACTGCGGCTACGTCAGAAACCGATTGGCGCAAGATAGATCTATAGGACAAGGGTCTAGGATTCGATCACGGGAATAGAGGAGAGTTAACCGTATCGCTGGCGGATTTCGCGCACATTATTAAGACACGAAAGTAGACTCTAAATCAGACTTTAATCGAGTAATTGCTTCACAAAGTTGCGCAGCCACGCGGCTGCACCCAAGAACTCGCACGTTTTACAATGTTTAGGTTATCATATCCGCGGCGATCAGTTGTAATAATTTCTCCGGAGTGACAGTACGATAGATCAGCATAAAATCCGTGACCACGAAAGCACAGGCGCCATTACAATCTGACTGTCGACTTCGCCTACGATAACGGGAAGTGCACGCCGACACTGCGAGGATTCCCGAGTCCTTCGAAATTATGGAATCTGTATTCTTAACCAAGGTCTCGAATCATACCGGAATCCCCAAACCGGGCGAAAACGTAAGATATCGTTGATCATAACACTTCTCGTGCATGACGGAGACCACACGAAACCTTGTCAAACGTTCCCTTCCGGGAACGGGCAGTGTCGTAGGGGCGTGACGCGCCTCCACGCATGCTAAACCCCGAGTCCTCAAAGGCTTATTCGTTTGAGTACCTAATTCCAAGCCACCACGCGACCAATCGACTTACCGCCTCGGGACTTTCATGTTCCTGCGCTCTCCACTCTGTACTCTTGGTCCTCGCTATCTCTGCTCACGGACCCCCCCCCCCCCCTCTCTCAATCTATCTCACTCAATCTCTCTCTCGCATGGCAAATTCGTAGACAATATATGCAAATGTGCTACGATCATTCGATTTTGTTCTTTACTCTACTCGTACCATGTTTTCTTCTGATCATCATGCTAATTAATGTACTTTGCTGTTCGTGTTAGCTCTGTTGTGCTTGAATCAATTCTAACCGCAATACTTGTGTTGTAAGTGATTCAAAAGAGTGTAAATATTACTTGTGTATTTATTAAATTTAATTTTGTCCGTCATACGAGTGAATTATACAAGATAAGCGTATAATAAATAATTCCCATTTTCTAAATTCCTTCTATCCTATTGCAATTCGAGGTACTCTACGTCTTGCTACGAAAAGGGTTCGACTACTTCGAATCGGATCCGAAAATCTGAGAACGAATGCGAAATCGTAAATTATTTCGATTTCTTTAATCTTCCGTCAGGTACATGCATTTTTATTTAATGTTACGAATACCTTAAATTTAAATATTTCTGAAAGCATTTACCTGACAATTGATTGTTGATTTACAAGCTATGCTTTAATTATAATTTTGTTTATTTGTAAAGTAGCAGTTTACTCCAGGAAAAATCGTGCGGCCTGTAAAGCGTTAATATCTGGCTTTGTAAGACCCGAATCGGGCCTAAAACAATCGATCGCGGACACATTGATTCCCGTGTCGCCGAAATATTGCCCACCAAACTAATTTTGGGCAATCGGATCCAATTTGATGCAGCAGTCACTGAGCTATTTTTCTATCGTGGAACGGATGCTTGTCGAGCGCATAAGATCTCCTCACTATATGGAAGTGTTCTCGTGTTTTGGAGGTTCGTTCGTGAACCGAGGTTGCCAGGGGTTCACTCAAATGTCATCTGCCTTCATTTGTGACGTTACGGATGAACTGTTGAACACGGCAGTGTAGTCGACCAACGCAACACAACCAATGACAAAAGTTTCAAGCATCCCTGGTAGTCCTGTTGCTATCTGCCCCTACTTTACTCGATTTGTCATCCGTGTTGTCATAGATCGAGTCACGAGACATTCGAGGCAATTCCTGTCAATCCCGTTAAGGGCTTCCATTTTCATGCAGGAGAAGTACGTTGATTGGATTTCACCGAACATTACATTTTCCCAGTCAGCTCCTTCTTAACGTATGATCCACAACCCTTTCGTTGTGTTCCGACCTCTTTCCAAGCAGGAAAATACAGAAAATTCTCTCCAATTATCCCTCAGCTTGTAAACAAAAATGGACAATTTGATAACCCGACGACTCGTCCGTATAGTTGTTGACAGTCGGCGACTACAAAAACGGTGAGCCATAAAGCTCGAATAATCGTGTCTCTTCTCACCAAACTGTCCATTTATGTTTACGTGCCAAGGAACAATTTTAATGAATTTATTGTTCCGGATTTATGACACAACGCTGCTATTGCGGTAGACAGATATGTAAGTTCGACGCCAAATAGTCGCCAAATGTGAAAAAGTGTCATATTCTTCGCGAAAGAACATATGGTTAGTGTGTGCAATCATTACACCTTTCGCAAACCATGATTTCTCATCGATGATCAACATTTAAATTAAATGTACTTTCTATTTCCAAATTATAAGGCTTGTTTTTAGCTTTTCAACATCCATGATAGCCGATAAGACATATATAATATGCTACGTACATATACAGGGTGTTCCACAATTATTTTAACAGCCGAAAGTGAGGGGTAGCTGAGGTCATTTGAGGTAACTTTTTCCTTTGCGAAAATGCAATACACTCGATGATTAAAAAAGAAACTAGATATTGACCTGGCGGGTTTCCAGGTGGCCGGTATCTGAGCGAGTAGTCTGCTGGGCTCTCCGCCATTATTAATGAAAAGGTAGGGGGGTGAAGACCTCCGTTGGCGTTAGACCTGGGTGGTGGAAGACCCTGCAATTCAAAAACATAGAAGGTGAAATTTTGGCGGCCGCCATCCGGGAAGCCATCACCAGAGCGGTCCCTGGTACGGGCGATAGGGAGATTACGGTCAGATCGCTGGGGCTGGCATAAGTGTAGTGGCACACAAGCTACTTGCCTTTAAAGCGACCCGGGTCGGCTGCGGGAGCTGCCCGATCAGGCTCCGAGAAGAGGTCCCCCAGTGCTTCCGGTGTAGGTAGTACGGGCACTTTGCACGAGAGTGTAGAATCTCACGCTGCAACGTACGTTTCGGCTGATGCTGTAGCTAAATCATAAGTTTCTGCCGAGTATGAATCTAAAACTTACGTTTCGACTGAACCTGTAGCTAAGTTATAAGTTCCGTCTGAATCTGAAGTTAAATCAATAGATGCGGCTGAATCTGAAAGTAAGTCACAAGTTTCGGCTGATTCTGAAGCTAAACCATAAGTTTCGGATGAGCCTGCACCTAAATCACTAGTTTCTGCATATTATCAAGCTGAAACATACGTTTCGACTGAAGCTGTAGCTAAATCATATGTTTCGTCCGAATATGAATCTAAAACTTACGTTTCGACTGAATCTGTAGCAAAACTATAAGCTCCGCCTAAATCTGAAGTTAAATCACTAGTTTCGGCAGAATCTCACGCTGAAACATACGTTTCGGCTGATGCTGTAGCGAAATCATAAAATTTGGCCGAGTCTGATGCTAAAACTTACGTTTCGGCTGAATCAGTATCTAAATTATAAGCCTCGCCTGAATCTGAAGTTACATCAAAAGATTCAGCAGAATCTGAAACTAAATCACAAGTTTCGGCAGAATCTAACGCCAAACCATATGTATCGACATATGTATCTATATGATTAGTTGAGGAAGAATCTCAAGCTGCAACATACGTTTCAGCTGTAGCAGTAGCTAAATCATAAGTTTTGGCTGAGTATAAAATTAAATAATAAGTTTCGCCAGAATCTGAAGCTAAATCATAAGATTCCGCTGAATCTGAAACTGAATCACAAGTTTCGGCAGAATCTGAAGCTAAACCATATTTGTCGGCTGAACTTGTATCTTAATCATTAGTTTCTGCAAAATTTTAAGCTGAAACATACGTTCCGACTGAACCTGTACCTGAATCATTAGTTTCGGCAGAATCTCAAGCTGAAACATACGTTCCGCCTGAATCTGAAGCGGTCTGATAGAAGCATCGTAGATTTATATTTCGAGCAAGCCGAGAAAATATTCATCGCACGATGTTTTGCTGCCATGTGCCCTGCTGCTCGCTTCTCTCAGCTTAAGAGGTAGAAAGTGTATTCGGTCATACAAATTGCAACAAAGAAATACATACTATAAACATATCATAAAATCGTGTAGTATACAGATATAAAATGACATCGATCATAAATAAATAATAATTTTTAAAGTGTAACGATAGTGGAGCCCAAGGTTAAGTTCGTTCTTGTATGTACCTGATTTTTAATTGATTGCTGGACTTTCGACACAATCTCAGACGCATTTATATCTGGCTTCTTTTTAATAATCCTAAGAATTTTATTTTTCGACAAATTAAATGGTATTTTTTATCTATATCGCAATTCTTAAAATATTAAAAATGTTGTTGGTTAGAGATGTGCGTGAACCCGGGCATTCCTGAAACCCGATGCTTGGAACGGGACGAGAAGACCTGTATCAGGATCCCGACAATATTCAAGATTCCCGAAAACATTTGATTTCCTGTGCTATCAATTACTGCAAAACGACACATCGCCGTACCAAGTACACAATCGACTAGCGAAAAGCTGTTTTCAACAAATGGAAATACCGTTGCAATCTCGAGAAAACCAAGCCATTACACACTGACATACGTAGATTTTTTAAATCAAACTGTACACATCTTACTTTTCTGGTATAATAAACAACTATACAAACAAGCCGTGAGGGTGAGCCTAGCTTCCGATGTAGCTGAGTAGAATCCATTCTTCTTTTAGTTTAGTAGCGGGATTAGGATCTCGTCATCCGGTCTGGTGACGGTCAGATATAGTTCAAAACTACACTTCTCAGCCCGGCCAACTTACGGCGAGGCCATCCGTGGACCATGCTGATCTGTTGGTGTGAGTTTTACGTGAGTTTTACGATGTCCACACTGTGACATTTGTATAAATGAACCTTAAAGGTCGTTACGTTAACTTTCATTTGGCATCCTTTTCGGCATTCTTACACTATTGTTTCAGATGCATTGTAATCGAGTTGAGTGTAATATCGATACCGACGCTGCGACGATGCATCCCGGAGGATCGAGAACTTCCGAGATATTGAACCGAAAGGGACAGAACGTCGCGATCATTCTCCAGCATTCCAGAAATGTGTCCAGGAAGAAATAAAAGAAGATCGCGGAGATACCGCAGTTATGTATCAGTTTCAATCGTGAATGTCCTGTTACGAGCCGAGGGCCAGGCAGCTTTGCGTGGCCGGATGTTGGATGCGATTGGGAATTTTGATAAGGGAAAATTGCGCGAACCTGCCGATGCTTTTTTCATCATGAGTGGCCAATTTGTAATCAGGACAGGGTTTGTGGAAATTGGAGTTTGGGTGCCTCGTAACTTTTACAAGAAAGAATGATGATATGCCTTGAGCAGTAAAGGTATATCTTCGAGGGTTTGTACCAACTACTGCTTCGAATCAGGAAATGGAATAAGTGAATTTTGCAATCAAAGAAAACTGGTAAAAGATAGTATATTAAAAGTTTTGGTTAAATACAATTGTATGTGTGTGAGTGTGTCGCGGATTCTAGATCGCACTCTCAGTTTGTTGCACTGAATCGGCGGGGACTTGTAACCTTGTAACGACTACCTACTGGGTTGATGTGCTCGAAAGATAATTAAACTCGATCTTGCTAACTTGCTTTTCTTCGTCGGTAGTTGACTTGAAACTAGCCCGCTTTTTGATCGCGTTTGGGCCCTTCATATACCCAAATTTTCCTTGAAAAATGGTTGCCGGGGTGTTCATATGTGCTCAGAACGTTCGTCGTTGTACCCCTTCGAAGATACTTACCTCGCAATATACAAAACGAACCACCGGTTGGCCTGCGCCATCCTGGCGTATGCCTTCAGGGAGGAGTATGAAAAAACACGTCGGAATTTATCGTACGTTACAGTTCATATGACCATTGTACTATTTTTATATCTTTATATGCACAGACCTTTCCTTTCTTCCCCTTCCAAGAAAATTTCATCTTTTCCCTTCTTATGACTGTCCCCGCAATCACTGTAAAAAGGCAGAAAAGCAACTCCGCACCAGTCAATTAGTTCAGTTCCTCAAGTCGAGTCAGACACCCCAGTCGGTCCGCTCAGTCCCAAAAAATTCTACACATCTCCACACTACGCTAGCCGCGCCCGCGCACGTTCATTGACAAGAATAAATACTATCAGTAAAGACAAAATATCCTGATTCACTTCCATTCCCCGTTAAAATTGGTGACCCCGACGTGATTTTGAAAAGGAGTGAATCGGACAATTTTTTGTAACACACCAGCGCGACCAAAAGTGTCGTTTCCAGCAAAGTGCGCGAATTGCCATCAAGCAAAAGAAAAATGAACAGAAACCAATTTCTCAGCAACATCGGCACAGCCAACGAAACCCCACCAACGGCAGGCAACTCTGGTGCCGCGTACGTCGCACACATCGACCGCGTCGCCGTACGGATTCCTCCGTTTTGACACAATGACCCGGAGATGTGGTTTTACCAGATGGAAGAGCAGTTCGCGTCTCTGCACATCTGGTTTATTTCATATGGCGGTACTCTGCGCTTCTGGCCGTTCAAAGAAAATGGTATTGGGTGTCATTTTCTCGGACGGCGAATAAACGAACGCGTCGAATAAACGATTATCCGCGAACGAGTCTCAGTGATCTTTCATAATATCCACAAGTGATTTGGATTATCAGTAATTAATTAAGTGATCAGTGTTTGGTGACAGTGCAGTGTTAGTGAACTTGATAAATAACCATATCAGAGGTTCCTTCGACAGTATCCCTCGAATGTTGCGGTCATCGACATGGGATTAGCTGACTCAACTAAATGGGTGAGTTTCTTATTGATAATATTTTTCATATTTCTCTAAAAAAAACCTTTACGTCCCTTAACGCGATTATTTATTATTAAATCAGCTTTGCGAATCATTCGTTGAATTCTATTCGGACACGAAATTACTTAAATTAAAATATCATTTACGAACTTTGTTAATCCTCACTGTACACCTTGCATAAAAATTTCATATGGTACACATGAGATGTCATGCGCACCAAAAAATTAAAACGGCTGTCACGGTTAAACTACATATTATTTCGGATCCAAAAAATTAGTAAATATTCTTCAAACGATCTAAAGTAGAGGCGAACAGCGTTTTTCTTAAAAATATCACTTTTACGTAGTAAAAGAAAATCCGCAAAGTGCACGCTTCGTGACTTGTTCAATACTTCGAACGCGGCTCGAGTCCGTCCCGACCTCCTGTCAAAGTCTCGTGCTGCGGGCTCTCGAACTTCGCGCCGTCACCTCTCATTGGTCTGTGTTTTTCGTTAGTAACTCGTAAAGAATGACCTCAGCTACCCCATTTCCGTATTGCGAGACATTTTTAGGACACCCTGTATATTCCTTTATTCGTTTAAAGAATATATTTTAAGTAGTATAATAAAATATAAATTTTAATGTAAAGTTCACTTACACAAAGTCTAAAGTGGAAAAATAATAGCGGTCGTCGACACGTACAATAATCCCTTTGGCGTGCAGGTAATTAGGCCACCATATTATGCGCATTGCAACAGCTGCACCGAGAATCGAGCATGCAGTATCGTATAAAATTGAGTGGACGCTCTTTAAAACACAGTATCTTTTTTAAAACTTGAAAATGACTATAATACTTTCTTTTAAATTTTGATATTATTTGAAATGATAAAAAAAATAAAAGCTCATGTGATTTTTGTAATAATCACATTTGTGTATACCATTTCGTGTTACTTTCAATGATTTTATTAGAGAACGAATTTACGTAATAAATTTATTGCTCTGCAAACACACAATTTTATTGCTAAAATGCAAAGTGTAGTTTTTCATTCTGCTAAATAATTTGTGTTCGGGACAAGTCGATCGGTATCACCTGGGTCGGTGTACAAAAACTAACGCCGCGCCAGAATCCCTATATGCAAAGTCGAATACAGCGGTTCGACTCGGCACCGACCTAGGTGAATGACCTGTATTGTACACAATCCACAGGCATCTATTTGTATCATCGCGACTGTATCAATAGCCTGGGCCATCCATCCAATACTAATTCCGTTACCTAGTTCCGTTTTTCCCCATGTCGCGCTGTTCGTTGAGGCATTGCCCTCGTGCACTGTAACGAACGTTCAGCGCTGCTTAGTCCTTCCAAATATCGAATTCCCCACTTTATCTTTCCTAACCAATGGTCCACGACGGTATAAATAGGCCAAATAATGCACCAACTGCACAGTTGTGATCCTTGAATACTTGCGTCAAGCTATACTAGCTAATTGACTGCGCTGGTACCGAGTTTTCCACGGTTCATCATGCGAATTAGTGTACTTCGCTGTTCACATTAGAACTATTGTACTTCAATCATTTTTACAACGCGATACTTGTGTTGTAAAAGACGGAGTGTAAATATTACATATAATTATCAAACGTATTTGCCCGTTGCACGTTACAAAATTACAATTGCCATTCCGAAGCTTACTCATATTCTACCGCAATTCGAAGTACTCTTCGGGTTGTGTACTAAAGGATCCGAATACTTGGATCCGGATCCGAAAAGTTTGAGTTCGTAGTGTTAGCAGATTTTTCAAAAAATATAACTGTATTGTTCAAGACGACGAATATAGATATTATTGGATCGCTGATAAGAATGCTGTCAAGAATGCGTTTATTCGAGGTGACAAAAGTTATTCGAAGATTCATTCGAAGCTTACAAATAAACATACAAATAAAAGACGATCATTTTATTCGACGAGCTTCGAATAAAACAAGTATCTTGATTCGCTGGATAAATTCTCAACGAATAAAAATACATTTTTTATTCGAACGTTCAAATAAACGAATAAAATTTGTTTCTCTTGTATTTGATTCACGAAGTTTTTATTTAGATATAGATTTTGACCATAGAGAGAGAGAGAGAGAGGAGAGGTGAAAATGCGAGGGATAGAGGGGGCAGGGAGAGAGTAAGGAAGAGAGAGAGAGAGAGAGAGAGAGAGAATGAAACTCGGATCGAGCGAAACTACCTGGAAGGGTAGGGATCAGCACTGGCGGCAGCCGGTATACATTACTATGAATTCATTGTAATGCTTGAATAAAAACGATGACTTAACTTTTTTTATTTCTAATTTTTTTATACATGCAAATTTTTTTAATATATTAGTCACATTTTTCCAATGAAAATGATATCAATCATGCCATGCTTTAGACCATACTTATTCATTATACGTAGTAAGTATCTTACTTTATTTGCGAAAAAAAAACTTTTTTTAGAGAAAAACCGATTCTTAACATATGAAGTAAGTAGCAATGTCAAAAAAGGTACGTAAATATGTCTTTCGAAAGAAAATATCAGTGAAATTATGCTATTCGAGCCTACGATCGATGACGGAAAGAGAAGGCCATGGTTAAGAGATGACGGCAAGGGAGATTCCATGGGGCTGAGATGTCGGGAAGAGAGTGTTCGTGGGTAAGACATGACAACAAGGGAAAGGTCATGGCACGATTCGACTACAGTTTGTGGATGAGCCTACACGTGGAGGGTGTGAAGGAACAGTTCTATTTATATTTTCCATCAACACCGGAATTTTAAGAGGTCGAACGTCGAGAAAGAACGACATTGTTTAGAAACGAGGTCTTCGAAACTCAGCACCGATAGCGCAACGGGTGGGTTGCAAATGTGGCGACGAAAGACAAGGACTGGAACTGAAGTCACATTTTTCTGTGAGGACAAGAGTCAACTCGTCACCCTTGTTCGAATCGTCTTTACGGCACAACAACGACAATATTCATAAAGCAGTGAAATAATTACCAACGTAAAAATCAATTTGCCTCGATGGTCTTATTCAACAAAAATCAGATAAAGAATCGCACGTGGCCATCCGTGGTCCGTCGACGCGATGTTCGCTCGTAGACAATTCCAAGGATGATATACAACAAAACAATTTAATGTAGAATACAATTTTCCACTTATGTAATTACGCACAATGTCAACACAGATCTTTATTGTACAGTTATTATTAATAAGTATAACAATGTATTTTACTTATATAATCACAACGATAATAGAATCAAATGAATTATACATTTAAGTATTTAGTAAATAAATGTAATCAAAATTATATCGTGCTGGATTTTATTGTAATCAGAAATATCTGTCCAAACTGTAACGTGACTGCTCTTATTTTAATTAGAAAACTATCAGCAATATATTTAAAAGAATCAATATTAAAATGTTAAAATTAAGAAAGTTATGTCAATATTATGAGTTGTCTTCAAGGAATTCTAGTCAAAGGAGCCGCGGCGCGTGTCGCAGCACACATCATCACCGACTCCGTTGAACTTAGCATCGATGTAGCGAGAAAATCGATAAATTACGGGGCTGTAGCAATATCACGGCGTCAGTGATGATATACTGAAATTACGCCGGGACGAGAGACATTATTTTACTACTTAATGTGTAAGACTGCTTTTTCACATAAAGAGCAATCTTGTGTGATCTTCCTTCTTTGTCCGTAAATATTGTTGATAAATGAGCAGTGTTTAGTGATAATGCAGTGAAAGTGTACGTTGGAACCGTTGGAACAGCCTGCCCGGAGACATGTCGGACATTCGTCATTGCTAGACACATGTCAGCTGTGTAGTTCATTGAACGTTGTACGAGGTCAATGCATATATTTTCGAATATGAAGTGGATTTTCAACTAAATGGTTGAGTTTATTATTCATAATATTTTTCATATTTCTCTAACAAGCAAATTCTTTACGTCCTTTAACAAGATCATTTATTACTAAATTAGCTTTGCGAATCGTTCGTTGAATTCTGTTCGGACACGGAATTATTTAAATTAATATATCATTTACGGATTTTATTAATCTTCGCTGTATTCCTTGCATAAAATATAGATATCATGCACACTAGAAAATCAAAACGGCTGTCGCGGTTAAATTACTTCTTATTTCGGGCTCGTAAAATTAGTAAATATTCATTAGAAGTTCTGAAATAAGGATAAACAGCGTATTACTTAAATCTATCTATCACATAGTAAAAAATATTCGGAAGTTCATGCTTTCTAACTTGTTTATTGATTCGAATGCAGCACGGTGATCCCCTTCTCCTGCCACACTCCGCGGTCGAAGCACGATGCACTCGATCGATGGACCACATTCTCATTCGCGAGCTCGACTCGCACATTTGTCACTGTTGTTCGTTAATAACTCGTAAACAAACCCGCGGATTGCATTTTCGCTAAGGAAAAGGTTATTTCAAATAACCTCAGGTACTCCCTATTTTCGGCTG
This sequence comes from Megalopta genalis, assembly GCF_051020955.1. Taxonomy (NCBI): domain Eukaryota; kingdom Metazoa; phylum Arthropoda; class Insecta; order Hymenoptera; family Halictidae; genus Megalopta; species Megalopta genalis. The sequence goes on from NW_027476115.1 coordinate 563,203, forward strand.
ATAAAGTAATTATGGTAGAATAAATATGTAGAAAGTAAAAAAATAGTTTGTAAAATTGTATTGAATGATTTTTATTTTCCATAGAAAGTATCAACGAAAATTAATTAAAAATTATTGTTTATCAAATGCAAAAAAATTTAATTATTGCAATATCTCTAATGGTTCTAAAGTTATAACAGAAGGTGATTGAATTATCTCAATAAGCGACCTGAGATACCCGTTGAGCCGGAAAACAAAACGTGGTCTCCAATCGTTGTCCGTTGTCATGTTTGCTTAGATTTACTAACCTTTGAGGCGAGGTTTTTTTTTTAATTTAACGTGGAGGAAATCTGCTTGCCAGACAACCCCGCCCCGCCCGGGGGAGCGAGACGAGGGTAGTGTGGGGTTTGACCCACTAAAACCTCCACGGCGACCTAAGGACGCTGATTCAAACGCTGGCGATTCAACGGGGGAGCCACGGGAACTCTTGCAGAACACAACCGCGGCTCCCCCTAGCCTGGCCGGCCATCGAGATGGTAACAATGGCCGACCGCGTCCCGGGTGAAGTTAAATCCTCCCCACTTCAATCCTTATTATTCGGCCGCGCGACGGGTCGCACCCCGCACCGCCCCGACCCGGCGACCGCGCGAGAGGTGAACAGGGTCCCCGCCCTCATCACAGCGACCGCTGGGGGGGGGGGGTGATGAGTATATTGGAGGGTTATACTTAACCCTCGCCTCCTTGAGGCGACTCGTCAACCCCCACTCCCAACAGGGGAGGACCTCCACTGTTGGCGGGCGGCGGGCAATGAAACCAGCAAGGTCTGATACACCCGCCGCCCGCCTACTCTCAGCTGCCCGGGGGTTCTCGGCGTGGACGCACACGCCGGCCCCGGGCCCGTCGGGCGGGATTGGTTCGCTCCCGATCCCGCTCGGTAGCCCCCTTCCACGACATTACCTGTTCGCAGAAAGAAATTGCTGCCGCCAACTTCCTTGAGCTCTCCAGCATGGCACCAAATAGGCTGGAGAGTGCGAGGTCGTGGCCGACTTCCCGTTTTAGGACTCGGCGCAGCTCTGAAAAGGCGGGACATTCCTCCAGCGTGTGCTGCACCGAGTCTTCCTCTGCGCCAGAATGGTGGCACATCGTCGTCGCTTTCCGCCCGATGCGACACAGGTAGACACCGAAGCAGCCATGCCCGGTGAACACCTGCGTCGCTCGGTAGAAGAGCCTGCCAAACCGTCTCTCCCGCCACGAGGTGAACTGCGACAGGAGAGCCCCGGGACGCGCTCGCCGGCGTGGGAGCAAAGCTCGGCACGCCAACTGGCGAGCGCTAGTCGCCGGGCCCGGAGCTCGAAGCCCTCGACCGTCTCTCGCTCCGGAGAGGCCCCCGAGCACGGCTGGCGATGCTTGTGCGCCTATAAACATATGCGCGCACCGCCGACTGAAGATCGAAGGGAAGTTCTCCCGCCAGAGCAAGCGCCGCTACGGTAGACGCGGTGCGGTATCCCCGTATGAGGTGGATGGCCATCAGCCTCTGCAGCCGGCGCAACAACCGCGTGCTGCGCCGGCTGACCATCACGTACGGCGCCCATATCGGGGCGCCGTGTAAGGCCATAGACCACACCACACCTAGGTATTGGCGGCGCACCAGATCTCCCGGTCCCCCGAGGTTGGGCAGCAAACGGCCCAAAGAGGCCGCCGCCTTTTCAACTCGGGGGACGAGACGGTCGAGATGCGCATCGAAGCTCCAGCGGCTGTCGAGGATCAGACCAAGATACTTCATCTCAGACTTCACCGCGACGCAGGTTTCCCCACCGCGGATCCACGATCCGGCTAATGGCCGAGAATGAGGCTGTCTGTGAAACCAAGCAGCTCCGGCCTTCTCCGTGGCTATTTTCAGCCCCAGATCATGGATCCTCGTTTCCCAACCTCAGGAGCTCCGAATAAAGGCTCCTCAGCCTCTCCCCCAGGACGTTCATGACGAGCGACCAGAACCGGCCGGGGATACCGTCTGGCCCAGGGGCAGTATTCTTGCCCCGGAGCTATTTGACGACCCCGGCCATTTCCTCCGGCGCGACTTCAAGATCCGGGGACCACTCATCGTCGTCGTGCTCAGGGACGGGCCGGGACGCCTGCCCGCTAACGGGGAATATCGCATCCACGACCCGCCCGAGTAGCCCCGGATCTAGGCTCTCCGCCCTCGGGGCGCCCAGGGACGTAATCGTCCCATTGCCATCTTGTATGGGCGCCCCTATAGATCTCTGTTCAGAGAACCGAGGATATCGCGCCAGGCCTGGTCCTTTGCCCGCCTGATGGCCAGCTGCAGGGCGACCACCTTCTCCCTGTATCGCCCGTACAATTGGGCAGCTAGCACGTCGTCTGCTCGTCGTCGTCGACGGGCGCGAGCGTACTGGCGTCGCGCGCGGACGCACTCGGTGCGTAACTATGCTATCGCGCGCGACCACAAGTACACCGCCTTCCTTAGAAAGACCCTGGTGCGGGCATGGCGACGTCGCAAATCGACGTCATTGGGCCTCCCCAGTCCCGTCGACTTGCCCGGCCGGTGTTGGTGGCCAGGCCACGACGTGCGCTGCCGCCATCAGAGCGTCCTGGCCGAGGCGTTTCAGCGCCCACCGCGGCTGAAGCAAACCCTCATCGGCGGGGCGATGTCGGAGTGTCGATGGTGGAGCAGCGGAGAGGCCGAGAATAATGTATCTGTGGTCAGATATTGTCCCGACCTTTTCCGCCACCCTCCACACCGTCATACGGCGCGCGGCCGGGGGCATTGCCCACGAAAGGTCAACGAAGATCCCCCGTTATGCCGCACACATGTTTGGACCGAGCCCGTGTTTAGGAGACGGAGCTCGAGTCCCGTCGTCCAATCCAGTACCTCCCAGTCCCTCGAGTCAGTCTCGGGGAAACCCCAAGCCATGGCCTTGGCATTGTAGTCCCTCAGGACTAGCACCGGACGGGGATGGCAGCGGGAGACGCATCTCCCTAACTCGTCGAGAGACCACCTTGGAGGTGCGTATATCGCCACAATCGCGGTGCCTCCCCAATCGACGGCCAGGTATCCGTCACCGTGCTCGATGAGAGAGCACGGCGGGGACCCCGGCCTCCCTGCCCATATTATCGCGGCGGAGCCGATCGAGTCCCCCATCCAGTGTGGATGTTTGGGGACCCTGTACGGCTCCGCCACGACGGCCAACCCGGTACGCTGCTCGGCCAGGCATTGAAGCAGACGATCCTGCGCCCTGGCCGAGTAGTTCAGGTTGACTTGAATTATCGGGCCCGTGGGCCCCATTATTCGGCCGTGTCCATCGCCGTGGCAGCCGCGAGAGCGGTGACGTCTGGGGCTTTAGTGGCCCCATCCGTCCCCGCGGGCGCGACGGCGGCGTCAGTAGACGCCGACTGCTGTCTAGTCGCCGCGGCATTCCTCTTTCACTTCTGCTTCTCCTGATATGTGCCGCTTCCCCTCGATCGCCCCGCACTGGCGGGGCACGCCCGGCTGCCGCGGCGGTGGCCAGACGGCTTGCCCGCGCCCGCACAAAGCGGGCAATTGGGCGTGGCCGTACAGCCTGCCACCTTATGGTGGCGGTGGCGGTCTGTGGCCACCCAGGGTGAGAGATAACCCCCGAACTAGTCCTCGCGTAGGAGGGTTGATCGGCCGAGTCGATGGGTGTATCGGCGATGAAAGCATTAGAGACCGTCAGTGCGTCGTACATGTAGTACTTCGCATAATGGCGAGGCCCTGATTTAGCACACGGGCTGTGGCGTGTTCTTTGTACAGCACAGTATGTGCTGTATGACTTCCGACTGGGGAGCTGTTGTCACTTGTGGCTTCAGCTCCCCAGTTCACGTTAAGCGGTTTTTCAGACCGTTTTTCGTGGGCGGAACACACCACTAGACAACACTCCGCTGGGCTCAGGAATACATGGGATGCAATCAATCCCCTGGGCAACCCAGGCCGCAAGGGGCAAACGTGCCCTAGCCACACTTGAGCCTCCACGAAAAAGGTACCGCTGGATAGCTCGTGTTCTTAAATACGCAGCGAACTGAACGAAGTGTGGTGGAGAGGAAGAGGCAGCCTCTCCGACTGCTGTCTCCCACGTGTTTGCCGTGCGTGGCGACCCTTGTCGTCGGAAAAGAGGATCCTGGGATCTGAGGGGGCCTCTCCTGCGGGTGAGACGTCCCCAACACGTACCTTTGGCCTCTGCTTCGGCTAGGTGGGCGGCTGGACGAGAAAAGTAGCCCTGGTCCAGTCAATCGGCTTGGAACGACCACACGCTTCGGCAAGTGGGTTCTGCTGGGCGAGGACGCGGGCTGGGTTAGGAACAGACCCAGCCAGCTGACTATATCCGGTGCGTAGCCCTAACTCAGCCTTTGGCGGGTTCCAAATTGTGCGGGTCGGTGGTGGCCGGGGAGCGCACTGGATGAAAGACCAAGACATATTATGGGTCTTAATAAAAATGAAAAACAAACAAAAACTAAGCGTTCAAAGACGACGGGTCCAGCTCCTACTCGGAGTGCAGCCGTCGCCGCAGACGCGGGAACTGCAAATGCAGCTGTCAGTCCCCCCGCGTCTGTGAGAAAGACAAGATCCGGGAAGGTGATTAATAGCGCCAGTCCTCGTGTGATCTTGCAAAGATGTGTGACTCCCAAGCGAGCGGTCTCGGTGAAAACCGAGCCCACGGTAGAAGGTGCGCCGGACACCGGTAACGTGGTAGTAATCGAACGAGTCGGAGACACGTCACTCGTGAAGGTGCAGTCGGCACCCGAGCGTGTCGAGGACCCTACAGGTGACGGTTGACAAACCGTCACCAAAAAGTCGAAGCGAGCCAAGCCGGGCGCACCCACCGGCAAGGCCGCAGTAAACCGGGCCAGGAGACCGAAGGGGACGTTCTCCGGGCAAAAGGTACGGCCTCTCGATCTCGTAAGAGACGAAGCGTTTAGGCGAGTGTCCGAAATACGGACCTTTTGCTTTCGACCCGAGTCGAAAGTCAACAAGGAGTCCGGGTCAAAGATACTCGCCGAGGTTGAGGCACTCAACGAGTTGGTTCAGGAGATTATTCAACGGAATAGCTTCGTCGAAGGGCAACTCGCCGCGGTCAGGGCGGACCAAAAAGCGCGTCCTGCCGTAATGAGTGCGATGCGACCTGGGCCGTCCAAGGGAACTCTCCCGAAGACGGCCTGCAATGCCGCGCAGCCGACTTACGCCCAAGTGGCCAAAGTCGACTGCAAAAGAGCTTCTCCGGAAGCGGGAAGACAGCCGCAATCGCAGCATGTGGTCAGAATCTTCCCGCCGAAGGAAAAGGGACAGAGCAGCGAGGTTACGAAAGTTACTGTTCTGTCCCTCGTTAAACCAGCGAAGGAGGCGATCCGAATAAAGTCGGTCCGACGCATCCACTCCGGTGGCATCGTCGTCGAGACCGACCGAAAGGAGGACCTGCAAGCCTTCGTTGGCAATAAGAAGCTCCGGAGCGCGGGACTGTCCGTCTCCTTACCTACCAAGAGGGACCCTGAGGTTTTAGTTTACGACGTCCCGCGTCGGATGGGTAAGGAAGAAATTGCCTCCAGTATTTGGAGGCAAAACCTCTGCGATGCGAACCAGAAGGATGTGCCTTCGGGAATTCGGGTCAGCCGCATGGCTGGCAAGACCCCGGAGACAGCCAACTGGGTCGTTGCCGTCAGTCCGCAGAATCTTCAGCGGCTGAAGCAGAGGGGTAGCCGAGTTTACCTTGGATGGAACTCCTGTCGTGTGCGGGATTTCGTCCAGGTGCTTCGGTGCTACCGTTGTCAACGCTTCGGGCATACCTCGAAGCGTTGTAAATTCAAGGAGGATGTGTGCGGTCACTGCTCCCAAAAGGGGCATACCTTCAAGCTCTGTAGCAAGAAGAGTGAACCTCCGGTCTGCTCTAATTGCAAGGACAGAGGGTGGGCTAGTGCACACAAGTCGCGGGACCCAGCTTGCGCTTCCTATCAGGCGGTGCTAGCTTTGGAGTCGTCCCGTATCCGACTTGAGTGACGGGCAGAAGTGGACTTGTCCACTCCGCCATTCGAACGGCATGCTGGGCGGACCCCTCGGGGTTCGTCCCCTCGGGCCAGGCTGAAGCCCCTCTTGCGGAGATAAATTGACTTTAACACTACTTCGTCAAGAGTGCCTGGATTGGGTTGGACTCGAGGTGGCAGTGGGAGTAGCACGTTGTCTTCCCCTGTCACGATAACGAACGAGGGTAGAGCCAGACCATCGGCACCCCGTCGAGAGAGCGGCTAGTATAGTCCACATAGGACCCAGGCATAGCCCATCTTAAGACGACACTAACTGCCACCTTATGGTCCCGACGGTGATCGGGGACCTCCAAAATGAGGGCCCCGGTCACCGCCCGTTTCGGCCGCAACGATGCGATGCCAAGTTCTGCCAGGTCCACTTTGGACCTGGCAGTGGCCATCGCCTCTGCGTACGTCACCGTCCCGCCGGCCGGCGCCGTTATTGTAACGGCTGCCGCGCGCGGTGGCCGTGGAGGCAGAGGTGCCTTCTTGGGGAGCGTCATGGCCGCCCGTCTCGTCGCCCTCCCGGCTGGTGTGGCTTTGGCAGCTGCCGCCGGTTTGACGACGGCAGCCGCCGTTTTGGCCTTCCGGCCAACCACCCCAGACCACACCTCCTGGGTTGGAGGTGTGGCGGAGGGTGGCGCCAAGTCAGCTCGCGGGCGAGCGGGCTGCGGCTGGACCGCTTTAGGGGTCGCAGCTTACCCCCTTTTCTTACACATTCTCTTTGTGCGTTCCTCCCTGTCCGAAGACTGAGGAGGGACAGACGGCCCAGGTGCCACCGATAGCGGGGCCGAATGTACCTGCGGTGCAAGCTCCCTCCTAAATGATGCCAATTTGGCATCAATGAGGGAGTCTATTTGCGCCAGAAAATCTGCCGGCGCAACCGCAGGTGGGGGCGGGGATCTTCTTCCTCCGGGGTGTTGGCGCTCTGGGGCATCGACGATTGGCCACGGCACTGAGTCCCCCTCCGAGCCTGGCGGTAGAAGCATTGCGGCAGCAGCCGGTCTAGCCTCCCGCAGCTCCGTTATTTGCCCCCTGTGGAGGGCATTTTCGGCCTCTAAAACCTGGGTGGCGTCGGTAGCTGACCTGACTGCTAGCTCCGACATCCCCACCCTGCCATTCAAGGCGGTCACCTTCAGGGCGCGGGCCAAGTTGCCCTTTAGCCCCTTGGAGACGCCGGAGATCCTGGCCACCTCGGCCAGGCTCTCCAATATCGCGGCCGCGACATCCCGCGTCGGACGGTTGCGGAAACGTTTGTCGATTTCCGCCTCGTCTGGGAGCGGGATGCCCGACCGTGATGGTCTCGGCAGGGGGGCATCCAGGTCAAAAATGGCTGCCGCCTCTCTTGTCTCAGCCTCCAGCTGGCTAGCTTATGTTTGGCCTCGGCGAGGTCAGCATAGTCGCCGCTCGTCGGCGGCCGGCCCCTCTTTCTCGCGCCGCTAGTGCCCGGGGCGCTCTGCGTCGAGAGGTTTGAGGAGACCGAGGAATCGGACTCCTGCCCATCGCCGCAGTCGCCCGGGCCAGCCGCGGGCCTTTTAATGCCGTGTGTTGCGGAAAGCGTCCGCAACATCGGCCCGGCGATCCGTTCGAGGCGAACGCATAGCTCGCGTATGCTTCATTGTCAAAGTCAACACGTCTCCCTATAACAGTATCCTTCGGGGGGGGCTAGGGAGTCTACCCCACCCGAAGGGCAGTCGTCGGATAACCGTCGCCCGGGGCCTGCTCGCCCACACCCGGACACGACGGGCTCTGGGGGTTCCGAAGCCCCCTGAGCAGTATACTCCATACATAGTTCCATAAAGTTCTTCCTTGGTCGCTCTTAGTTTTCACCGCTCAGACTGGACCTTACCGGCATGGGAAGTCATGCCCGGAACCGAAGTTTCCGCCGGCATCGCTCCAGTTTTCATCGCGGGTACTTAAACATCGGCAATAAAAAGCTAATCCTACTCCCAATAAAACTGACGCAACACCACACGGCATCGCACAACGATATAATAGACTCTCTCAGATCTATCTTAGACGTGACTACGGAACTCCAATTAGACTCTTTCAGTATATCGAAAACGACAGTCGACGACACAATCTGGACGACAAATCAAAGATCCCTAATCGAACTTTTCTCCAACACCAATGTCCAAATTTTCGCCTGCGAACACAAAGTTACCATCCCTCCTTCGAACGAACGCCCGGACATCATATATGAAAACCATTGCTCCGCTTACGCCGGTCATAAAGGCATTACAAAAACCTACAGACGAATCCGGGAGAAACATTACTGGTCAACCTTAAAGAAGGAAGTACAGGACTTCGTTAACTCATGTACCACGTGCCAACGAAAGAAATTAGTTAGAATAAAAACTCGGCAGCCGATGATTATTACCGATACGCCGGGTGCCGCGTTCGAAAAGATTTCTATGGACATCGTCAGTCCACTACCTGTGTCCCCAAAAGGGTTCTCTTACATCCATACAATACAAGACCTTTTGGCTAAATATCCCCTGGCCATCCCACTACGTAATGCAAACGCGATTGAGATTGCGGTCGCTTTCATAAAAGAGTTTATATGTAGATTCGGCGCACCCAAAGGCATTCTGACCGATCAAGGTACAAATTTCTTAAGTTCATTAATACGTTGGCGCCGGTGCGGATTTTCGCTGTCCGTTCCATGGGGCGGCGCGGCACCAAATTGTACGGTTCAATGCTTGCGCGCTAATACCCACTAGCTGATTCGAATAGACCGAATTTCCAATATTTTCACGTGGCCCTCGGGTAGTCTGGCCTGCCGATAGGACCCACGGTGAACCCTAATTCGTTTTTTATGGCCATAAGCCCGGTCGACTGGCAAAGGATGCATATGGTCAACGTCATACTAAGAAAAAGAAATAGTCGTGCGTTTGTCGTAAATTATGTTGAGTGCGAGCTGCGATTTTGACGCACCTTCGACTGACGATTTCCAGGCGACCAGGCACTTGAGGCCCCAATGGTATTTGGTTTCCTGGGTCGCAGGCGAAAGATATATATTGCCGGGTAAGTGGCCGAGGACTTTCGCGTGGTTTTCCAGAGATCAGTTTGTTTTTTCTTTGGAAAATCGCGGGCCTCGGGGTGGGCTTTAGTTGGGGGAATATTGACCCACCTCTGCATCTTTGGCAGCCCAATTAGAAGTATAGGGCCGCCCACGCATAGTGGATAAAATGAGTGACTTTTTGGGGAATAAATGCGCCCTGTTGGCACTTTTTGAATATATAGTGCGTGACCTAGTAAGAAGGGTCCATTATCGAGCATTTAGACGACGACGTAAGTTTTACTGAGTTTAGAGTTGACGGCATAACAGAAAAAGTTCTGTTGGTGTGCAAGTATTTTGTGTGAATTTCCTGTGAGGTGCGAGGTCAGTTGAGTTCTGATATAACGATTTATCTGAGCACACATTTCTTCCGGTAAGTGTAACGGTAGTAAAAAGTTTTTTCCTTCTAAAAAGGCGGTTAGCATTTTTCATTTTTCATTTTTTCCCATCTAAATATTAGATACAATGGATATGGAATTCAGTGATTCGTCTGATGAATCCGTATCTGGAATCATGCGAAAGAGACGAAGACGTACAATACTTTCATCATCATCATCATCATCATCATCATCATCATCATCATCATTATCATCGGACTCGGCAACCGATAGAAATACTGCGGAGGAAGAAGTTTTGGAGTCTGATGTAGAGGATCAAGATGATGATGCGGAGTGGCAGAAAATAGCAGAAAGACCTGCATCAGAGGAAGAGAATTCGGAAGAAGAAGAAGAGCTATTGATGAAAGAGGCCGACTGCAACAATCCTGTTGCATTATATAAATTATTCTTCACGGACGAGATCTTGGAGATCATCGTTGAAGAAACTTATAGATACGCCGTACAGTGCATGATGAATGCGGCATATAGCAGGAGGCAACACCAACAAGCATGGAATCCCCGGTGACAAAAAGTGAATTTAATATCTTTATTGGTATCTTGCTTATCATGGGTGTAGTACAGCTACCCGAAATTCGGCTATATTGGTCCACAAATACGATGTATGCGAATGCGCGTATAAAGAATGCAATGAAACGCGATCGATTCTTAGCAATATTGAAATACTTGCACTTTTCTGATAATTCAGAAAAATTGAAATACTTGCACTTTTCTGACAAAATTCTTCGTACGTTCAAAGATACAATAAAACCCGGTAAAAATATAGTAGTTGATGAAACCATGGTTCCGTGGAAGGGACGGCTTAGTTTTCGTCAATACATACCGGGTAAGCGGCACAAGTACGGTATAAAACTGTACAAACTCTGCCTTCCGGACGGATATACTTATAATATGCATATTTATTCCGGAAAAAACGAAACAAGAATTGTAAAAACACATTCGCATGATGTAGTCATGAAATTGATTGGAGATCTATTATTCAAGGGCCGGATTTTATTTACCGATAGTTTTTATACAAGCGTTCCTTTAGCAGAAGATCTTCTCACCAAAAGAACCTATATTTACGGTACAGTAAAAATGAATAGAAAATTTCTACCGCCGCAGGCAAAGCAAAAACAGAAACGGGGCGAAATTATCTCTCTTCAAAATCGGAGCGGCGTGAAATTTTTAAAATGGACAGACAAAAGACCCCTGTGCATGCTAACCACTTCCAAATTACACAATTGCGCCATTATTCGTGGCAAAGACGATAAATTAAAACCCAATACAGTTTTTTGTTACAACAGTGCGAAAAAGGGAGTTGATATATCCGACCAAATGTGTTTCTATTATAACAGTTTACGGAAAACAATAAAATGGTTCCGAAAAGTTGTCGTGGAACTAATATGCGGGACCAGTTTAGTAAATGCGTGGTACATACATAGAAAGTGGGGAACCAAGCATTATAAAATTTTAAAATTTAGAGAAAAAATTATTGATTATTTATTGAAGAATGAGAATACCCCTAGTGATGAACTAATAGTAAGGCGAAGTAAACATTTTTTAAGTTCACACCAAGGACCCGCGAGGAAGATGAGGAAACGATGCAAAGAATGTTACAAACGCTTATCAAACCTAAAAGGTACACAGTACGCCACAAATAAAACAAAAAAAGTGATGACCTTTTGTCCAAATAAGCCGGCACTTTGTTTAAATTGTTTTAACAAATTGCATCGGTAATATAAGTAGTTATATTTTATGTATTGATTATTATAAGTTATGTATTTTGTGTTAAATGTTTGATTATAAGGTAGAAATGTTAGTGTATAATGTTAAATCAATAGAATAACATTTTGTGCTACGTATTTTTTAATATACAAACGTGGCCCATCGGTGATGCATGCCGCCCCACAGAAAAATCTAGCATGGGCCACCGGTGGGTCATGAGCGTCAACGTGTTAATGAAAAACATAGCTAGACGTTTCAAAATCTCGCAGTTCCGTACCACCGCGTTTAGGCCTCAGAGCAACGGGTCGATCGAGCGATCGCACCACGTCCTGGCGGAATATTTAAAACAATATATTTAAAAGGGTAACTGGGACGAGTGGTTCCCGTACGCTATGTTTTCCTATAACACAAGTGTCCACGAAGGCACCTCATTTACGCCACACGAATTAGTATTCAGCGTAACAGCAAGAACCCCCTCGGCAAACACAGCTGTACATGATACATCCGACGAGTCATATACCAAATACCTTGAGAACCTACAAACTAAGATATCGCAAACAATAACAAAGACTAAGGAAAACCTAACCACCGCAATGCAAAGATCAAAGGCGTGTTATGATAGGAAGGTTAACACGCAGAAGTTTTCCGTCGGAGATTACGTGTTCCTCCTCAAGAAACCCAAAAGGGGAAAGTTCGACGACGAGTATTCGGGCCCTTATTGTATTGTAGAGCGCATGAATGAATGTAACGTACGATTAAGAACTAAGAACGGCTCGCGAGTGGTGCACACGAACAAACTCAAGCACGCCCCTAAACCAGTAACTCGAATGCAGTGCGCGGTAGTTACGTGTTCCCCCACCTCGTCCACGAACAATGACAGTGCAAGCTCTAGACGATACATAACCGCGAGCGAGCTCCGGGAGGTCCATCATTCAGCATCCAGCTCCGCCAAGATGTACACATCAGCACCACTCTTCGTGTTCGCCATCCTGCGATCAGCCACAGCCCTGATAGGCTACAATTGTGGAGGCTCAACGTTGAACACAACAACCTTCTCCACCGTAGACCGACCCCTCTGCGTACTCTCCGACAATGAGCCAACGGTCCAGAACACAAGCGTGCAGCTCCTCCAATTGGTCGACTTCGAGGAAACCACAGCATTCCAGTGTAAAGTCGAGATAGATCGAACGATCTATTACTGCGGGATGCACTCACACATGTCCGTGGTGAATAACGGCCGCCAACAATACCTCCTCCACACCCCGCGGGACATCTGTAAAACAATACACAGTTCAGGAATATATCGTACGTTATCGAATATATCCCGCCGGACAATTGGTTCGACTAATGAGCACCCTGGCCGGATCCATCCTGCAGGACGGAACGTGCGGCGGCACGACCTATAGCGATCCTTTTTGCACCTGGAACAAAGTCGTAGTCCAGGCAATAATAAGAATAACTCTTAATAATTTCAACACTCTAATCAAGATCTCCTCTAATCAAGTACACTTACCCACTGGACATCGTTGCTCTCTCGACAAAGAATATTGTATGGATCCAGAGGATGGTTTCACGTTCTGGAACAGCCTGCCCTTGGACCAGTGCCACTTCAATAAATACGAGGTCCTCTTCGAAGGCAGGGCGACAAAGGTATTCTCAGCAGAACACCGTGTAACTCCAACATGCACGGTGACCTCAGGCTACACAGCATTCGCCCTCATGAGTACGGGACGCACACAAATCTGCGGATACACGCTCATTAGAACAGAACACCCAAAAATCCTTCTACTGGAAACCGAGAAGGAAGGAAAATTCAAATCCATCTCTAGAACCAAAGTCAACAACTTGGATATTTTCACATACGTAAATACAAAATTCGTATACATTGAGAAACATCTCAAATCCCAGATAATTGCACTCTACAAGGTCATCATGAAACAGAACTGCATACTGGAGCAATAAGTCCTCAGGAACGCGATCTCATTAATTCACACTTCTCCAGCCGCAGTAGCCATCATGATTACCAAGAACCCGGATACATGACTATACCAGTCGGCAAAGTAATACACGTGATCAAATGCACCCCAGTTCAGTATACACTGAGGAAAACAGACGAGTGTTCCGACGAGCTCCCCGTCACATACAGAAACAACTCATTCTTCTTAACTCCAAGAACACATATTTTAACAAGAACTGGAACCAAAAAGATATGCAACGAACTAATTCCGTCAACGTACAAAATCCACGGAACTTGGTACAGAATGATACCACGCCCCGTGGAAAGTATTCCACCTCCACCACTCCAACCACTGACGGCATCTGCATGGAGATATACGAACCCGGCAAACCTAGCTACCGGCGGAGTGTATACGCAAGAAGATGTTCAGAAACTCAGCGATCATATCGTTTCCCATAGCAAAGATAGCTGTAGTGAACGCCTTAACCCAAGGAGCATCAGCAAGATCCTATGCAGACGGTTCTGTAAAGATATTCAACTTGATGTATGAGGAAACGTTGGAGAAAATCGCGGAGTCATTCGGGAAAAGGATATGGAATGTGTTTGTCGAGTTGGGCTCAGTGATGGCAGGACTCATGGGCATATACCTCGTCTTCCGCATAATCCAATTATGCATCAACACTGTCCTCAACGGAATCGCCTTACACGCAGCCTACGGATGCAGCCTCCAGCTCCTCGCGGCATCGTGGAGCGCGCTGACACACTTCTGCCTATACCTGAAAAACAAACAAAGTGCTAGTGAAGTGACTCCTCAGTGCACCATCGCAGAGTGTATTCCCAGAGACAGTGTTTTAGTCAATAAGCCAGAGCAATGGACACAAAAACTAAAGACTCTATCAAGCGTACAGATAAGTTCGTATCATGTAAGAAAGCGTCTCTTTTCACCGACACAGATGACGAAGAAAAATAACCTTCGTCATTTTTCTTTTTCCAAGGGGGGACTTAACTCAGTCCCCCGACGTATTGATTTAGCTACATAAGAATATACATGTTCCGTCTTGCAACGGAATTTTATTTTTCTTTGGCAAATGGTTTTCCATTAATACGTTGTTAGATACCAACCCGCCTATCTCTAACTCCAATACTCATCCTGATTAGTCACAACAAATTACTCATCAAACCAAACTGGCCCTTAAACGTCCCAGCCCTTGTCGTGTCACTTTTCCGTCATCCACCCCCCCCCCCATGTCGCAGCCAAAAGTCCCACTATATATACACCCACATCCCAAGAATCCTCAGACCTTTTTCTTACTCCAACACTGGACGATCCCGAGTACGAGATGCATTTGTACCGTCGATAGTGATATAGATTTCGAAGATTTTGCATAAAACGCGTTGAATTGATTCCACCGACCCGGAATCCAATACAAGTTGGTGTCAGAAGTGGGATGATCTGACGTTCATCGATCTCGTGAGACGCCTGGACTAAGAAATATCCAGTACGAGCCGTGGCCGACAACCTCAGTTGTACATCAGGTCACCGAAAATACGCAAAATCTAGAAGAAGAAACGCATCTACGAAAATTACGGCGGTGAGTGTTGTCTAAGATCACTCTTGTAGGTTGACTAGATCTTCCCATACCTCTTCCTTTTAAAACTTGATAGTCCCAACCAATTCTCATTTCCTTTAACTATGGCGACTTTACGCAACACAGCCACTAATTCTACAGACTTTACACCGCAACTTCCATTGGGTTTCTTAACTAATTTGATAACCGAACCTTTTGATGGTGATAGATACAAGTTACAGACTTTCATTAAACAAGTTGATGCTGCTTTTGAATTAGCTCATTCATCCCAAACTTCTCCACTATTAATATATGTAAAAAGTAGAATCATGGGAGAAGCAAGGGGATACCTTCTATAGTCTTCAATTTTTCCCGTATTATGACAACAAGTGCGGATTCAGCACTGCCATTGTTACCCATTTGTACAGAAGATGTATTGGGGGTAGAACATAGAGGCCAAGAGGCTCCTATATATGGATATAGAATGGTGTGCAAGAGCGTTCATGGCACATGAGATTGCCTTAAGATGGGCTGAGAGATCAGGAGTCACTGATGAAGCAAGGATTCTTGCTCGAACTTATGGAGCGATTGTAGGAGGAGAGTACGTGAAGGATAAGTCCCGTCCTGAAGATAGGGATGCAGCAAGAATGCCATTACTTAGTATGTTAAAGCAATTGTAACCCGAGAGGAATGTGTCGAAGTGACTCAGTTAACAGATCCACTCATTGATCAGGTGTATCAATTCTTTGCCAGACGTGGTCATCTAATCCCATCAGCTGTATTTGCGAACCAAGCTGCACAAGATATATGGGACAACCCGTCAAATGCGATAGCCCACCGTCAAGACTTAAATGCAACAACATTTGAGCTTACAGATAACATTCAAGACATATGGAGTCAGGCACCAGCTGATACTATCCTGGGATATTACGAGGGGCGAGCTTATCTGAACCCTGAGAAAGTAAGAGGGCTAATAGCAGGAGCTGTATTTTGTTATATCGCAAACATGGCAAAATCAGGAAATTGTACAGCTCACTGGGTTCAACGTCGGCGTGATCAATTCCAAAACCTTATACCCGATATTGATTTAAAGCCCTATATAACTGAACAAATATGTGCTCATTACTCCAGGCTTTATGGAGTTATTGACCTCAATTGGGATGGTGTGTATACACAACTTGTTACAGCTTGGTCTCAACTCCAAGTGCCAGAAGGTTGATCCCTAACATGGATAATCGAACAAGCGGCAAACAACAATGTGACAAGTTTGACCACAATAGCTGACGTGTTAAGCAAGATGCAATACTTTGATGTGGAGCTTCTGATTCTTAAGGGAATCCCTGAGACAAACTTCGTTGCAGCACTGACTCAAGCAGCACTGACCCTGCAAGATGCAGGGTCAAGCAACCTCAATGTGCACCATGGCTGAGGTTCAACTCAAGATGTTGGGAGCAAAAATTGAATTTGCTCAGGAAAGATTTGGTACTGAACTGGAGTTACAAAATTTGTACTCAGAGAGGGCAATACCGACTGGACATAATTTACGGGAGATATCAGGTCAATACTTCTTGATACCTCAAGCGCTGGCTGACGGTATCTTGGGTCACCTAGGTGAAGCTAGAGATGTGGGTGAAGATGAGGATGCATTACGAGATAGGCTTGCCCGTGAGCGAGCTGGTTGACCACGATTAGCGAGAGTTTACCAGCAGGATCAGTTGAAATTACAAGAGCTGCCATGTTGGCTGCTATACAGGAGAATTTGACTGCAAGATGCAAAGCTTTCTCAACTGTGATGAAGGCCATATATGCAGCATCAAATCAGTCCCCATTAACTCTAATGCCAAATTTTGCTGCTCATCGACCCAGCCCATATAAACAAGTTACAGAGGCCATAGTGGAAGCTTTAGAGCTATAGGGGATAGCTACTGATGCTGAATGGACCCGTGAAAAGATATTGCCACAAGTGTGGGGCCACGGCGCAGCGTCAACATATGTGCTGCTAGACCCAGAGCTCCCATTCCTGAACCTGCTGCTATGTAATCACTTGAATCTTTTCTTATATTGTGTTCTTGTTCAATCATATTACTTAGTTAAATCTTATATCTTGTGACTATACTAATACAATATTTAGTCATTGATATATTTCTTATGTTCCAGTCAAAAAAATCTCTGTACATCAACATCTAAAGGATCGCAAAAAAATAGTTATGCAAGTTTCCATTGTGAACAAACAATGAAAATTATAAACGACCAATTGACCGATATAGTAGCCAAAGACGAAATGATACGTCACATATCAGGCCAAAATTTACAACTGCGCAAACGTCGTGGACTAATTAATGGGGTATCTTCTAATGCATTTCAGATGCAGACGATGCACGGTACTACACAGACAGTATTAATGCCTTGCTAAGCGACAACAGACAAACTCAGATCCTTTTAAAAACTCAAATTCAAGTGATCTCAAGTACGATAAAAAATTTCAATATCTCAGTAACTTCCTTAAAACTTAACGAAAACCGATTAAACAAAAATATTGGGCTAATTAACAAACTGTCAGCAGAAACAAATCATATTTTAGATGAACTAAAACTAGAAAGTGCCGTTACTCAACAGATTATGACCTTGTCCTTATTTATTACTAAACTATCGAACGAATACGACCAATATATTAATTCGATAAATCTGGGCAAACACGGCATTCTATCACCTCAAATCCTTACACCCAAAGTACTGTTCGACGAATTAACAAAATACGAAGGACGACACGAACTACCCATTCAATTAAACTATACAAACATCCATTTGTACTACAAAATCCTGGAATTGCAAGTCATATCAAGTAATCAACTAGTCATATTCGCCATAAAGATCCCTTTAGCCGACACAAATACATTCAAACTATACGGATTAATTCCTCTTCCAATGCAACACAATACCAGCAGCGTCTTTTCTTACATCGAACCTCGACAACTGTTCCTATTACTTTCCAAAACCAAAACCTATTCCACCTTCCTCAAAGATCTGTCAAGTTGCTCGGAGTATTTGGATCAGCACTACAACTGCCGTGGGGTACACATCAATAAGAGAATGGATCAACCCATGTGCGAAACACAACTTTTATTTGCTCACACTACCCGCATACCAGAAGAGTGCAGAACGAAAACATTCAAAGCCGATGTGGAGATCTGGAAGTACATAAGAAATAACCAATGAATATACATACTCCAAAAGCCCGTCACGGTGACAATCATCTGCGAGAACCATCCAAATGAAATTGAGGACGCCGTTCTACACCAGACTGGAGTTCTTCAATTGGAACCATCCTGCATGGGATACACGGACCTCTTCGTATTGGAGACATCTAGCAGCATAAGTCGGAACATATCACACTATGTTCCAAGACTTGACATCACTACCGATGATTGCTGTCTCCTCACGCGGAGATTTAATAAAACACCTCCAATCAAACTGACTCCAATTAAATTGACAAACATCGACCTTTCGGAATTAAGTTATGCAAACAAGAAGTTAAGCGAGTTCGACGAAATAATAAATGATCAGCTACACAAACGTTTCATCGTGCAACACACCAAATGGTATACAATGGTACTAGCTATTATTGGAGCGATAATATTTCTAATCGTCTGCATCATTTGCTGCCGTTGGTTCGGTTGTTTAAGGCTCATCAAGCGAATATTCTGCTTTACAAGGAACCCCCATAACGGCGACACTATTCCTCCGATAATAAAAAATTTTGTGAATGTAACTTCCACTCCGATGTACACTCAGAACAAGTCAATCATACACAAGAGATGGTGTCGTATGATCGAAACCAGAATATCGCACGAACAATATTAAATGAAACAATATCAGAAGAAGAAACTCCTCAAGGGGATCTCCGAATCACAAGGAATCGCGAAAGAATCCTGCCACGCGAAAGTACCGCACCTATGCGAAGATGCATGCCAAAACCCGATTTAGAATTTAGAACATTGTCTTGTATGTCAATATCCTATTTCTGTTTATATTCTATTTCGTATATAATTAAATTCGTATATTTATATTTTATTTTATTTTTATTTTATATGTCTTAGTTAGTATTCCGTATTCCGTTAGTTGTAGTATTGCGCTCACAACTTTGAAGACTCCCCTCCTTCGTCATCGTCTTCAATCTTAAGGGGGGAGGTGTTAGATACCAACCCGCCTATCTCTAACTCCAACACTCATTCTGATTAGTCACAACAAATTACTCATCAAACCAAACTGACCCTTAAACATCCCAGCCCTTGTCGCGTCACTTTTCCGTCATCCATCCTCACCCCCATGTCGCAGCCAAAATTCCCACTATATATACACCCACATCCCAAAAATCCTCAGATCTTTTTCTTACTCCAACACTGGACGATCCCGAGTACGAGACGCATTTGTACCGTCGATAGTGAAATAGATTTCGAAGATTTTGTATAAAACGCGTTGAATTGATTCCACCGACCCGGAATCCAACAACGTTCAAGGGACAGCGAGACCCCATCAATAAACTAAATTAAGGTGCGTAGTCACAATCATACCAAGTCCGCTGTTGAAGCAATCATAAACGGAAATTTGGAAACACCGTCAGGCATACCATCTGCATCCGTCTTTATTTTTATGATAGGGTCACCCCATTGTGCCGCGTCGTCCACGTCCTCGGGTTTTTCCCGCCATCTGCGTTGTTGTGCGATATGGACTTCTAAGTTCCCTTTCCACATCGCTACTGACCAATGGTCTTCAAGTTTTCTCTCGGCGAGAAGTATATAAGAACAAGAAACTCTTGACCAGCTCACTACGTTTTATTCTGACTTAACCTCGTTGTCCATATCGTTCAACGTCGCGGTCGCTCGTCACTCTGATTTACGTTTCGTTCAGTCTCGTGATCCATGTTCTCAAGTCGCGGTTACTAGTCACTCCGGTCTATCGTTCGCACATAGTCTTGATACGATTGTCTCTGTTAAGTCAGCCTTGTCAATCTCCACAATTCGATCGATCACAGCATCTTCGCTAATCGATCATCCTTGTACGATAACTAACCGTACGAAATACTAATAACGTTGTGAACGAAACACCAGTTCGACACCTCGCAGATAGAATGATTCCCAATTTCGATATCGACTCGCGAGAAGCAAGCATCACCATGCACACCGCGTGCAATAACGTACCAAATTTCAACGGAGTAAATTTACCCGTGTGGGAGTTCACGCGAGCTTGCCACCGTGCCCGCGATCTTGTACCGCCGCACTCAGAATCTACACTCACGCGTCTAATAATCAATAAACTCTAAGGCCGTGCTTACACCGCGATCGAAGGCAAACACGTCTCGACCGTCGCCGAATTATGCAACCGTTTAAAAGACATTTTCGGACCATCCAATTCGATAGAACATTACCAAGGCGAAATGGTAAATATCCGTATGAAAGAGTCCGAGCACATTCTCGATTTCATCGCGAGAGTCCGCGATCTCCGCGAAGCAATTTTAGATTGCGAACGCTAAAATATACGCTGCGTAACACAGAACGTTTATCGTTGAACGAAACATTCGACAGCGCTATATCATTTTTTTTTATTAACGTGGGGGAAATCTGCTGGTCAGACACCACCGAACTCGCCCGAAGGGCGGGACGGGGGTAGTGCGGGGTTTGACCCGCTAAAACCCCCACGGCGGCCTAGGGCGCTGGCGATTAGCGGGGGAGCCACGGGAACTCTCAAAGAACACAACCGCGACTCCCCCTCGCCTGGCCGGCCACCAGGATGGGCGATGGCCGGCCACGTCCCGGGGGGGGGAGATTTATCCTCCCCCCCATGAATCATCTTGATTCGGCGGTGCGGGGGACCGCACCCCACACCGCCTCGTCACTCCCAATATGGGGAGGACATCTTCAGTTGGCGGGCGGCGGGCAATTAAACCAGCATAATCTGGTACACCCACCGCCCGCCTATTCTCAGCTGCTCGGGGGGGGGCGCTCTAGGCGTGGGCGCACACGCCGCACCCCCCGCTCACGGCGACCCCGCTCGGCAGCCTCCTTCTGCAACATTACCTGTTCGCAGAAGGCGATAGCTGCCGCCCATTTTCTCGGGCTCTCCAGCCTGGCCCCAACTAAGCTGGAGAGAGCGAGGTCGCGACCAACTTCCCTTCTTAGGACTCGGCGCAGCATTGAAAAGGCGGGGCATACCTCCAGTGTATGCTGCGCCGAGTTCTCCTCCGCGCCACAGTGGTGGCACACCGTCGTCGCTTCCCGACCGATGCGACACAGGTAGACACCGAAGCAGCCATGCCCGGTGAATACCTGCGTCGCACGGTAGGAGAGCCTGCCAAACCGCCTTTCCCGCCACGAGGTGAAGTGTGGCAGGAGAGCCCCGGGGACGCGCTCACCGGCATGGGAACAAAGCTCCGCATGCCATCTGGCGAGCGCTAGTCCCCGGGCCCGGAGCTCGAAGCACTCGACCGCCTCCTGCTCCGGCGCCCCCCCCCCCCCCGAGCCCGACCGGCGATGCATATGCGCCTATAAACATAGGCGCGCATCGCTGCCTGCAGCTCGAAGGGAATTTCTCCCGCCAGAGCAAGCGCCGCCACGGTAGACAGCGCTATATCTTGCTACAAGGAAGCTGAAGCAGACAAAGAGTTCTATTCAAAATCTCATTCGCGTGCCGTCCGCTTCGCCGAAGAACAACGCGATAACCGAAATAATCTGGATCGAAATCACTCGCCTTCGCCGTACCAGTCGAGGAATGCGCCGAGATATCCGGAGCGACCGCGCACAAATTAAACCCCTCGGGGACACATATCGCGACGCGTCGACACGAGGCGACTGCGCTGAGAATTATTACGAGCGTCCGCACGACCCTCCGCGATTTCTAGAACACCGTCGTGAAAATTACGAGCCACCCGTATCTCGTCAAGCAAGAGATAACGCGCCGCGATCATACAATTCTAAATTCTGTAATTATTGCAAAATACCCGGTCACGACATCCACGAGTGTCGTAAACGCGAATACAACAATCGCGCGCAAAACAGCCAGTCGGGAAACGGACGAAGCCTCCCGACTGCGCCGTCCGACCGTCGGGAGGAAACAAGACGCAATCAAAGCGTCCGATCGATCTCGAACACGAAAAAAAAACAAATGCCTGCCGACGTGTCTCACGAATCGCATTGAGACCCGATTCTGCCGTGCTCCATATAATTGTTGCGCCGCCCGAACTCGCCGACAAAGCCACGTTAATGATCGACACGGGGGCCGAACCAAACATAATTAAAGTTTCGAAACTCAACACCGATACGATCATCAATACCGCGGATATTATAAATATATCCGCCATAACTGACGGTGCTGTCGCAACTTTTGGTACGACATCTATCTCGATCGCGACATCGCAAATCGAATTTCACGGAGTCATCGACTTCCGCGCGTTAAACAAAAAATCAGTACCCGATGCGTACCCGTTTCCGAGCATTCTGGAAATCTTAGACCAATTAGGAAGCGCGAAATATTTCAGCGTGTTCGACCTCGCGAGTGGTTTTCACCAAATAGGCATGCATCCCGACGATGCACCGAAAACCGCATTCTCAACTCCGTACGGTCATTACGAGTTTCGTCGAATGCCCTTTGGCCTCAGAAACGCCCCAGCGACATTCCAACGCTTGATGGACAGCGTCCTGTCCGGCCTCCAAGGCACGGAATTATTCGTTTATTTGGATGACATCGTTATCTACGCGCGAAGCCTCTCAGAACACAATCATAAATTTAACAAGTTAGCCGATCGTTTGAGGGAAGCAAATTTAAAACTCCAACCCTCGAAATGCTCGTTTTTGAATAGAGAAGTCGCGTATCTCGGACACGTCATCGGAGAAGACGGCGTGAGACCGTGTCCCGATAAAATTCGAGGCGTTAAAGAATTTCCTCTTCCGAAGAACGTTAAAACGCTCCACGAATTCCTGGGATTGTCCGGATACTATGGCCGTTTCATCCCAAAGTTCTCACAAATTTCTCGAAGCCACTAACCATACTACTCAAAAAAGATTGCCAATTCGCGTGGAAACAAGAACAAGAGAATGCTTTCTGCACGCTCCGCAATATCCTAAATACGGAACCCTTGTTACAATATCCTGATTTCACGAAAGATTTTAATATAACCACCGACGCTTCCGGCTTTGCTATCGGTGGTATTCTAAGTCAAGGTGAACCGGAGAAAGATCGCCCGAGAGAGATCGCCTACGCGTCTAGACTATTACATGGTGCAGAATTAAATTATTCGACGATAGAAAAAGAATGCTTAGCGATAATCTACTGCACACAATATTTTCGACCCTATGTGTACGGACGAAAATTCGATTTAATAACAGATCATAAGTCGTTAATATGGATGAACTCAGTAAAAGATCCAACATCTCGTTTACTTCGTTGGTGCTTCAAATTGGCCCAGTTCGATTATAAGGTTTTATACAAGTCGGGAAAAAGCAACGTTAACGCTGACGCATTGTCTCAGTTTCCGCACTTCCCATATCTACCGATTCCAGTTCTTCCGATATATTCGATAACGTCAGACGGCCATCACGATCCTCGGAACCCGTCCAATCGCGATCCGTCACTTCTCCTATTGGCCGCCGACCGACATTGCCGCACAATACTCCTTCCTCGTCTCCACCGCCAAGTCCTCTCTTTTTCCTCTCCGCCTTCCCCACCATTAGCATCTACGTTTACGTCGTCCCCTCCTCACCACGATAACGAGAATCAATTATCTTCACCCCTTTTCGTGAATACTCCGACCGATAAGCAAATCACATCGGGCCCAGATTCATCTTCCTACACGGACAGAGACGAAGACAGAATTTTCGAAGATTATAACACACCCTATCAGTCTGACAGATAGACCTTCATTCATACGAGAGATAGGTTGTTGGAATTTGCTAATTGTTTATTTACTAATAATGCAATACAAATATGATACAGTGTTTAATAAAGCATCTAGCGGATATAAAATGTACTTTGTGTGAAGAAAAGTGACTGTATGTGAAGTCGCGAAGATACTGTCTGACAGATCGTCTTCTAGGCTGACGAACGCCTCTGCAGTTCTATGGGAAGTAGCTTGAACTGGAACGTGCAGTCCTTTTATACTAAGTTCTTTAAATGCAATTATGCTGCCCTCTCCACTATTCCTTTAGGTAAATACCAGGTAAAAGAGAGTCCTAATGTATACGTGTTTCCCCGAGAAGCTCGGGCTTGTACCTGTATTTATTGCCTCGGGGTTGAACCTTTATTTATTGTCCCTGTAGACATGTGTGTGTGTGTATGTGTGTGTGTATCGTTGTATATACCAACATAGGTTAATCACTAGAACCGATAATCTAGTCGCGTTCATTTCATTAGACGGCCGACCCCTCGACACCGGCGCCGTCGATCTTTTCAATTCAGGCAGAATCCCTACGATAAAAAACTTAACCGCCGCACGGGCGAAAATCATAAATTCTAAAAATCCAAGAGCTTTGAAACATGTACTTTCGTTACCTGTAATTTTTAAATCGCAGTCAAATGCACGGATGAGTAGAACGTTATTTTCAGATTGATTTGAAAACCATTTCAAACCATCCGTAAAACAATATCAAGAGGAAAAACAAATATCGGGGAAAGTAAAATGATGTTAAATGATTGCGAAGCCCACAAAATTTCGCTACAAGAAGAGGAAGATTTTAAAATTATATATTTACCACCTAATACAGCATCTGTTCTGCAACCAATGGATCAAGGGATCATAGGAAAAACAAAAAGAATTTTCCGGCACAAGCTTTTGCAACTTGTTTTAACATATGATCAAGGAATAAATGAAATTTATGACGATTTCAGATTAGAAACCTGTATTGACATTTTATCGGATCCGTGGTTAAA
Source organism: Megalopta genalis (assembly GCF_051020955.1). Taxonomy (NCBI): domain Eukaryota; kingdom Metazoa; phylum Arthropoda; class Insecta; order Hymenoptera; family Halictidae; genus Megalopta; species Megalopta genalis. The sequence goes on from NW_027476115.1 coordinate 587,836, forward strand.
AGTTACAACAAATAACATAAGAAATGCATGGAATAAACTGCAACATAATAATCCTGCTGGCCCTCCAATTCAATCACACATGGGAGAATTTGAACCTGATTGGCCACAGATAATGACTGCAATTACAGAAGAACAATGCACCCTGATACATGTCACACAATTTTTATTAGACTGTGAGGAGGAAGAAAGAAGGAACGAAAACGAAAAAACAGAACTGCAAAATGAACCAAACAACCACAACAAATTACATACGGCCCTTAAGTTATTGACATCTTACAGTAAAAGAGAATCACTTTACATACAATACCTTACGGAGGCATTAAAATTATATTTTTTGAGCAAGGATAAATTAAATAAGTAAGTACATACGTATTCATACAATGGTAAAAATTTGCAGCCAATTTGAGTATGAATTATTTACAAATTAATGTTCTTTTTTACATTATTTGTTATTAGAAAATAGAGAAAAACATCACATTGTTATAACAACGTATTTTATTTATTACGTAATTTACTAAAATAAAATGAATTACAGATTAAGTATCAAGTAAATAAATATTGTTCAGTCTCATTACAAGGCTGGAAATCTGTTTCGGTTTCTTTCCGAATTTAGGATGAAGATCCGAAGGAACGAAATTATTTTATTGTGAAAAGGTGAAAGTTTTAGTATTTAAGGTGTACCCAGTGACTACACGACGCATCCCGATTGCCATAGCCAGGGTGGTTCCAGCGATCGTACGGTAAATTTTGTTGTCGCCTCAGAGTCACCATTTGCGTGCAAAGGGTTAGCTTTTAAAATCAATCGGACGACGGTCCCCATTAAAATGGTACGTCAGCGGTGTCTGGCACTCTTCGAGCTTCATTTAGAAATGTTTACTGCTTCATAATATAGTAAAAAAACATACAGTTACGATCGCGAGCGTCTACAGAATCGGTTTACGAAAAAATTCGTGCCTCTAGCGTCACAAGTTACACCGGGAAAAATTCTCAAACGCGATAATTTGTCTGCAGAAAAAGAAACTCGTCTCCCAGCAATTCGAGTTTCAAACTGAAATCTCCGAAGAACCGACAACGAGGTCGAGAAAAGATTGTCTCGCGACGTGTAAATGGGATCGGAATCTACGAGATAAAATTCGTCGTCGGTTATCATCACGGCCGGAAGCGTGACCGCGGCCTAATAAGTGTCCCCGAGCGGGTGGTTTCGCTCACCTCTTGGTACTCTGCGCGCCCATCGAGGCGATCACGGCCGATTGGCAGGAAATTCGAACGGGGTTCCAGCGCGTCCGCGGTGCGGCAACAGCAATCAACCGAATAATTTAAGGGTCCATCGAGATAACGGTAGGTTACGACGCGGGTCGCGACTGTATTTCCGTCATCGACGCGAACCTATCCGCTTAACGACCAGATTTCCCACGATGCGCAACGCGCGAGCGTGCACAAATCGAGAAGTCCGTTCGATACAGTCTTTTGTTCCACTGTCGCTGTTAAAATTAAAGTAGACGATTTGAATTTTCTTTTTAGATGATAGAGGGACCTGTATAATAGACAATGACTAAACTACTTTCTTACAATTTTGCTATTACATACTTGCAATGACAAAACAAAGTAAAAGACTCTCGTTGATTAACTTTCTTATCTGAGGAAGCGACTTTTGATCACTTTTAGGCTAATTTTGCCGATTTTGCCGATTTTGCCGATTTTTCGAACTTCGAGGTATTTAACTAATGAATGTTTAATAAAATATATATAAATAATTTAAATATATAAATTTCGAATACTTCTTTTGAAATATGAAAGTTAATTATTTAAAAATAAAAAAGGATGTTTATATTATGAAATCTAACGAAAATGAAAAAAATGCGTTTTGTAGATCTCGGTAAGTTATACGCATGCTGAAAATTTCATTGAAATCGTTTAACGCAATGGTAAGTTACAAGCGTTAAAAATTGTAAAAATTGAAAATTTCTCACACTTATTGATCAAAAGTGTAAAAAATCGGAACAAAACTGCGATTTTTGCGATCATTAATTATTTACAGCTCGTACGAAGGTCAACCGATTTCAGTGAAATTTTTAACATGTACATAACTTATCGTTATTTAAATAATAAATGTATAATTATAATTATTAATATTATATGAATAATAAATCAAATTTTTTAAAATGAAAGAAAACACTATTTTCAAAATAAACCATTGAGAAACGATTAAGATTTCCGAATGATTCAATTTGTATTGCGCTTGTCTTCCCGATGATGAGTTGTAGACAATATCGATCTATCCGTGGGAAGCAGTATTTTCGTGAAAACGTTACCCTCCCTTATACATTTTAGTATTTTACAGTATTATCGCCCGCAGCTGTTCGCCAAAAGTCGAGACGGAGGCGAGTTTTCGTCGAGTCCTTCATTTCTTTCTGCTTTCTACGAGACAAAACGCTTTTCTGATTTATTACCTGCTAGAGTTAATCCTTAGCATCCGCAGATACTTTCAATGTAACGATCAGGCGCAGCCATAAATTCGGGTCTACTCACGCGAAAACGGACACCGTTCGGAGTACTGTTTCGGATTTTGTTTAAATGTGACTACGTTGTAGCTTCTAACGACTACGAACATATTTCGCCGGCCTGTGAAACAAAGTCGGACGTTAAGTTAATTATAATAATAAAATAGAATTTACAATAAAATAAAATATAATAACATAATAATTTTACCGAAAACGATTTCTAAAATGCCATTTTTTTAATAATTTCCTAACGCTTATTGGACAAAATTAAATTGAATTTAACAAAATTATTGAATTAAATTAACAAAAATTATTTATATTTATATAATAATTATTATTATTGAAAATTAAATCATTTAATTAAAAAAAATTATTCGAATGCTTTAGTTGCTAATTTAAAAAATCTTCTTCTGATTATTTAAAAATCATCTTAATTATCGAAACAACTTCTCGTGTTGTTTCGAAAATCTTTTAAAAATTAGTGTTTTCCTCAAGGTTGTTGTTGCGCACGGCACAAAATTAAAGCGCCGGAATTCGTGGAGGAGACGACACTCGATTTATTTGACTCGGACTCCACAGTCCTTGGATTTACAAGCTTTTGGAGCACGGCTCCGTTTGTCGTATAAAGAGTAGCACGGCTACGATCGAAATATAAAAACTGAAGCACGGCTTCGTATAGGCGCAAGGGCGCTAAATTAAACTTGACTGTTCGCTATATCGATATCTTGGAGAGGAGGAGTTCGTTATTACATTTGCGGCAGTATATATAGACACCTGGCCGATGCTCAAGGTGACGCATCGTCAGGTGTCGAAGGCCGGTCATTGCCTCCTAAGGCAAAAACGCTGCATGTATACATTTAGGCCGAGGCGAGCGTTTGACGGTCGGGCCAACGCACGTCGATCGTGTTATTGTCTTGCCGCCTCGCCGTTTATTCGACAAAAACGGCGAGACGGCGTACATCGAAAGTCGAGCGTGCGTTGACCCGCGGTCCGCGATTCGGCCGGAACAGTTGTTATTATCATTAAATATATTTTGCTACGTATTTTCCGAGAATAAAACAGTTTAAACAAACATCAGATATTAATGATTATAAAATTGACTACCCAGAACAATTTTTGAAAAGTTACTCCAACTAAGGTCAGAGTCTTGTGTTTTTTTCAAACAATTCTTAAAAATTGCTTAAAAATAAGTGTTAAGCTCAATGTTGTCGAGGACAAGAAATATTAATATTTTCATGCAAATGTAAAAATACGCTCGCTCCAGATAAAAAATTGTTTAAACAATCGCTTCATACAATTATAAAATTGAGCATCCGTGATGCTTGTCGAGCCATTGCTGCATCAAGAAACCGTACTAAAAACTATAAAACATAAAAACAACATTAAATACATAAACAACAATCGACGAATAAAACCTGGGAAATCGAAACGAACGGATTAAAAATTCTACGAAAACGTTAAAATTTTCCAAAAGAAAGATACGCGGCGATCATATTTCACGGTATATTCTGGCCGCATGACGTACCGCCAAATTTTCAGAAGAATTCATGTTCGTCCCGGTGCTCGCATCAACCAAAAAACTAATCTCGTTTCGAATGGAATCGAACGAATTGTTTCACGCCGGGGAGAATGATTCTCGGCTGGCGGGGCGCGATGAATTTAAAGTTGATTTCGCATAAAACGCGCACAGGGTATCGCGAAAGAGCCGCCCGTATCTCGGCTACTGTCCCATTATTTCGCGGCGGCCATATTGGTTTCACAGGGGTCCACGGGGGTCCACGGGAGCTAGCGGGAAATTAAAAAATCGGTGACGATCGGCCTGCCGCGGTCGGTTCAGTATCGGTGTTTCTATTACGCTCCTGCCCCGGTGCCGTTCGCGGAATCACGTTATTTTAAAAAAGTTAAATTGCGCTTTGAAAAGTGTCCGAATATCAGTTGGAGTCACTGTATACATATAGCTGATGGCCGGCCTCGGCGACCAAGGGTTGTTTTCACGAGGCATTTTCACGCCCAGCAACTTTTTCGCCGGCATTGTTCGTCCTTGACGAATGCGAGGTTCTCTGTCATTCAGCAAGGACGAAATAAACAGCCCTCCCAAGCATTGTAGGATTAATGCGTACTGGTGCCCGAGGCGCGATACAAAATTGAGACCCCCAATACGCTATGACACGCTATGACGAATAGAGCGATTATTAAAAAGAGTTTTATTTTAAAATAAAAACTTTATTTATGGCATTGAGAAATTAATTTCAATAACAGCTTTTCTGGACTTTTGCTAGTGCACAGTCGAATGCATGTAGATTTCAGCTAACGACTTGCGTTCATTTGCCGCATATGCATTGCATTTATATCATTTTACTACATGAAATAATATCACGTTGTTCGTTTCAACAGACAGCTGTTATATTATGTACAAAAAAATAAAATACTACTAATTTATCAATATGTAATTTAACCAAAATAATACATGTTTGCAGGCTTTAAATGGACTTACATCATTTTCATAATTAGTCAATTGTAACAATCATTTAATTTCAATTATGAAATATTAAATATTATTTGAAATATATTTTCTATTAATCCATATAATTTTGTTTATTAATAATAACAATAAATAAAATAGGAGTCTCATTTCTTATTTTGAACGTTAAATATATTTATATATTGTTAAAATTAAAATAAGATATTGTTATTATTTATGTACGCCCTTTATGTGGCGGTGTTTTGAAATAGTCATGATGCACAGGCGTTACATAATTTAATAACTGTTTCATATCCTTATATTTTTCGTATGTAACAGATCTCGGCATCGCTATACAAAGATGACATTTAAAAATATTAATTCCACTTCGATATCTCCCGCATCACTATATCTGCAGGAAAATTGTTCATACCATCGAATGCACCCTTTCATGCTAAACAACTTTTGTAGGAACATGTTTTCTATAACTTCACCCTATAGATAGATCCAATAACAATGGTGCCATGAATAACCAGACACTACGTAGTCCCGGTAGGTTCTGCTTTCCTTTGCAAATCATAATTTTCATCAGGGCTCGGTGCGAGCCTGTTTACGATGGTTTCTTCAATTGACTCATTTCCACTGGCTCGGCCTGATCCGCCGCTGCTTTTTTTCTTTTAATTTAACCGAACGAGCCGATCCTTGTAAAATCCGTATGACACGACCGATCATCGTAGGTACATGTGCTTACCTGATAGCCGGCCGTGGCGGCTAATGATTTTCCCCGGGAGACGTTTTCATACCTGGCGCATCTTTTCCGGTAGTATCCTTTTGTCATTGTTCGTCCATGCTGATTAGGACGTTCTGTCCTTTAGCAAGGACAGTATAAATAGCCTGCCGAAGTCAACGGAAACACTCATTCTGTCAGCAGTGATCAGTGCGAAGACTTCGGCGAATTTTCTCAGTTAATTGCAGTTATCGTTCCCAGTGAAGTATAGTGAGAATTTCTTAGTGAACTAAAATGGAATGGTACTTACATTTTTGCTACATTTTCCCGCGAACACTCTTCAGTCACTTGTTTTGACTAATGTTTTCCGTATGTCGGGTATAAGAAATAACAATTTATTTTTACGAATTTAAATATTTATAAATAAAATATATTTTATTAGGAGGAGATACGATTATTCAAATTTGTAAATTGAAATCTTGAAAATTAGACAATTTAAATACTAGATAATTTAAAAAATGTACATTTAGAAATCGGAGAACTTAAAAATCGTGAATTTGTAAATCAAAGAATATTTAGAAATTAAAATGATAAGATTTAGAAAATTTGGGAAGCAGATGATTTAAAAATTTGTAAATTTAAAAGTCGGAAATCTTAAACAGCGTAAATGCAGAAATCAAACAATTCAGAAATTGAAACGGTAAGAATTAGAACATTTAGGAACCAAATGATATCAATTTAAATTTCAGAAAACTGAAAAATCGTGAATTTATAAATCAAAGAATTTAGAAATTGAAATCTTAAAAATTAGATCATATAGAAATTAGCTGACTTCGAAATTGTAAATTTATAAATCAGAGAACTTAAAAACCGTCAATTTGAAAATCGGACGATTCAGAAATTGGAATCTTAAAAATCAGAAACTACAGAAACCAGATAATTTCGAAGTATGCACATTGAAACATCGTTCCATTCGAAACGGATGGATCGAGAAATTGCAAGTTTCTCGGAACGGAAAAATGTGTTTAATCCAGGCGTATAAATATTTCCAATTTATTCGCTTATAAAAACGAGTCGTCTACAAAGTTATCGATTCACCGATAACTATAAAAACGAGCCGCGAGGCTCGAGTAATCGTGTCTCCTCTTCCCAGATTGTCCATTTCTGTGCGTAATTCGAGCGTCAGTTAGGGAGACATTACTGTATCTCCAAACGTTTCTGCAAACTTGATTCGATTAAAGCTTCCGTCGTTTAATATACCGTTTAATATTACTATACCACACGCCATCAGAAGCTGAAAAATACGTGCATACTAATTAATTGTTTCTTTTCGTTCAGTTCCAGAACTAAAACTGAATCCTCCATTCAGTGGGGCTCCATAAATGGTGGAGAAATCGAGTTCGAGTCTCTGACAGAGAATACTTTGGAGGGAGCATTAGAAGTAATAAGGAAAAGCTTTTTCACCAACGAGAGCATCTGCAAAGTCGTAAATCTGATATCGGCGCCTTGTAGCGTCAGAGCGCTCGAGGAGCTCTGTGTGGAAGTTGCTAGAGACGGTGCCAGCATTGTCGCAGTCGACGTCAAGACTGAGGAAGTTGTGGTGTCGTTCTCAATAAAATTAAGATATTGCGAGATCATCCGGTACAGAGAGATCCTTTAACTAACCCGTGTGGGCACCCACCGTTTCGTCGACATCGCCCGGTCCTCTGGCGACCTTGCCAAAAGAGTTGGCTTGAAAGATTCAATGATAATTGCATGCATCACGCGGTCACGGGCTACGTAGATTTCCTGATTGTTATACACAGCAAGATAAATTTATTCAAATATTATAATATTGATTGTATTATGGAGTGTATGTTCCTGGCTACGCTGCCGGAGATGCAGCAGCAAAAAATTGGCGAGGGCTTAGTGTGCGTGACCGTGGATGTTGCCAATGCGCTGAATAATGGACAGCAAGTGAAAGTACCGTTATCTTACACTGGAATTAATAGTATGATCCATAATTTCTTGAGCATACCGAAGTTAGTGACTGCAATCATGACTTCCAATTACGCGCCGATCATCGCGAGGAGGTGCCGCTTAAAGGTCTTGGAAAAGATTAATTACAGAGGCTTTCGTTATGGTGACGTATCGTTCCGCAAGAGAATAGGGAAGGAGCATCGTGACTTCACTGTAGTAGCCAAGAAAATAAAGAACTAATCGACGGATCAGAAGATATCGCAATGTCAAGAAATTTATATTTTATTTAGTATTTGCTTGTATTTAACACGATTACTATAATTTCGACCGAAATTATTGTCAATTATTATTCTCGAAATTATCATCTTTGAAATTATTAATTTTGATATTATCATTTTCGAAATTGTTATCTTCGACATTGATATCTTCGAAATCATTATCTTCGAAATTATTACCTTCGAAATTATTATCATCGAAATTATCCCAGAAATTATCCTAAAAATTATTATTTTTGAAATTGTTATCCTAGAAATTACTATCTTTGAAATTGTTGTCTCCGAAATTGTTATCTTCGGAAATATAATTCTCGAAATTATTATCTTTGAAATTATTATCCTTGAAATTATTGTCATTAAAATTATCATCGAAATGATTGAAATAACACCAATTGGCCAAAATATGTTCGCTACGCATTGTTATTGCAATCTCGTCGATGTAACACTTATCAATGAAAAGTGTAGAAATACAACAATGAAATTTATACTTTTCTGCCAGGTTTCTCGTCGTTTCAGCCACTTCATGAAGGAACGGAGATCAGGCACTCGCGATCAGGCACTAATACTAAATAATCCAAACGGCGCGAAAGCGAAGATTTCACCCTTTGAAATGTATCTAAGAACACCATTTTACAGTTTTTTTGTTAACAAAGTTACGGTATTTTGAATTTCAGAATTCCATTCGGAAGAGAATCCAAGGTGCTATAAAATGGCAAACAAAAATTATAGATCAATATTTTCGGGCTCATTCGAAAGGGGAGACTTCGTTCGTTAAAATAATTGTGATTGCGTTTGCCAAACAATTTTTTGAACCACTCAGACCTATGCGAATATGAGAAATCGACTGGACGGAACCATTTTTATTTACAGTGCAGGGTATTAACGAAATAAACTTTATAAAACAGAAGAATTAAGATGCTACGAAACTGGGAACTGGGACTTTTAAAATGAGTCGAAGAACACCACCCTACGATATTTTTTAACGAAGTTACGGTATTCTGAATTTCGAAAAATGTTCGCCTAGAATTCCACGACCTCAGAAATCACATTAATCTTGTATACTTTTTTTCAAAACTGCCTTAAATTGGCAACAAAGTATCGCAGATCAACGTTCTTGGATTCGTTGGAAAGGGAATACTACGTTCCACAGTACGAATCTACCCCCTGAATGAATAAGGTATCTTGTAGGTGTTTCCCTCTCTGCATAAATATTTCTACAATTTTATTGGATATTAAGAAATTACTTCCAGCGATAATTAGATTTTGCACCCCTTTTTATTTTCTTTGAGATAGAACTTCCATATTTTTAAAATTGCACCAGATATTAAAAAAGTTTAAGATAAAAATTTAAAGATATTCAAAAATTAAATTTCTTTCCTTCGTATATATTTTTAAGGGTGAAGCTATCCCCCTCCTTGCTCGAGTGATATATATTCGATATGTACTAAATGTTCAAAAATATGTTACAATAAAAATTGAATATGTTGTCATTTAAAATAATGCAGTCATATAATGTAACAAATATAAATTTTCAGACGAAGTTTGGTTGTTGACAGGAACAGCGATTCTTCGAACGAAATTTCAATTCTTCACGAACTTTTGAATATCCTGTATGTTTTCTAATGTGCAACAACCATTAAAATCACAGTGTTTACATAGATACATATATCGATTTTCCAGTGAAATTCGTGATATTTAAAATAAGAATTGAAATATCATAAGCATATATTTTTAGAGTTGTTAATTATATTGTTCGATATTGTTGATAATCATATTTTATCAATTTATAATAGTAAATAATATAGATTATAACAATAGTAAATTCTAGCCAGACCACATAGCATATGTTAATTTTATAGCAATTACAATTTGAACGCCACCAGTTAATGTTAGATTAATACGAATTTTAATTTCAGCAATGCTGATGCGAAAATTTACAGCAATTTGAATTTCGATGATATTAAATAATATGTTACTAAGGAATTTTCAATAAAAGCAAAATGTCGAAGAATTTTCAGAATTATTGTAGACTGTTGATAATCAAATTTCATCAATTTATATTGTCAATTGATTATACAAAAAATTAAAATATACACCCGAATATTTACGCTAATTTCACGCACTATATTACGCACTATACACGACATATGTAAATAACAATCTCAATCGCCTCTCACTTCTCAATCATCAGCCGATCATTGAATACATTGATTTTCACTTCCCTCGCATCATTCGATTCCGCAGTTATATCAATTATACAATTTTAATAAAAATAACCCCGAAAATATTATATAACTAATTAAAAATTATTTCAATTATTGTTTTCATTCGTGATACGCTAAATACGTAGCATTCTCGTTATTAAATAAATGAATTTTCTTGTATATCAATTATGGAATTTACATATATCCATATTTCGGTTTCGTGAAATACTAAATAGAATTGATTCTCATATTATACAATAATTGAATATTCGAACGTGATAATTATGGCATGGAACTCTTGGGAATTATAGCTGTGTTTGATTATTGAAGCACATTAGCGAACCGAGAGATGACCAAGCAATATTAATTATAATTTCGAAAGTTTTCTTTTCGAAAGAAAATTACTGCTATGTTTTTAGACACAATTGTTTCAAATTTATATTTATTTATATGTAGAACAAAACTTTAATTCTGAAGATTTCTACGGAATTACCAATGAAGAAGCTCAATGATTGTAAGAATCGTTGTAATACATGGCAGAATTCCGATACATGCAAAATACAATTAAGAAGAAAATGATAGAAATATTAAAAACTTGACGAAATACAATAATCAAATATAAAAATAGTAAAATGTAGAAACTATATAAATTCAGTAATCAAATGTAGATATATTCAAATATGGATACTATTTATTATATATTACTATATATATTATATTTATTATGTTATTATATTATAATATAGATTATTAATATACAACAAATATAAAATTTACTGAATTTTTGAATTCATGTAGCTTCTACATTTTAGTATTTTTATATTTTGGCTATATGTATAAACAATATAAATAGAGCATATATAATAAATAAAGAAATATTAAAAATATAAAAACTGCACGAATGTAATAATCAAATATAGAAATACTAAAGCCATAGAAACCACTAAAATGCAATTGGCGAATATAGAAATACTAAAATATAGAAACCACTAAAATGCAATTGGCGAATATAGAAATACTAAAATATAGAAACTACGTAAATGGAATAGTCAAATACACAAGAACTAAAAATTTAAAAATTATAAAAGATGAAAAATAGGGGAAAAGTATAAAAAAAGACCGGTGTAAGTTCTGGCAGTAATATTAGAAATAACAAACATAATGAATAACTAATTATGAAAAATATAGAGTCTACAGAAAATGCAATAGTCAAATATACAAGTACTAAAAATTAAAACATTATAAAAGATGTAAACTAGGGGAAAACTATAAAAAATACCCGCTGTAAATCGTGGTAGTACTAATATAAATGACAAATATAATTAATAACTAATTACCAATGATCAAATATAGAAATACCAAAAATTTTAGAAAGTGTAGAAGATATAAAATAGGCGGGGAATATAAAAAACAATATTATAAATAATAAAATTATCGTTATCATCATTTTACACTTTTAAACATTACACGAAGCAAAATTGTGTAACTTAACAGAAAAATAATTACTGTGTGTGCATTATACTATTTTCTATATTTAATATACATATAATTGGTTGATGGTTTTAATCAATCATCTTCTCCTAATAGCATGTAATTACAGTCACATTACAATATACATCATACTCCAATCACAATCACAAATGGCGAGTTCTAATTACATTACAGCCAATATTGTATAATATTATGTGTACATAGCCACCTTGTCACCGTCCACTCAGCACAAACCACATCCAGTCTCTCACGAAATCAATATTAGCTTATAAGAAATTTATATTTCGACAACAGGAAACAATAATACCTCTCATCATACTAGTTTATGTCAATTTAACAGCAATTTGAATTTTAACGACACTAATTAATGTTAGAATAATATGAATTTTAATTTCGAGAATATTGTTACGGCGACTTGTCCAAATCAAGTCGCTGTAATGTGAAACTGCCCTGTTGTGAACAACTCCTTAAAGAATAATAGAAGATAGGGGTTGCCACGCAAAAGAGTGTTACCAACGGACAATCGAAGAGTCGAGATCGGACCGTCGAACGATCGACGTCCCACTTCTGAAAGATCTGAATTGTATTTGTATCGAATTGTGTTATAGTTAATATTCTTTATTGTAAATAAAATGCCGCGACGCGAGAGAAATGGTGTAATTTGCAACAATATAATATTTTAATATATATAATAACATACAGAATAATAATTTAATAATATTTTTTCTAGAGAACTTCAACTCTCATGATATTAAATAATATTTTTTGTTTAGGTATTAAAGTTTCAATAATATTAAATGGAATTATAATAACATCGATGCGAATTTTATATTACATTTATAGGATATATGATGCTCAATGTTATATTTTTATATGATATTGTTTAAAATAGTCTCTTATTGTTCTTCTTAACAATGTTTGTTATATGACATACAATGATTATTGATTGATATCACATTTATGAGGAATTTAGATATCAATAATTACTATCGCATTAATAACGATAACTAGATTGTTCCATCTTTGTCGTTATCATAAAAATATCCAATATTATTCAATAAAATGATCGTTGAATTGTAATTAATAGAGAGTGACGCATTTTGTAATATTTATGTAGCGCATAACAACATTCGCAAATATTCTGTATATATATTCATATGATCACTTTTGTCTATATTAACATTTATAAGGATTGTGTAATGATTATATGATACAGCTATTGAATAAAAAATGAAACGATAACTTGTAACTAATTTATAGATTTCGGATCACCGAATCACAAGTATCCCTTGTGTTTTTCCCTTTAGAATTCTGTGTAATTTTGTCCTATCATGTCATTAGATTTTTATGGCGTGTAACAGTATTAGTATTACCCTTCTTATTCATTATGAAGATCTTATTAAAGTTATTATGATACTATGACATTGGTACAATGTCACTACATGTTTCTATTTATGCAACGACTCATAAACGGAATTAATTATTTTTTTATTTTCTAATATATACATATTGTATATAACTCTTTGATCAGAGATACATTATCATTAAATAGTTGGATATTTACAAATAGTCTAATATTATTGACTTCATTCAAGATGAAAGTATAAAAGATGAAAATTAAAACTACAATATTAACACTATTTGCGGGCAAACTAAAAGGGTTTCACGAAAATAATAATAATAATCTTCCAAAATTACGATTATGAAAATACCAGTAATATCATGAAAACATAGGGTATTAATGAACTGATAATACAATTTCAAAGTAAATAATTTTGCGCAAGAAAATGTATTAAAAGTATAAAACAAAAGTTTGTATTATAGTATGCTTCATTTGTGATTCAGTCAATATTGCAAATACAGTAATCTCTCCATAAAAGATGCGGGATCGGAATTGAAAGTGTATTTCAAAGTACTAAAAGACGTGATTCATCAAGCCTCGCGGCTCTCCTTTATAATATTGTTTGACACAATAATATATAGCGGCATATTGACCGCTCCCTATCATAAAATATCAGGTAGTTTCGTCCGACCCGAGTTTCATTTTCTCTCTCTCTCTCTCTCTCTCTCTCTCTCTCTCTCTCTCTCTCTAATAGGACCATTCGTTGGACCACGTATATTAGAATACGATTCACTGTCCAGTACTTATGGTTACGATCTCGATTTATAATAAATTCATATTTGCTTTCTATTTTATAACTAAAATTCTATTAGAAAAGTGCTTATACATGTTGCATACAAATATTCTACGCATTTTATTTTAAATAACATGTAGAATCATATTTTTACTTGTGCAATTAATCTCGCTACATCTTTGTACACTGTATACTATACATAGGTTCTCATCCCATTGACAATATCTTAGACCATATATCGTCCAAGGGTAATACAATCTGAAAGGTTGCGATTCTTCGCAAAGAGTTGACAATATAAAATATGTTGAATAAAATGTGTTGCTTTGATAAAATCAATTTCGAAAATTTTAACTATTCGTGTGTTTTGATTATAAGTTTGTGAAACGTTATTATAGAAAACAAATACAGTAATTTTTCCGGGATACGACCAACTTCGGTATTCTGGGATTCGCGCCTCGACATTGTCACGGCCCTCTAATTCATTGATTTTCTCTCTAAGCCGATGTTCTACGAAGTCAGTGAACACGTGTTGCCACGACTTCTTTGACTCGAATTCCATAATACAATGAGATAACTTTTTTTAATTTTAACATTTTAACACTGATCTTTTATTTTACATATCGCTGACAGTGCGCGCGATATAGTTTGGATAGCTATTTGCGATTAAAATAAAATCGAATACGATATAATTTCGATTATGTACATTTATTTATTCAATATTTAATATGAAATTCATTCGTTATTGCGATTACATAAGTAAAATTATATATAAGTAAAATACATAAGTAAAATTATAAATTATATTTAAAATTATATTAACATTTTAATATCAACATTAAATATATATAACATTAAAATATTCAACGACATAGTGTATAATTAGGTAACTGGAAAATAGCATTTTGCATTAAATCGTTCCGTTGCGTATCATCCTTTGAATTGCCGCGGTTAGAGGTGATAGTTTTCCGCTATCTTCTAACAACAATTCAACTAGAAAAAGAAATTAATTGGTAAATAATTCATATTTTCAAATTGGTTGAAAAATGATTACCATTATATGAATAGGTATGTACTTACCTATATGGTTGTTGATGTATGATATAATATTATGCACGATGTATTGTACGTGAGGTGGTTCAGTTGGAATAATCATTCTTAATCCCTGGATGAGGTAACGGATTTCTGCAGTCATAGTTCGTGTTTTTTCACGTTTCCTCGGTGAGATCGAACAGTGAAACTGCTAGATCTACGGAGGTCGTAAGTCTCCGATTCAAATTTGTATTACACCGAGTCTGCGCGATTCCGTATGACTCTTTCGAGTGATACGGATGATAGGTTGATGTAGAATGGTTTTAACACTGGGGTGACTAATTGTACTTGGTTTAGAATGAATTGAGTTGAACTGACACTGACTGATCGATCACCGACGAATGACTAAAGACTAAATGACGATGAACTGACAAGTGACTACTGATCTAGAGAAGAATCGGTTTCGAGTTTTTATACTGTTTCGTGGACAGAAGACTCGAAATTCGTAGGCCAGTGACGCGATGGAAGGGGATGTAAAGTGACGAAGCACGCAGTGCCGCAGGTAGCAAGAAACCCAGGACGGGCGACCGAAGCGGTGCGTGCTAGCGACCCTGTCATAAAAAATGCTGCCGATGAAGGTGTGCATTATTCAAAAGTGCAGAAATGGCTTTATTGCCGGAAAGAAGATGGCTCGAAAAATCATGAACTTAGAAATTGCAAGGAAGAAGGCTATGGCTCTACGAAACTGAAAGCCTAACGAACGTGACCTTTTGATCATTGCACGTCGTTCGTTGAAGGACTGTCAATTTGTCTCGCTGAGCCGAAGATTCCCCGTCAATAAATGTTTTTTAGGGATAAAAGGAAAAGGTAATTCGTCCCGGAGAAAGTCACAATTTATATATCACTTTTTATCGTCACCGATAGCAACACTTGACACTAGACGCGAATAATACTGGTAAGAAACTATAATGATCTGTTTCGATGAGAGTCAGAACTGCGGAACTTGAAATGTACGTGATCACTCGCAACGACAGTTAATAAACAAATTCGTACATTTCCTTTTTATGCCGGTTTTTATATAGATTTGGTGGCCGAAGCTCGCACCAATCAACGATTAGCATTTTTCGCTATGGTAAAATGACTCGTTACTGAGTTTTGTGGAGTAGGCGGGATGGGGGTTGCTCCGGCGGATCACGGATGACCAAGTGATACCTGCTTTCTTAAGGCTATTGTCCCATGTTTTCGTGGAATTTTTCTGAACAGAGCCGTCGAGACAAATAAACATTTGCTTCGATATTGGTTTATTTTATTTTATTTATTGGTAATAACGATTCGGACAATAGCGACGTGTCGATTCTTGTTTTCACAGGAAAACGACGCCTCGGATCCAGCCCTTGTTCTTCGCCGTCACATCTGCAACCCATGCGCTATCGACGCTGAATTTCGAGAATCTCGTATCTAAACAGTGTCGTTCTTCCTTGTTGTTCGATTATTCTTCAAGATCTCTTAAAATACTAGGGTTGATCGAAAAATAGAGTAAACTGTTTCTTCACAGTCTCCGTCGAACACGTAGGCGCGTCGAATATTCGTCGGATAAAGACATCTGTCCTCTCTATAGCATAATTTCACTGTCCTCCCTATAGCATATTTTCTTTCGAACGACATACAGTAATGTCGCCCTATCTGACGCACAGATTGTCCACAGAAATGGACAATTTAGGAAGCGTAGATACGATTATTCGAGCGTTGCGGCTCGTTTTTATTTATCGTTGACAATTCGTAACTCTAAAATATTATAATAATATTAAATTATATTATTATATTATTATATATCATTATCTGTAATATAGTTATATTTATTAATACAATAATATGGAAATACTATTTAAAGGCATATGCAATAATTTCACCCTAATTCGCGCTGAGATCGTACACAAGAATTGTCTCGATTGCGCTCGAAAACTCAGAAGGAACTGTAAAAACAAAACGTAAGGCACGAATAATCGTGTCTCATCTTAAAATATTGTCCATTTTTGTGGACAATCTGAGCAGTACATACCTTCTTTGACGTTGCCTTTAATACTTCATATATGTATAGTTAAGAATCGGGTTTTCTAATGCTTTTTTCGTAAATAAAATGACTTGCTACTTATAATGAATAAATATGGTCTAAAAAATGTCGTGTTTGGTCTCATTTTAATTGGAAGAATCTGACCAATATATTAAAAAAGATTTTATGCATAAAAAATTAGAAATAAAATAGTTAGGTCGTCGTTTTTGTTCTAGTATTACAATGCTATTCACAATAATATACACCGGCATATTTACCACTGTCTATCATAGAATATCAGGTAGTTTCGTTCGATCCAAATTTCATTCTCTCTGTCTCTCTCTCACACACACACACACACACACACACACACACACACACACACACAAGGTGTTGGTAATTACACTATTCCACAAAATCAACCTTTTCTTCTGATATCCTATAACCATTATGAAATTCTTGTAGAGCTTCACTCCTCGATCAATGATCCGGAAACGAAATTGCTCCATTTTCGAAAAAAACGAGCTTTTGTAAAAACCCAAATTCTTTGAGAAAAATGAGCTATTGCATGAAAAGTACAAACGTTAGAAAGTTCTAACAGATCTCAAAAGATAGAGGAAAGTTTTCCAAACATAGGAAAGGACAGAAAATGAAGGATACATATGAAGGATAATAAGGTAATATGTAACTTCTTTATTTTTTACTACTTCTTAATGGGATTTTATCGAATCTTTTCTCCAAATATTTTTGTAAGATTATATTGACTTTTATAAAAAATATAAATATATTTTTCATATTAATATTGACTTAAATATTTTAGAAAACCAGTGAAACGTCATCCTAGACGAAATTTTTATTGTGGTAGTTTATATACCCTCCGTATGACCTTCTTTATATAAAAAAAGAAATGACCCTTTTTTATATAAAAATGTATACTTATTATGCTCGTGTAGCTGTATCATAGTAGATTATGTTTGCGCCTTGAAATTAATGATAGAGCAAGTGTAAAACATTGTAGTTTCATTGGCCTATTTTGCAAAACAAAAATATTTTATATACCTAATTCAATTTAATATTTGAATACATATGTGTGTGGGGGAATTCTCCCACTCTTACCTCAAAGATACAAAAGTGCGCCTGTTTTCCCAAGCCTGGAACGTTTCGATCGTCACATTAGTGCAGAAAATCACATCAATGCATTATAGAAGATACCGTTTGCAATAGTAGAATTTGCTTGTATAGCCATTCTTTTCGATGCAGAAGAAGAGCCAGCAGTAAATAACCGTGAAAGGAGAAAAAGAATGTGAAGCGTGAATGATAGCGTAAAGGCGAATATTACACACTATTTCACCATTTAGTAGACGATGAGATGACATTATTATTACGTTACTAACGTGTGATTCGGGTACATTAAAAATTATTCTAACAAAGACTGAGGGGAAAATTAAAAATCAGAATACAAAGTTTTGAGGAAAACTATTTCTCCAAGACAAAAAGTAATGATGTGTTTAAGGTAAACAATATATAATATATACAAAATAACCTATACAAATAACTTATACTAAAAACTTAAAATTAAAATATATGCGATATACAGGGTGTTCCACAATTATTTTAACAGCCGAAAATGAGGGGTAGATGAGGTCATTTGAAGTAACTTTTTCCTTTGCGAAAATACAATCTGCGGCTTTGTTTGCGAGTTATTATCGAAAAACACTGACCAATGAGAGATGACGGCGCGAAATTCGAGAGCCCGCAGCTCGAGGCTTTGACAAAAGCCGGACGGACTCGAGCCGCGTTCAAAGTATTGAACAAGTCACGAAGCATGAACTTTCCGGATTTTTTGTTTACTACGTAAAAGTGATATTTTTAAGAAAAACGTTATTCACCTCTAGTTTAGAATGTCTGAGGAATATTTACTAATTTTTCGGACCCGAAATAATATGTAGTTTAACCGTGACAACCGTTTTAATTTTCTGGTGTCCTGGTGTTCCGTTCACGCACGAAAATGTATCCAGGAGGATAGTGCATTGACCTTGTACAATGTATAAAGAACTACACAGCTAATCTGTATCCGACGATGACGAACAGAAGGATGTCTCCATCGTTCACTTTGACTGCATTATCACTAAACACTGATCAATAATAATTACGGACGAACTTTCCTGGGTTAATATGTATGACCCTGAAAAGAGCCGTTTTTTGTAAGCGACGCGTTCCAAGTTCTCACCGTTAAGAACACGTACCGCGTTAACGGGGCGTACTGCAAAAGACTGGCGCGATGGCCGACAATGGTCGCGTTCGATGGGAAAGAGTTGAAATTCGTTCGTAGGAAAACGAAACACTGTCGGCCATCGTGTCAGCCTCACACACATACCTCATACACGGGCCAATCAACCCGGTAACGACCTGGATCATAACCCACCAAAACATCGAAGTTCCGAGAAACGTGCATATTTTTATGTCTTGCAAGGAAGGGCTCCATGAAGCGTGGGTGGTGTGGAGGCGCTCTGAGAGGATGTCAGTGACTCTCCCAGTCGCCAAGAGCAACCGAAATTGGGAAAAGACAGATTCGGCCTCGGGTCACAGGCCTTCCGCGAAACGGTTCCTGCAGAAATTGTATACCGCGCGATTAGGCAGACCAATTGGCTTAAGACCCATTAGCGAGTAGATTGGGGAAGTTACGAAGGATCGGTAACTTTCTCAAACAGTTTGAGAATGAGAGAGAGAGAAAAAGAGAGAGGAAGAAGGAGAGACGAGAATTGCAGCTGGAGGCGATAAGTCACATTCAGTAATCCTTGGTGATCTTCGCGAGGTGATTTGGAAGTAGGCGTGGGAAACGGATTAAATTTCGAAAACATGACATAACCTTGGACTTTCGCGCACGTGGAGGCGCGTCTTGCCCCCACGCTACCGTCCGTTCCCGTGGGGAACGTTTGACTGGATTTCGCGTTGTTTCTGTCGCGCCCGGAAGATTTCCTCGAGCTCTTTGCGTTGCAAGAAGTACTACGACGAATCGGGGATTCCAGAACGTTTCGCGACCTGGAGTAGAAGTTCAAATTCAATAATTACGAAGATTTCGGAAATCTTCGCAGTGTCGGCGTAGGCGATCCGACATCCCGTCGGCTGTTAACGTGCTCTTGTCCACTTTGCGTTATCGCGAGCGAACTCGACAATCAAGCTGTAATAGCGTCCAACACTTGCATTTTATAGTGACTATCGTCTTGGCGTCAAATTCTCTACCGGAGTACTATACCATCGCGAAAATCGAATTACATCTGCGCGCCGCGGCCGAACATTTTTCGCAGAAAACTGTAAAAAGCGCGGGCTCTCGGGTGCATCCACGAGGCTGCCCATTTTCTATTACTGACCAGATTAAAGATTAATTCAGGAGTTCAGTTCAACTTGAAGGATTTACTGATGCAGACTATGCAGGATGCACAGAAACTCGCAAGTCAAGAAGCGGTTTTATATTTATATTGAACGGTGGACCAGTTTCATGGTCGAGTAAACGACAGAGCGTCGTTTTTCTTTCAACTACCGAAGCCGAATATATTGCCCTAACATGTGGCACACAGGAAGCTCTTTGGCTTCGCCGCATTTTGTTGGAATTAAAATTAACATGCGAAACCGTGCTAATGTTTGTGGACAATCAGTCCGCCATTAAATTGTCGAAGAACAATGAATTCCACAAACAGCAGCTGATACCCGTTTCTGCTATTGTATTTAGTTGGTCCGGCGCAGCATTCGTAATTCTTTCGAGGCATTAACGGGGTTTGTTCTTCGCGCGCTCATTTTTCTTAGGAATGGGTAGAATCCGCAGTCTAAATTTATTCTTCGTGTCTCGAACGTGTTCCAAACGTGCAGTGTTTCAATCGTGTCATTCAGTTACACCGCTTCCACCGTTCAATTTCAATTTGAGACTGTTCTGTTGAGTTCAACAAGATAATCAGTGCCGTGCGGAAGTTGAGCAGCTGTGTGGCTTTGACAAGTCTGGCAATTTCATTGGAATAGCATTGTTTGATAAATACAAGATGTTTATTCAAGAAACGTTGTTACAGTGGTGATTCGCGCATCCTAGTGTGATATATGTATATGTATGCACCTGAACGCGAATATGTCTATCTTAGCAGCTGTTTTTTCCGTCCGTTTCTTGGGCTTCTTCAGTGGATCGTACCTAACGTTACAATTATCGAATAATTAATCGAACTTTGTTATTCTTCTGTTCCGTTTAGTTTTGAATAAAATATTTAATATTCATTTATTTTGTTTATTTCTGAATAACAAATTTAATATTCATTTATTTTATTTATTTTTGTATACAACTATTTAATATGCATTTATTTTGTTTATGTTTGAATACAAATATTTAATATACTTTTATTTTGTTTATTTCTGAATAACAAATTTAATGTATTTTATTGGATAAATATAAAATATAAAACAGTTATGTCCGAAAACAAACCAAAAGCACAGCAATTGGTCACCCCACAGTGACCCACAGCTTTGCGTATTCTAGTCGAAAAATGCCCACAAGTACGAGATCAGGGACTACAAGAAAATGTTGAAGATAAACTACAGACCAGATAGTCTCAGTAATTAAGGTACCAAGTCCGTACGATATTTTCCACTACTAACGACCTACTTTTGACATTTCTTTTTTCTACAGCCGCGACTCGTGGCTTCGAACGTAGAATAATGTATCGAACGGTCGAGTATCCGAAAAATCGAAGTTCCGCAGCATGACTCGACTGGAGGTCCGCGGAACGGAAGTCCTGTGCCGAAATTGATCTGGATTCGTGGTTTAGTATCGAGTCGGACGGCATCTCTATCTATCACCGGTGAAATATCCAGCCATCGGGCCGGCCTCGCGCAAAGAGGGCCGACGGGAGCGCAGAGGCCGGGGTCGCGTGAGATTTACAACGATTAATTCAAGCATGCCAGCTGTGTTTCCTGATCGCGTTGACGCCACCTTTGCCGCGGTGGCTCGTCGCTACGAGAAGATCGGGGCCAACTTCAATATTTGAGAAAGCCTGGAATCCCGGGCGCACGTTATCATGTTCGGGGTTACAAGGCACACGGAAATCGTGCAATCCTCTCCGCACCGCTCCGA
Organism: Megalopta genalis; assembly: GCF_051020955.1. Classification (NCBI taxonomy): domain Eukaryota; kingdom Metazoa; phylum Arthropoda; class Insecta; order Hymenoptera; family Halictidae; genus Megalopta; species Megalopta genalis. The sequence continues at coordinate 609,781 of NW_027476115.1, forward strand.
TCCGCGGTGAGTCCCCGCGCGCGCCCGGTGCAACCATTCCGTCCTTGCTCGCCTAGGCTCCTCCTCGCTGACTACCGAGATTTACAATGAGTTTCCGGTCCAAACTGGAAGGAAGTTTGCTCGCGCCAGACCGCTCGTACCAACCTCGCTACATAAACGTTATCGACGACGTATCGCGCATTCGGATCTCAAACAGTCCTTCCGCCAATGCGGAGACGCCTTCGTCGCGGTAGCACGCAAAGAGACGCGGACCTCTCGCGGGCTGCACGCCGTCCCCGACCGCAAAAATATATTGTTCCGCTCGAACAGACCGACTCGAACTTTTACTTCGACCACTGACGGTGAACGAGCCATTCCGCGCGTCCACACTCTTACTTTTTTTCGAGCGTTTTTCACAGTGGTACCTTTTCTCAAAAGACTGGCCAAAAACGCAATATTTGAGATATATAGCAGCAAGAAGCCCCTATGATACATATGCTGCATAGATTTTGGAGTAAAAAACGCCGTTTGAAATTTTAAAATGTCGTGCCTGGTTACTGAGACGTAGACCATCACTGTTGCCGTGCTTTGTAATAGCTCACAGGTGATAATGAGATGTTAATACGTCAAGATAATTTTAATCTGTAACGAATCGATTGTAGAATATTTTTAATCGTTGTCATATTACAGGGTGTCCCAAAATTAAGATACCTCCGGGAAATTAGAGATTCCTGCAGTTGTTCGAAGCAAGTTTTTCCTTGGCGAAAATGCAATCTGTGGCTTCGTTTACGACTTATTAACGAAAAACAATGACTAATGAAGGACGAGCTCGCCTCTCATTGGTGAGCGTTTTTCGTTAATAATTCGTTAACGATGATTCGGGGAAAATTTTTGTAAAGGAAAAAGTTGCTACGAATGACCTCAGGTATCTCTAATTTCCCGGAGGTACCATAATTTTGTGACACCCTGTATAATGTAACGGTAGAGGAAAATCAGTGATAATCACCGAAAGACCTGCTCTAACAAAAATTTTGGCTTACAGTAAAATATCAATTATGACATCCATTCGAAAGATTTTGCCCGTTTTTGACCATTTTTATTAATCATCATTAGATCATCATATTAATTTTTTATTCTAATTATATGATCATAGCTAAATATCAGAGATTTATTGATATTTACGAAAGATTAAGTTAAAAATCATGCTTGTGTCATCAGTGATTGATTTCCCATTTTGTATTTTGCATCTTGGATAACACATTCGAATTCAGCAACCTCGGAAACATAAGAGATACCACCGTGTAGCGTTTCGTTATCCTCTCGCGTCGGACAGTAAAATGCCGACTTAATTGATTATGGCAGCATTTTTCATTTCGTGAAATAGCAGCGAGAATTTGTATAAATTACAGTCGAAGATTCAGCAAAGTGTTCGACACGGTGTACCAATGCTGTTCAACATTTCTAGCAAGTTGTCCTGCAAGATGCACGTTGTTACTGCACAATGTTACTTTCCTCCGGGTTCCTGTAGTCTAAACATCTTTCGAAAACATCCATTTAGGTGTCAAATGATCGACTGCTAGATAGAAACTGCGTGAAAAGCCTAAGGGAAAGAGTCTAGGTGTCGCCGCATGCTTTCACACGCTTCATCGCGACGTACGCAACCTTCGCTTCAGCTGCATCAAATGCTACTTATGGTTCCAATAAACGTCGGCAGAGTTTGCGCGAAATGTCAGATGGTAGTAAGTTAAATGTGGGGGTCATTAAGAATGTAGCATCGAATGGTTGCACCTCCGATGCACGGAAATGCATCGCTGTACAACAATATTGCGATAGTCAATTCCTTCGCCGAGTCATCGCTTATCGGATGCGACGACCGATCGGGTAGATAATTAGGTGCAGACGAAACTTCGATTGAGTTGCGCGACTTTTAATGACGGTGCAGTTTCTGCGGTGGCGAGCAAAATACGCTATTCATGCATCATAGTTACATTGAACACGAAACGATTAGTGCACACTGCTGATTACTCGCCAATCTAATTATGTCATCATTTTGGAATCGTTTGTGCAAATGATAGTTTGAATAAACTAAATGAATATGATCGATGATAACTGTGATTCGTAGACTGCGGATTTTATGCAATTATGACAAAAGCGAGTAGATTAGAATGCAAAACAGTAAATGCAGAGGATACAAAAAATGCTGTTAGATTATTTTCAGCTCGTTAAAAATATTACGAATAAAAATTAATTTTTATTTATCTCCTGTTCGATGCAATCGAGGTAGAGAATTTTTATGCAAAACAATAATTGTCTGCAATATTCACAAATCACAGAAACTGCATAGGCATTTATTGCTTTCTTTAATTATCTTATTCGGTTGAAAATAATGCAATAGTATTTTTAAATTCCTTAAATGTTTTCACTGTTTTCTGTTTGATCCATTCATCCTCGTCATAAATATGTAAAGTTATTGGTCTGGTTATCACTGATAACCAACGATCGTGCGACAATTCCTCCCACGCCAGAAAAATTCACGAAAGGTATAAAGATACGGTCCAGACTTAAATGCTGCCACTGGAGCTTCGATGCGCACCTTGACCGACTCGTCCCCCGAGGGGATGGGATGGCGGTCTCGTTAGGCCGCCTATTGCCCAACCCCGGGGGACCAGGGGATTGGGTGCGCCGCCTGTACTTGGGCGTGGTGCGCTCCATGGCCTTGTATGGCGCTCCGATTTGGGCGCCAGCCGTGATGGCCAGCCGGCGCAGGGTCATATTACTGCGCCGGCTGCAAAGGCGGATGGCCATCCGCATTATCAGAGGCTACCGCACCACGTCCACCGTGGCGGCGCTTGCTCTGGCGGGAGAAATTCCCTTCGAGCTACAGGCGGCGATGCGCGCCTATATTTATAGGCGCATACGCGTCGCTGCCCAGGCTCGGGGGGAACCGCCAGAGCGAGAGGCGGTCGAGCGGTACGAGCTCCGGACCCGGCGACTAGCGCTCGCCAAATGGCATGCGGAACTCTGTTCCCACGCCGGCGAGCGGGTCGCCGGGGCCCTCCTGCCACACTTTACCTCGTGGCGGGAGAGGCGGCATGGCAGGCTCACCTACCGGGCGACGCAGGTTTCACCGGGCATGGCAGCTTCGGTGTTTATCTGTGTCGCATCGGTAGGGAAGCGACGACGGTGTGCCACCACTGTGGCGTGGAGGAGGACTCGGCGCGGCATACGCTGGAGGAATGCCCCACCTTTTCAGCGCTGCGCCGAGTCCTAAAACGGGAAGTCGGTCACGACCTCGCTCTCTCCAGCTTAGTTGGGGCCATGCTGGAGAGCCCTAGAAAATGGGCGGCAGCAATCTCCTTCTGCGAACAGGTAATGTTGCGGAAGGAGGCTGCCAGGCGAGGTCGTGAGCTGGACCGACTAGCTCGGGGGCGTCGTGTGCGCCCACGCCTCGAGCCCCCGTGCAGCTGAGGGTAGGCGGGCGGCGGGAGAACCAGCTCTTGCTGGACTTAGTGCACGCCGTCCGCCAATAGAAGAGGTCCTCCCCTGTTGGGAGTGGGGGGTGACGACTCGCCTCTTCTTTGAGGTGACTCGTCGCCCCCCCCCCCGGCGGCCGCCGTGCCCAGGAGAACTTCTCGCCCGTGAACTTCTTTGTGCGGCGGCCGTGACGCGGCGGTGCGGGGTGCGACCCCTCGCACCGCCGAATCAAGAAGATTCAAGGGGAGAGGATTCATCTCCCCTTGGGACGCGGCCGGCCACCGCTTTTCCATCCTGGTGGCCGGCCAGGCGAGGGGGAGCCATGGTAGTGTTCTACAAGAGTTCCCGTTGCTCCCCCGTAATCCGCCAGCGACAGGCACAGCGTCCCTAGGTCGCCGTGGGGGTTTTAGCGGGTCAAACCTCGTACTACCCCCGCTCCGCTCCCCCGGGCCGGGCCGGGGTGTCTGGCCAGCTGATTTCCCCCACGTTAAAAAAAAAGACTTAAATGCTCATTTATCCCAGGGCGTAACGGTTGACCCAGCGGTTAAGTAGCCGTATCGCAGCATTCGAACAAAAACCAAGCCGAGAAGCAAAAAGGGCAGGGCTTCTGACAAGAAGTCAAATTCAGAAAACAGAAACCCGTCGTGTTTACAAGTATAAATTTATTACGACACGGGGACAATGATCACGCCGAAGGAATAAATCTCCGCCGGCTGTCCACTGGCTAGTCAACGTTTGTCATTGACACAGCACTTATGTTCCGCGGTCCAATATCCTTGCCCGTTTTATTTATCGTTCCAGTGAAAGCCAGCGTTGACGTCTCGGGCTGGGTAAGTGAATTATGAATTCTGGAGATAAGGCGACCGCCCAGGAAATCTATCGATCGATCACTGTCGGATCCCTCAGGATCAATGCTCAAACCGTGTCTGTTAACACGCGTTTCCACTCTGATTTCGTCTAATCCCGCCCTCCTTATTTTCGCAACTTATTCTCTTATACTGCTATTAATCTTTGAAATATGCCCTGTGGGAACCGTGTCCCAATTATGTTGTCAAAGTATAGAAATGATTCTGCAAGTAGTAAGAAAGTTTTCAAAATTATGTACATTATGTAAAAGAAGAGACCGGGATTACACATTCTAAAGCCCACGGTGCCATGTATCGGACCAATTACTTCTATGCAAGTATGCACCACTATACAACAAATTCTCCCTAATTTTTCTTCTGCTTGTAAACAAAAATGGACAATTTGGAAAGAGGTGATACGATTATTCGAGCCTTGCGGCTCATTTTTATAGTTGCCTATTGTCAATAATTATAAAAACAAGGTGCAAGGCTCGAATATTCGTATCTCCTCTTCCCAATTTGTCCATTTTTGTTCACAAGCTGAAGGAAAATTAGGGACAATTTATCGTAATCAGTTATGACGCGCAATTAGATTGCGTTCCATCGACCATCGTATTTACATCAATCTACGATTTAGAACAGAAAAAGTAGAACAAAATATTCGTCCCAATTTGTACATTTCAAACGAAATTTCCTGTGCCGATTTCGAGTGACTCTACATTCATGAAAAGCGTCATAATAAACAAGTCAACGAATCTTCAGAATATCGCTTCGGAAACGAACGCAAACCAAAAAGCAGCGTCAAAAACGCTAAAAATTTGTGGTCGCGCTCATTAGTTTTTTTTTATTATCGTGTCTCTGTTATATGTAAATCAGAAATATTGGTCGGAAACGATGAGATTTATGCAAAGACGATTCTTGCTACAAATCGCACTCGTTGATTTCGGAACGCAAATTTTTAACCAAAATCGAGCATTCACAAGATATGACCCTGTGCGACTTTCTTATATTTTGTAAACTGAAATTCCCACTTGGAGAAGACATTTTGAATCGATTGAAGCCATACAGGAGAATTCGCAGAAGGGATTGAAGAACAATCTTCTTCAGCGTTTGGAAAATGTTATGAAAATTGGCGGAGACGTTAACGTATTTTGAAAACGACGAAATAAATTTTCATGAATAAATAAGTAGTTTGCGTTTCATTTATAAATTCCGGGTACCTTTTTTTACACAGTGTACGTTCACCGAAAAAATAAATCGAGCAAGAACCGAGGATCATTCACGACTGCGCCGAATATATCATTGTTTGAATTAGCTGTTTCAACAGATAAATTTCGAATGACAAGATTCATCGTCGAAAGCACGGTATCGCAAAATAATAGTGTCGGTTCCCTTCTCTCTCTCTCTCTCTCTCTCTCTCTCTCTCTCGCTGGAGAATTTTCTGCATGAACACCCATAATAATAAAGTTAATACATACTTGCGATTCGAGCGCGGCAAACGAGATAAACCGCCATAGCGCCGCGTCTTATAAATATTGTTCCGATAGTCCACAAATAATAAAGCATACGGGTCAGGGCGCAGATGAGCCGTTCGGTTGTCAAACAAGCACGGCGCGTAATATTTCGCGTGTAATAAACTGGCCCTTCGTCCGCGCTCCGGTAACGAGATCGCGATCCCCGGCCCGCAGCTTCTTCATTTCCATTTCCCTCGTCGCGCGACATTCTTCACGAACTTCACGATCCCGGCCGTTGAATTTATTCCGCAATAGAGTCCGCAGAAATACGATCCGCCGGCTCGCGCTGATTCGAGGGCCGCGCTCGAAATCGCGGAAGAGTTAATTAAAGCTTGCCACGCGGAGAGACGTATCCAGCAATCTCTCGGTCGCGCGTAGCTACTCTCGAAATTTCGAAATAAGAATCGAGACGAAACCACGGGATTAGCGACGCGGCAGACCCGGGTCGACAGTGAAGAAGAATAACGATCTGGTCGATGTCCTCTCTCTTTCTCTCTTTCTCGACGCCTCCCTTTCTCGTCGCGCCGCGCCGCGCCGTTTCGCGAGCCGGATCGGCGTTGTATCGGTCGAACCAGTTCCGAGCGGAACAAAATTACGCTCGAATTTCACGGTGCCGCGTAAACGAAAGGCGCGTGTCGCCGATGGACGAAGAAAGAACGCCGGCGGAGCTTTTTACGAGTCATAAAACCACTCGTGCTTCTCACGAGCCGCTTCCGAAGAGCAGAACTCGACCCTCTTCTGCTCTTTCCTCCCTGGTCCTCAACCTTACGCCGGCTAACTGATAGTAATGCCACTTTTATTGTACAATAACCCTTAAACGGCCCGATAAAACGTCCCTTTATGACGCCAAAAATGAGCCAGTTCGATGCGCGTTAGTTTGCGGGGGAATCGAATATGCGGAACACGCTAAAATCCTGGGACTCTCGGCCGTTATTCGGGTGACTGTCTTCGTCGGGCGAGGATCGTTTAGTAATGATTTATTTTGGAGGAACGATTCACTCAATTACGAACTCGTCTCGATGTCTGTACTACTGTAGCAGTTGTCCCGAAGACAGACTATTTTATACTTCGAGTAATACTGTTTCAGAATTATTACAACCACCGGTTTCACATTTTCTATTTTACAATTATTCAAATCGTGAAGCTGCTTCCATTGAAAGTCGTTGAATATATTTCTTTATTCAGCCACACACTGTCGTCAAAATTCTGATAAATATTAATCAATTTAATCTTGTGATTCTTATAAGGTAATACACACATACATCGGTTCACTTTTAAACCTCGGTACGACCTCCGTACGCCAAAATAAAATTACATAGAGTTCGTTTGCAGGTGGCACAAAGAAATATCGGAGTCTCAATTCCAGAACAGTGCAGATTGACTTCCTATGAATATTTAATCAATCGTTGCAACCGGCAATTAAATAAGAAAGATAATCAATAACCCTGGGAAATATTTATATCGCCCGGTGCTGCATCGAATCGTCTCATATTCAACACGAACTCAATGCAAAATGAAATTGCAATCAGCATCGAACCGCCGACAAGGAGTCACTCAATATCTCATTAACATTCAATCTATTCTTAAATTGTTGCAGAATTCCCTCTGCAGATGGGTTGCACTAATGCAATTACAAAATGCACTTTCAAATCGGCTAACATGACGGGGGTTTTACCACAATATTTTCAGGCAATTTATAACGTTATTAATCTAATTAAGAGCTAAACAATACTCGAGGCGATACCGCTCGCTGCATCTCCCGGCACCCAATGGAACTATGTTCCGTTCGCCATCGCAATCGCGTCGCTCACCGGCTATCCGCGGCACCATTTTTGCCGCTGGTACAGCGATTTATGCGATAGCTTCATTAATACGTAATGAATATTAATTATTTGCCAACGGAGGCGACCGGCACGACGACAAGGGGGGTGCCGGGTACGGGACCGGTACCGTAATTTGTAATCTGACGGCGTGAAGCCGCGTATCCACGCGGTCCGCTGCGTGCTCTCTGCATCAACGCCTGCCGTCGCTTCGTTAACGTGTAATAAACCGACGTGCCAGGACACGTTACGTAACGATGACAAATTTTTGTCGAATCGAGTAGCTCTGCACGCCATTCCGTTGCTCGCCCTCCACTCCCGATTTAAAAAAAAAAAACACGCAACGTGCTAAAAACGCACATTTCAGACATCAAAGGAGAACGATTTTCGTGCGAACAGAATTCACCTGGCTGTATTATTGCTTTTTAGCACTGATTTACTGTATAATTTTGTCCATTAACCCTTCGCGGTACCATTCACTTCGAAAGCAAATGCTTAAATATTCACAAAAGAACAAATTTTTATTCTAGCTTAAAGAACGGAACAACATTCATGTTTAATAGGTTATTTCTAGACGTTTGCATCGCAAGTCAGTGATATTGCACAGATTCTATAATACTTGTGCATCGTTCGGATCAATACGTTTTTTATTATATGTTTTACTAGAGAAATATACAAGGCAAGTTTCATTCTTTGATCGAATTACAATTTTGTTCAAACAAATTTCCTTATTCACTAATTTAACAACTTTGAACTAAATTATTTATTTACCATAGTAGTTCGTGTGGCTATTGACAATGCACGTCTTTTCTTTCATCCGTCAAAGAATCGCACGAATTTCTTGGACAATCTAATATAACTATTTTTGATGTTATGTAAATAATAAGTGCAAATAAATATCAGATAATATAAAAAAAGGAACGTATGAGGGAAAAAAAGAACGCTTTATCCGTATTCCAAATTAAACATTTCCAATCCGAGAATCTGCGATCATGTTTTAAATGAAACGCGAAGAAGAAATTAACCGAAGCCGAAACAAATTCGCAAACTCGAACTAAGAGAGAGAGAGAGAGATAGAGAGGCAGTGCGAGGCTGAAGCATTTCGGCCCCGTTATCCTGCGAAAATCTAATAATTGATTCGCAGATGAAGAAGAAACGCGCGAAAACGAACGAGGGCAGAAGAGAAGAGGAAAATGAAGCCGGTGGAAAGGCGGCGGAAGGGAAGGGAAGCTGGATGATGGAAGAGGAGAAGAGAAGACAGCAACAACAGCAGCAGCGGCGGCAGCAGCACGGGCCAGTAGTTGGTGCTCGGCTGTATTTTAATTATACCGCAGGCTGCGCGAGAGCGCCTCGACCAATCTCGTTGCTCCTCTCTCTCTCCTTTCTCTCGCCTTTCGGTCCTCATCTCTCCGTGGCTCTTCTGGTTTCGCAGGCCGGCCACCGAAACGCCAAGAAACAAAAGCAAAGGAACCGAGGACGGCCCACCGCTTCAGCCCCTGAACCGTGCAGCTCCGCTCGTCTTACCGCCTCCGTTCGTTTCTAGCATTTTGCTGTTTCCTTTCTTCAAAGAATTTATTACTCGGTAAAAAAGAGGGAACGCGTCTTTACGAATTCTACCGAAAGCCGCGGGAAGCAGAGGACTAGAGCCTTGCGGAATTTCTGAACGCAAATTCTGTTGGGTCGTTATGTTGTTCTACACATTTGCGGAGTACAGTCTGTGTTCTTCAATGGAATTGAATGGAAACTCCATTCAGTCAACTCTTTGCTAGACCAAATTTTAAAACGTATATGTATACTTTAGATAGGTATTGTGTAGACAATGGGATTATTACTAGGCTACCTATCTCTTTCGAAAATAAGAAGATTCTTCATCAGGTTCTGATGACATATTTGCAGTTGGTATTAATCGCGTCATCTATCGTGTAACGATAGGCGAAACGATAAGCGAGACGATATCGAGTCTCTCGTGAAACATTTTTCTGTGCGAATATCCTGCTTCTTGCTTCGGCAGCCGTACAGTAAACACATATTGCATTATATATAAGAGTGAAATTTCGAAGTCATATTTACACATGATTGAACTTCGAACGGGACGAAAGAAAATTGTCAGAAACCAAGATAATTTGATTGCGTTGCCCTCGGCTGTCAAGTTTCGTTACAAGTTCTGTAACGTGCCGGAAGAACCGCTGTCAATCTCGCCCGATCGACCGAAATCCGTTGAATATTCAACCGACGCAAATAGGACAAACGAAGCACTTGAGAATCTCTCGCGTCGAGATGCCAGCGGATAGCGTCCGAGGCAGAAAACCAGACAAATTAGAACTCCGCCGGGAGATCGTGTCGAGTTCCATAATCGTGTTACGTTCCTCGTTTGACTCTAATCGACGATCGCGACGGGAATCCGATATAAACGGAGGACCGGTTGCGCGAATGTTGCGAGCGGTACGCGGTCGATCGATTATGAATCACGCTCAGATAATTAGGCCGGTCGGATGAATGATCCAGTCGCCACGGCGGTATTCCGCAATGAATCCTCGTCTATTTCTGTAGCCACGGAAGACGCGACCTCCATTAGCGGCTATTAGCTTCCTCCGTGTTTGAATTTGTCCCAACTGTCATTCGCGGCCTTGGCTTGGACCGAATCACATCGGACCGGACCTGTCACGATTGTCTCTTCCGCGAGGGACATCGGATGGTCCAATTTGGAACGTTTTCCGCTGACGAATCCCATCACTCTTCCATTTTCTTATACCGCCTAATGGGATTCCGCTGTACACATTGCTTCCCGATCTTAATTGAAGGAATAGAGATAATAGCGTTCCGGAGTAAAACGTCCAGAAATACGGAAATTAATTCGACGAACAGTGTGCTTTCTTCCCGCCGTTCTACATATTTATTCTCTCGTTTCGCCTCTACTGGCGAGCCTTCTTCGTTGATACTTCCCTCTCGAGTGATATTTTAGGCAGGCCCTAGCGTCGTTCCTTAATCTCGACACGTTTTCCTTACACCAACAGAATTCATTCGTACATCAAACTGCGGATTTGATGCATTCGTGACAAAAACGAGTAGAGTAGAACTTCATTTGTGCGAACTCGACGGGAGACTGCCATGAACCGGATAGGTTCATTACAAGTCCGCGGATTATCCCTGCTATTTATTACTTTTCATTGAAATAACCGGATTTCGCGTTCTGGCAAATGGATTTAAACAAACACTTAACTCGTTTCTCAGATGATAACAATATTTAAACCCTAGGTGGTCACGTAATTGGAGCAACGCTCGACGATATAATGGGTCAGATAATAGAGTTCAACAGAAGTTCACATCGGGTACTGCTCAAGATTTCGTTCCAGTAAATCGAATTCGGATAATGGAGTTCTACCGTAGCTGCTAAAAACTCGAAGAGAATACAGTAAATTCTCCCTAATCGATGCTCAGATTGTACACAAAAATGGACAATTTGAAAAGCAGAGATACGATTATTCGAACCTTGCGGCTCGTTTTTATAGTTACCGATTGTCAACAACTATAAAAACGAGCCACAAGGCTCGAATAATCGTATATCCTCTTCCCAAATTTTTTCTTTTTTGTGCACAATTTGAGAGTCAGTTAGGGAGAATTCACTGTACCTAAATGACTCCTGTTTCTTTCAATAGAATGACTTGATCCCGCACAGCGATGTACAGTCTACAGTCATTACAAATTACGAATGTTCCAGAATTATATACTTATCACCGCAGTAGAAAATCCGTCGCGTCTCCAATTTTCTGTTTGTTTCGAAGCTTGCGAAATTCTCTAGAAATTGGAAGCATCGCGCAGTTCATTGATCTTCTAAAGGTAAAACATATTCGCGTTTCCCGCGGAAATTTAAATTTTCCACTAATCTAATCAGGAATCACAAGTTTTCAAGAATCACAAAATAACCGTCTCCCATTTTCTGTTTGTTTGGAACCTTGAGAAAATATCTCTAAAAATCCGGGGCAGTGTGCAGATCGCTGTCCTCGTACAGCTGTTGGAACATCGTGTTTCCCGCGGAAATTGCAGCGACGCTGGTCGAATGGTTGACAAACCGAGCCGACGCGTGATTCGGAGACCACTGACGCTGTGCCTCGCTTCCGTGCAAGTTTACAAGTCCGTCCGGTGCGTGATTTATCGTTTTTTCATGAGCGAACCGCGCCGCGTTTGATACGACGCGGGTTTCCGATCGAAATATCTGGACCGAGATATTCTTGCATGAGCCGGGCGCGGGCATTCACGAGTGTCGGGTATAAATCTTCGTTGAATTACGGTATACGTAGACGGCGATGTACCCGCGGCGTAAAAGCCAGCGACAGCTCGAGAGCGGGAACGCCGCGCTGAGCCAAGCCGAGCCGAGCCGAGCCGAGCCGCACCGCGTAGCGCCGCGCCGCGTTCCGCGCGTGTGTGGCGGGGCTTATTATTTCACGGTCCGTGCATACTCATTATAGGCGCTTTGCATGGCGGCCTGTTACGTTTACTGGCCAATTTGGTGGTGAGTTGCCTCGTCTTCTGCCAACTGTTCGCCTCGGCAAGCAGATAGTCTCGTCCGCGGCTTTCTCTGGATACCGCCCACCAACGATCCACCGCTATTCAACTACGGATCCGAGATTTCTATTGATCATTCTACCAGGTTTTGGGATTAACCGATCGAAGACTGAGCGATTGTTCTCGGATTTCGAGCGCTGTCTACCCCAGGCATTTTATACGATCAATGGTATTCTTTGTAATCGAAAAAATTACTTTTCTAAGTTTTAAGAGTTTTTTTGATACTTTTATCTATCGCAACTCTGCTGTTAATCGTTGATTAGCAGTCGCTTTATGTTGTTCTGATAAACCGAGGTTGAAAGAACTCTCCTCATTTTTGTTTCTGAGACCAGACTTGAATGAAAATTTATCTAGACAAAAGTGTATTCGAATAAGAATTTATTCGAATAGGAATTTATTCGTACAGGAATTCGTATGGAAAATAATCGATTTGAATAAGAATGATCGAATGGAAGGCGTTCTTTTCATAGTTTATCGATATGTTTCTTGTCGTTATTCGAATAAAATATTTGACTAAAAATAATTCATTCGGATAATTATCTTAGATAAATATTTATTCGAAACAATTCGAATAATAATCAACTCTGTGTGAGACAATGATTAATGCAGGTTTTGTGCGTTCCCGACAAAAATGAGAATGGTGCAGTTTAAAACAATAAAGTATAATTTTAAAAGCATTTTAACAATCGCTTCTTTAAATTCGCTTGTGTTCGCTCTTACTAAACGTTGACGTATGAATTTTTCACTTTGTTCAGTTAACTGCAGCGAATATCTGTTTTAAAAAAATAGTTCAACGCTTTAGATTATCGTGCGTTTCCATTTTCTTTCGAACGAAGAGTTTCGCGACAAGAGCAAATTTCGACGGTGACCGCGGCGAACGCATTAGCGCTAATGCGTTCATTAAGTCTTTAAGAATGATTCATACGAGCCGGTGAGAGAACAGGGACTTTTTTCCCGGCGAAGATGAATCCGCCGACTGAAAATGATATACAGTGGTTTGGCAAGGTGATACGTGGGATCCCTTTCAAGCTTGTCGTCGTCGGTTGTCGTCGCGCTCTCTTTACAACGCTTCTACAACGCGGTCGACATCAATCTCGTCATTAGTCTTCCTTTTCCTTAGTCTTCCTTCCTTTTTTTCTCGCTGGAGTGTCTTGCTAGACTCTCGCTGAAGTTATTGATAATTTGTCACAGAACCTCCGACTGCAAGCCATCCATCCATCATCCGCCTCGACCATGGACAAACCGTTATTCTGCGATCACTTCTGCCAGATCGCTGAGCGGCGTTTACTTTTCGGTGACCTATTATGATTATCGTGTCATTGCAGGAATCTTTTAACGTTAATGGTGAAACGATCGGCGAATCAGAGCCTCGACATTTCGAACTTTCTCTTTCGCGCTAGTGTCACATGACGGAACTTTCTGCGTTTATGGTGATCAAAATAATTGGTGGAAAGCAATAAGTGCAATATTTAGTAAATGATACCGAACATCAATATGATCAGTAAGGACAAAATCATAAAATGTTACGAATTCGGACAGGACACGCTAAAGTGTCACGATTATATGTACAGTGGCCCACAAAAGTGTTCGTACACCTTTTAAAACGCAATAACTATTTTAAAATCGAACTAAATCACTCGATTCTTTTTTATATGATGGAAGGACTAGTCTACTAGATGATGACTGAAATGATCTTTTTTTTGAATTTTGCTATTCCTTGGAGTGGCAAAAGAATAAAAATCTCTCGTTTTTTTAACGTTTCCATCGGAGTCTATAACGGAAATTTAAAAAATGCCTTTCGTAGATCTCGATAACTTATACGCGTGCTGAAAATTTCATCGGAATCGGTTAACCCAGAGTCGATTTCTTCCAGTCTGCAGATTTCTTCCAGGTTTTAGTCAAAAACGTGATAAAACTACAATTTCTTCCAGATTTAATTTGTTCTAATTCATAACAACGTCAACCATTTTCGATAAAATTTTCAGCATGCATATAAGTTACCGAGATCTACGAGAGGTATTTTTAAAATTTCCGTTATAGGCTCAGATAAAAAAAATTAAAAAACGAGTTTAAAAAAATTTTTTTCTGTCATTCGAAACAATAGCAAAATTCAAAAGAAGCATTTTAGTCATCATTATCATCCAAAAAAATATTCAAGTCACTCGGTCCAGTTTTAAAAAAGTTATTGCGTTTTAAAAGGTGTACGAACACTTTTGTGGGCCACTGTATTAATTAAAAGAGACAGAAGCCGCCACTACACTAAACATTTTTCTATTCACATTTTTCTCACCCTGTATAGATCTTTGATACGCTCGATTTTAGAATATGGATCTGTGTTATAGTCACCCTGCTTTAAAAATCACATTACATTAATCGAGGACGTACAACATAGATTTGTCAGGATGGCTTTTTATTATATAAATACACCAATATCAATTTACTGCCACGACTATGCCCATACATTGTCAGATCTCGGATTAATGACCCTCGAGCAACATCAAACAACAGCAAATCTCTTCTTTATACATAGCATCATTAATCACCTGATCATGTCATCTGAAATTCTACGATTGCTTTCCGCATTCCCTCACGTTGCCTTAAACACCGTTTCCATTTTGTTCCTCTGACTCATTGGACTACATTCGGCAAATATAGTTGTTTAAATCGTATATGTATAAATGCTAACGTTTATATTGACTCTTTAAAAGCTCTGTCACGAATGTGATACGACAAATCAAAATTTTCTTTAACCTCGTAGCATCCGCTTTTATCTCACTCTTATGTTATTGTTTAATCATCAATTATAAACATATGATGTTGTTATCCTTGTAACAATCGGATTTAATCCGTATGTATTAAATAAATAATAATAATAATTTTAAAAATCACGATTAAACACCTACTGTACAGTAAAACCTAAAAATAGCAACATTGCTAATAAGCTAGCAATAGATGCGACGCTAAACCAGGAAAAAGTTATAAAGGGTGGACTGGAATTCATAGTAAAACCGTGCAGAGGGTGATCCTACGTGAAAAAATAAGAAAGAAATTTGGTATAACATTTTTTTATTCGGAGCGCCGTTTTCGAGAAAATCGACTTTATTTAGTTTCTTCATCTTGGTAAAGGATTCAGTTGTGGTCCATTCTTCTACCCCAAGTGTTTCCATTCAAGTTTACAAACATTGACAACGATGGAAACATTCTGTTTACTACTTACGTAGTTCGCAACAATTAATGTTTGTAAACACTATCTCGGACGGAGGCAACTGCAGTAATATAGACACTTAAATCCTTTACAAAGTTGTACAAAATTTAAAGTCGATTTTCTCGAAAAGGAAGCCCTGTATAAAAAAATGTTATACCAAATTTGTATCTAATTTTGTCCCGCAGATTCATCCTCTGCTCGGTTGTACTACAAATTCCGACCTATTCTCTATAGGAAAACAATATATGAGTAACAAAATATTTAGTAATATTCGATGCGGTTTTGTTTAATTTGTACTTTACTATATATTAGATACACCTTTTTTATTCGATTTTCTAGCACCTTCTTAATTTTGCTGGATTACCTATTCATCTATTCCTCTAGGGCTCCCATTAATTGTCCTGTCTTCGCGGAAACTACGGTCAGAAGTGTTCCAGATAGACTAAGAAACAAGGGGGGGGGGGCACAAGAACAGCCGGTGAACGAGTGAATACCAGAGGAAACGAGTTCCCCGCCCTGAGACGCCTCCTGTCCGTCACCGCGTCATCCCCACCCCTACTGACTCATTTTATTTCCCAGCGTGACCTCAACGATTTTCGTTCCGTCCCCACCCAGCCACCTACCTGGACATAATTACAATTGACGAAACAACCGCGTGAAACGTATCTTTTCATTCCCCGTCATCTTCTGTTATTAATTTGCTAGATGGAATTGATCCTCGAATTCCGCGCTTGACAGATTGAATCTCGACGTCCGAGTCAATCTATTAACGTTTCTAATTTCCTCTGACGACGGCGTTTCGTAGTATCCAAGTAATAAGAACTTGTGCATTATCACGCTCTAGTTGACAATTATATCAGTATTCGCATACACCGAGGAATTTGCATTTAACATACTAATGTGGCCGCTACTAGAATCTGTGCAAGAATTTAATCGACTCCACTTTGCTCCTTTTGTAATGCATCATTTCAGGCTTTCCTCTGTAAGGTTCCATGGTGCTTGACGCTTTAGCATGAAACGCTTATAATTAACTCGATTATCATTGCACGTATCTTCACTAATTATACAGTCGCAGCAATTTATAATCTTAAAATGATGGATATCCTGCATACACGCCAACACAAAACAGTTTATCAGATTGCGGATATCCGTGCAAATTAAGATAACTCGAAGTTTCATAGCAAATATGTTGTAAAAGAATGAAGAGAGGGCAAGCAAGAAGATGCTTCGAACGGCCAACGAAACTACTGTAGAACCACAATGACATGAACGACTTGAGGCCGGACCTTGAGGTCTTTATTTAAACCCTCAAGTGAACCTAACCTCTATTATCTGTGCTTACTGAATACTCTTGATTATATGATGGCGTGTTCTATGTGGGTCACTGATATATAATATTTTGCTCTTATGTATGTATATGTGCATGAGCACAATTTATGCCAGAACGATATACCATGTGTATACTCATTTCCATAATGCAAGATACATATTCAGTATAATAAAACATAATAATAAACATTGTGATGAAAATTTTACTCTCCATCTTCATAGAATTAAATAAAAAATTAACTTCTATCATACTTCCTCTCGTAATAGTTAACCGATAGCCAGATATATTTTACACTCTAAATGACAACAATGAACATTCGAGAATTCTCGTGATTGATCATAAGCTCTAGAACAGAAGAACGGAAGAGTTTTCGTGATCCGTTCGCAACGTGTTATAACGTCAGTGACAATAATTAAATTTCATCCGAAAGCTTTGAGCTTGCAAGTCGCTTTGAATTATTCAAATATTGTGCTTTTAGTTATGGGGTGTTCTTATAAATAATTGGTGCGTGCGGTGTAATTACTAACTTTATTGGATAAGTCTTTCTTTCGTCAGAGGTATGAGAGGTATGACAGGTATCAGAGGTATGAGGTATGAGAGGTATGAGTAGTATGAGGTATCAGGTATGAGGTATGAGAGGTATCAGAGGTATGAGAGCGAGCGTTTCACTACTGCTCTTTTTATATTATCCTGTTTGCCCCCGGCAAGGGCTCTGGACACCTCCTGATTGGTTGACCCGCGAATGGGTTTTCCCAATCAGCGTTGTCCATTTCCTTCTCACCGCCTTGTCCCTTACGCCCTGAGCGCGTCCTGTTTTGGGACCGCGTGGTGGTCGGAGTGGGTGCGTTTTTTATGATGTAACGGCCTGGGTTTTCCTCAGGGCTGTTGCGCTCGGACGTCCGGCGTTCAGGTCCGTTTTGCGTGCCCTTCGGAATTTCCGCTTATTTATGACGGTCTCATTGACTATCGAGAATCAGGTAAAAAAACTCTACTGGCTTATTGCCATCCGGACAAGAAACAGCTTACTCAAAGATAGCCTTTTCGAAGGAGAGTCATAAATATGCTAGTCGTTTGCACGAAAAATAAATCTTTTCTTATGCGCGCCGACTGGCCGCTACATGCTGTATCAACTGTATCAGATTTTGTTTGTGCTTCAAACCATTTATTAGCTGTCGTTGACGCTGCCAGTGCGACATTGTCAGTAGGAGTTGACTCGGTATAGTTACTGTAAAACGTTTAACCGAAATAAGTAACGCGAATAAGTAAGTTGCACCGAATACAAGATACGAACAAACCGACCATTGTTTACGGACATATCTATTACCCAAACTATATGAATGATGGGAATAGCATCATACCTCGATTAACTGAACATAAGGACCTCTATTATCTGAACCGCTCGATTATCTGAACTGCCTTGTCCCCCGAACTGTTCACATGAACGAGGTTCTAGCGTAGAACCAAGGAAGCACGATCTTCTCCGACGATCAGGAAAGACCAGCAAAGCCCGGGGTGCAAAGCTGAGAAAGAGAGAAGCAGGCGATTTTCGTTCCAGGATAAGCCGTCTGGTGCCCCTCGATTTCATGATTTAGGGGATCGCCTCGAAAGTACCACTTTTATGCCATTCCGCTACCAGCCTATCCCACAAGTCATTTCCACACCTAGGAATTAGGAGAAACGAGCCGAGCCGAGCGGAGCGAAGAGCCGAAAGGGAGACGAAGCGGCCGCGCGAGCCACGAACAGACTGTCCGTGTCCGTGAACGGATCACAGCTGCGCGCCACGAAATTGCAGCTTACAAAACCGGCCCGGGAATCATTTCCACCGTTTAATCGCGGTAATGGTAGCCCACGCGACGGAACAAATTTTCCGGCCGCGAAGATTACGATGCTTCGCACGCCGGATAAAAGTTGCTCGCCGATCTTCGGCCCGTCACTGTCGCTCGGCTATGATTAGGCGAGTTGTTACAGGGGTATCGTCCGCTCCTATGCTACCGTTCGCGCCCCCCTTTGCCCACTCCACCGAACGGAGTGGACCTCGTGTAGTTTTATTTATCGGATATCCATAGACATCTAAGAAATATCGTCTATTTGCATTCAGCCGCGCCGTACAATTAACGTCACACGCCGCGATATTTATCGCTAGACAACGAACGTTATAAATTCATAACGCGGGATAAATTCACCTCACGTCCAAGTGCGTGGAACGTAATGAAATAAAGCCCCTAGCGAGAACAAATAGTACTTTTATGCTGGTACCGAGTTAATAAAATCCTTGATTTACGAATCGGCGGTTTCGCTCGCCCGGGCACCGCTCTGAAAATTTATGTAAACATTCGCGGACGTTTACCGCTCCTGTCGGCGGGGTGATCAAAGATCCCGGGCTTGTGCTCGTAAGAGCTCGTAAGAGCTCCGGCTGGGAGGCAGAGCCGGGACGAAAAAGAGAGAACGTGAGGGAAAAAGGACGGAGAAAAATCGAAAAAATATTGCGGGTGTCGGGGCTGCCGGTGGAAGGAGAGAGAGGAGGGAGAGGGGTGCACCGGAGGATCATAGGGTGAGGCGACAAACCGTGACCAATATGATACTAAATCAACTGACGTGCGCTTCGTGCTCGATCACCCGCGCGCGTACCAGCCCGGAGCCTATGTAAACGATATCGCGCGATGCGAATACGCTCGAGGAAGTATCAGGTGAAACGGGGCGTCGCGCACGATTCGGTCGGGGCCGGAGCTCTCGTCGACATTTTCTTTCCTGGGAGCAACCGGGCTTCCAATTCGTGGCTCTCGCGTTTCTTCCGATACATTGACAAATTCGAATCGGTTGTCTAGAGTGCCTTCTGATCCGCACTTTTGTGCTGTGTGTTTCTTGGTTTTTGCGTGAAATCTTACGTTGTGTCTGTAGGCCATTTGTTTTCGCATCTTTGTGCCGTATCGCTTTGGCTTACAAATATCAACGGACAAACGCTGCATTATTGCCTATACGTATACAATTGAACGCACGGAATTATGATAAACAACGGCGAGACACAGATAGGAAGCTTTTGATTTTAAATTTGATTTCGGTGAATGAATGCAGCAGAGAAATTGCAAACAACCATGGCAGAAAAGTACATTTTGAATTTCTCTTTTGTAACTTCGTGTTTTAATTGGATTATTCATAGCAGGAACACAAAAAGTTCTAAGCGCAATCAACTTCAATGACATCGATCATATTCTTCATTCTTGTTTATTCTTCATTCACGTTGCTTTACTATTTGTGCATGATGCAAATAATTATGATGTTGGCTTCATTTTACCACAGTTTCAAAGAAAAAACTCCATTATAATTAAATATTATAGGAAAAATTTATAAAAATTGGTTCTACCCCTATCTAAAATCAATTACAATTTAAATTTCTATTAAAAATCTATTACAATTTAAACTTCCATTAAAAATCTGTTAGAATTTAAATTTTCTATTTGTCCGTTATAATTGCGTATGTTGATGCAAATATAATACATCAACGTCCATGCTTACTTACGGATGATCAAAATGAACACAAAAAATAAAGGATGTCTAATCTGTTGTCTCATCGTAGCTGCTGTTGTAGCATAGATCGTATTGTAGCAAACACCGTGAAGCAAATAATCAACCACCTTCACGCGTTCGAACACCCTATAGAAAAGTTTGCAAACAGCGCTAACAAGCCCGGCATGTGTGCAGATGGGACTGTGCTGGGAAACATTCAGTGCGCCGTCCATTTTATTATTCCCCGCGTGAACCCGTGTGCGAGCAGCGCGGAATATTACCAAGCTTCAAATATTTGCCCGCGCGTTCATACGGAATCCCCGGTCGGACGGAATGATAACCGGCCGCGCAACATGAATATCGGCCCGCGGATGCGTCCGCCATTTTTTTCGTTCTCGTTCAACCGCACGGAAACGTTAATGCATAAATTATGGAAAGCGGGCGCAGCCGAGGCGAGCGCTCGCGAGCTGGTTTGAAATTGAAACGGGACCGGGCCTTGTTAGGGCTGATCTTACTCGCGAATGAGCCAATTCCTGCGCCTGGCTCGGCTACCAGATCACCTTGTCGTGATTGAGTCCTAAGAGCTATGGAAACACAGGAAACGGTTTAACGTTGATCTAAAACCGATGGAGAAGAAGACGCCGCGCCGGCGAGCAAAAAGCAGGAAGCACGCGATGATGGCCGAGGACGTGAAATCGGATCCGCAGTTAATGAACCCGATAAACGCTGTTTTACGGAAGCTTGTAAAAGTTAATAACGAGCGCCGTATTATCTCGTTACACCGTATACGACGCAATCCTTTGGAAACATGATTGAATTTATTTCGAACGAAATTAAATACGAGTACAAACCGTGCCGAGTCGATAACTTTTTCAACGGATCAAAACTGAGACATCCAACAGTCCCATCGTAAGAGCCTCTTACTAAGAGGTCGCTAAACTTCTCGTCCGGATAACAAATCTGCGCAACTCCGAGCCGAATTCCCCGATCCGAGACCGGGGTCGAGCCATTGCTTACAATTTGTCGGCCATTACTTCAACATAAAACTAATATTATTTACATAAAGGCGCGATAGTGTTGCGCCGGAAAGAAAAGATACCGGCGGGAGCACAAACCGCGGCGTTCATTAACCGGCCGACGTATGCATCATCGCGGAGCGGAGCACCGGCGCGCATTAAAGATAAAGTTCGTCGGTAAATCAGCGCGGGCCGGGATGTATGCTGACAATCTCGGCCGCCGTATAAACCGTAATCGACGTTTATTAATCAGAATCCCGGGGTCCGTTGTGGGACAAAAAGGAAAAAGAGCAAAAAGTAGACCGTCCCCGTTTAAACGATCGCGGCGATCGTTCCGTTCCGCGGGTGAAATTTGTCTAAAGCGCGCGCACCGCGACACTTCATCGTGCAGAATTATGGTCGGTTCGTGGCCAGCGTCGCGTAAAAAATCAGCACGATCCTTGAGCAATTTGAAACATAAATAAGCTCCGCGGACTTCGTTTCTTCCCTCTTGGACCCTCCGATTCTCGCAATCTTCGGCTGCGCGCTGCGCCGCGAAAATTACAAGCGTCGTCTCCCGCGGCGCTTCGCGTCGTCGCGTTGGTCCGCGGCCATCCTCATGGATTATTATTGCCAACCAAACGAAAATGAATCACGGGATGCCTCAGGGCAGACAGTGGTCCCGGTTTACACGCGAATCCGCGGGATTCGGCCACGCCAAGGAACGCAGAAGCGTTTCGCGTGATCGTCCGATAAATTAGGGTACTCCAGTGTCTTTACGGACTCGCCGTTCCGAGTATTGCTGTGGGAGGAATTATTATGTTGCTCGATGTAATTTGGGTTTCGATGGGAATTAATAAACGCCCGGATCAGCTGCGATTCGGTTCGGTCGTAGAAAAAATTGAAATGATTAGCGCTCGATATCATCGGCTCGCGTTTTTTGGATTTGCTAGTTTGAGAAGATTTTGACACGATTTTGATGAAATTTGTCATTGAGTTTAGTGCAAGAGCAGATTACTCGATGGGGAACCCTGCGGTCCGATGATACAAGAGTTTTGTCGGTAAGAGACCTTTTACTCCTTGCATTGTGCTTTTTGAATCGCAACTTTGAATTCAGAGCTTCCTAGTTGTTGAAACTCTTAATCGTTCCATATTCTGCTTCCTATACAGTTATAAAGTAACATGAAATGATATTGTCATGACGTGTGTATCCTTGCGCCCACTGTACACGTGGTTTCTTCAAGCTGCGGTGACGCTGCAAAATACTTACACACCCACACTTCTCCCGTAATAAGAACTCAGACACTTGCTAACCCTTCAGTTTCATCGACATTATCACCTTCATCAACATTGGCAATTGTGTCACCATCTACATCTTTCACTGTCTCAGAAAATCATTCGAATCCAAAGAGAAAAATGGGCTATCAGTTTTTCACTGGATTTGTTTTTGTATAGTGTTGTATATTTTTAATTAGTTAAGTTCTGTTTGTGTTTGTGTTCGGGTTATTTTAGTTGCAATTTAAAGATTAAAGTAAGTTACGTTGATTGGTTTTTACTTTATTTAAATATAAATTAGGATATTACGTTACGTTCGATATAAAACCAGATTTGATTTCAATACATTCTTTTGGATGTTTTAGTGATATGTGTATTGTTTTTTTCTTAAGACAATATTGATATATAAATGTTTTAGTAAACACGTTAGACATGATTTCTCTTTCGGTAACGCGT
The DNA here is from genome assembly GCF_051020955.1 of Megalopta genalis. NCBI lineage: Eukaryota > Metazoa > Arthropoda > Insecta > Hymenoptera > Halictidae > Megalopta > Megalopta genalis. The sequence goes on from NW_027476115.1 coordinate 632,741, forward strand.
GATCGCCGTACGTTTCAGAAATTTCGAACGTAATTCCAACAACGCGGCGTGAAAAAACGCATTCGTTCAACCTGCCGCGATCAATAATAGGCACAACGATAAACAATCGTCTTTACAGAAGAAACTGTACGAAACACGTGTAGGACTTGTTAAGAAAGTTTGATACAAGGGACTGGCGATACGAATTCACATGATCGCGGGTCTGATCTCGCGGGAATCGAAGGGTGCAAGGGCGGCGGAGAGGCGAGACTTGTCAAGCAGACTCTCACTAATTTTAAGTGACGCGCAATGAAGGCGTCGTCGAGTGTATCTCACGGAGTAAGGAGGGTTATTTATCGTTCTGGAAATTGCGAGGAGCTTCTTCAGAGTTAATATCGTCAGAGTATAATTCTATCTTTATAATGACAACGATCTTTTCTCGCGGACGAGTCCGAGCATATTGCCGGTAGTTTATTTTCTACTGGGAAATTTACGTTCTCTCGAGAGGATCTTTGGCCCCTCTCCGGTCTTCGCTCTGCTCTCCTCTGCTCTCCTCTGCTCTCCTCTGCTCTCCTCTGCTCTCCTCTGCTCTCCTCTGCTCTCATCTGCTCTCCTCTGCTCTCATCTGCTCTCCTCTGCTCTCCTCTGCTCTCCTCTGCTCTCCTCTGCTCTGCCCTGCTCTGCTGTGCAGAGCAGAGCATTGGAAACGTTGCAACAGCGTGTTCGAGCAGATAATTCGGTCGCGATTAAAACTGTTATTTATATGCATTTACGAAAACTGTTCCAAAGCGGAACAAAGTTCGCGCATCTCCCGTCGGTGGACTGCATCCCAGGAACTTTTAATGCCCCAAAAACATTCATGTCATCCCGCTAAACATTAACCAAGATTGCCGCGATATTATTTCCCGAAAGTTTCTTATTCCTTATATTTGGAAGCTACGTGTACTTAATTCAGTAATTAAGAAACTTCCACCTGATGTCTAACATGCGCCGGTAATCGCTTCAGCGAGGACGGCGTCGCGCTGAAGCAGCGCGCGTAGATGTCTGCAACAAATTTTCGAAAACATCGGAGGGAGACTAAATCCCTGAGTTGCCGACGTTATGAATAATTATGTCCAAATGGTAACAGAAGAATCCTCATTCTGGAGAGGTTCTTTATGCATGTACTGAAGCTATTTTTTGAAAATAGTTTTAGTTTACACCTGGGCTTGGTAGAGGACCTATCAGCATCTAGGAGACCCTAGCTGAACGACTGGACACAATTGTAACAAAGAATGCTAGAGACTTGTTTGTAGCAAGCAGAGTCTTGTAAAGGACTCATCCAGGATTTTTAGAAGGCCCTAGAAGTGGTCGCAGAAGTATCTGGCAGACTGTGGACTCATCAGTCTCTTGCAGATCCTAGTTGAAGACTCATCAGTATTTTGACTAGCGCTGCTAGAAGACTAATTAGAGTCTAGCAGGTCATGGCACGAAAAATAAAGAAATTGGAATTGGAATAATTCTCGTTTTATTTATAAATTCCAATATTCAGTCATCAGAATGCACGTTCAAAAAAACAAAAGCTTCCCGCATCTCTCGATCCGAGTCCACGGCTCCTTCACGGACGTTGTGGCCGGGAAACCGACCGAACGAAGATTTCGTCGAGCGAAGATTTGATCGTGCAGAAGCGCGGTTTCCTTTTCGCAGAGGCGTGCACGTTTGCGGAGAATCAATCGCCGAGGATACCGGCGAGGGGCAAAAGCTCTGTTTCCCGGGCGGCTGCATTCCGCCGTGTAAAAAGCGGCTTCCCCGTGGCCGCTATTTCACGAGGTACCCATTTTTCTCATTACCACTCATTGCTACGTTCTTAATGAAAGCCGTTTTTCTCGGCGCCGCTCGCTGCTGCATTCTTAGCCCAAGCGCTCTCGAACATGCGCGCACAGCCCCACGGCCGCCGTTTTATGAGCCATTATTGGCCGACCTGCTCCCTCGTTACGGGCCACTGATCTCCCGATGAATGTCAAGGAATCGGAGGCCGGGGATTTGCGGTCACTTCGTTGTTCCGTTGTCGCGTATTCATAGTCACGGCGTGCGCGATGCGTTCCCGTTGGCATTGCCTTCCGTTAATATCGTCTAACGATCGCCGGTCGGCGACTCCATGTTTTTCATTTGCCCCTTTCAAATCCACGCTTTCTCTACGGGCATTCAGTTAAATTACCCTCGAGCAGGTGTTTTGAGAAATTATATTTTTCTTTCAGTCGATTATGATAAGCTGGATGATATTTATGGGGTAATAATTGAACTTCTTGAAATTAAAATAATTGAACTTGTAGGAATTTGTAATTGTTTATTTACTAATAATGCAATACAAATATGTTGATTATTTGCTTGCAAATAATCAAAGGCAGAGTTTTAGGTAAGAGTATATTTATTGAACACATAAAATCTAATCTACAGGTTTGCTCGTAAGAGCTTAGAGACAACGAGTGTACTCGTAAGCTGATCACCGACGACTGCTTGAAAACGCGGAAGACCAGCAAACTGTGTGTCGAAAAATCCTTGGTGGTCATAAATAACCAATCCGTGTAACGGACTTTCGAGTCAACGCAGGTTTAGCGCTCACGTACCCTGCAGATGGACAGCAAGGGCCGTTTTACCTAAAAAATTTTATTAAAAATTAACCTTTTCGATAGCATCGAAAATGCCAGACATTTACACTCCCAATTAATTTGTATGTTCTATTACTCTAAGTTTTTCTCGCAACCCAATGAATATCTGCTTAGGCAAGGGTTTCGTAAATATATCCGCAATCTGCTCCTTTGACGGGACATATATAATTTCAATTTCTTTTTGACTCACAATATCTTTTACGAAATGGAACTGAATATCTATGTGTTTTGAACGTTTGTGAAATTCGGAATTCTTAGCAATACTTATGGCTGATTGATTGTCTACATGAATTTTCGTGATCTTACATGGTGATTCTAGTTCTTTTAACATCCGTCGTAACCAGAGGGCCTCTTTTGTACCATGAGCTAAAGCTACGTACTCCGCTTCTGCAGTTGATAGAGAAACAATACTTGGTTTTTGACTCGACCAGGAAATAGGACCCCCTTTATAAAAGAAAACAAAACCACCTCTTGATTTTCTCGTGTCGATACAACCAGCAAAATCTGAATCGGTATAACTAACTAAATCACGTTGACTCCTGCTGCATCCATATATTATCACGAAATTTTGCGTAGCCATCAAATGTCTTATTATTCTTTTAGCAGCATTCAAATGCTCTCTACCGTAAGATTCGAAAAACTGACTCATATAATAACCGAATATTCTATATCGGGACGAGATACTCTTGCAGTAAACATTAAAGATCCAATCAACTCTCTATATCGCACACTATCATACTTCTCATTCGATACATTCTTTCGCAGACATAAACTGGTTCCGCAGGTACATTTATATGTATCGCGTTGCACTCATTAAATTTAGCTACAATTTTCTCGATATAAGATCATTGGCTTATTTTAATCATACCTTTCTCACGATTTCGCTCAATTTCCATACCTACGAATTCGCGCACATTATCAGTAGTAATTTTAAAATTTTTGTTCAAATCCTGTATGACCATATCGATTGCACATTGACTCTTACTTATTACTAAACCGTCATCAACGTACAATGCTAAAAACACTCGCACTTCGTCGACAACACCAACAAACACACACTTATCACTTTGGATGTTCTTCTTCATCGTCTTCCGTACCATATTCTCCGTGGAATTTTTTTTCTTTTTTTTCATATTTTAAAGTTTCCTCCTCGATTCTTCTTTTATCAGCCTCTTCTTTGATCTTCAATTGCGCTATTCTTCTAGATTGTCTAACAGGTGTCTCGTTTTGGGTTGCTCCCGACTGTTCTTCGGCGATGTCTCTTCCAACCTCGAGACTCAGTACCATTTTTCGTTTCTTTCACTTTTTCTGAGATATTGGCGTTAAATTCAAAGAATCGTTGACATTGTTTATTAAAAAACTCTATTCATTGTACACTTTGCTTGTTGTGTACAAGGCTCGAACATTCATATGTGCCATCCTCTCGTGCCAAAGTTTTAGTCTTTGTACTTGAGAATTAGTCGAAATCGCACTACTGCACTGTTCCGGAGCAATTTTCACTTCAAATAACATCCGAAATAGCTTGCCGTACCGTACACCAATTGAGGAGAGATTTCCATGCTTATCACGAATTTCGCATCTCTTTGCATATGCATGGAATGAGTACTGTTTATCAATTATCGCACCAATTGAAAAAAGATTTCGTTTCAACTCTGGCACATATAAAACATTTTCAAGTCTTCTTTCTTGATTTCGATTGTTCACTTTCTCTAATACTACTATCGTTCCTCTTCCTGCTGCTTCTGACACTTTGTCATCTACTATTTTCACAAAATGATTATTGGTCAACGATACAAGCGAGGTAAAGAAGTCTTTGCAACACGACATATGCATATTCGCACCAGAATCCGTGATCCATATGTCTTTATCACTGCTAGTAGTTTGCGAAGAATACGCCGTGACTTCACTGATGTAAGTAGAAACTATTAATTTCAATTCTGTTGCGTCTTCAGTTCGCTTCTTTTGTCCTCTCTTCAGGCACTCTCTCACCCAATGACCCTTTTCTTTGCAGCAATTACATATTGTTCTTTTCTTGAGGTCTTCTATCCTCATCTTTGCTTCGCTTTTGCTGAATTTACTGTTCCTTTTTGCATCTTTGTCGTCCGAATACTTCTTCAATTCGAGCGCTTGCACTCGAACTATAAGAGATGACCCATTCTCTCCTTCGGATTCAGAGAGTCGTTTATCCTCGGGAATGAGCTTTTTTCGTTAGCGAAAATGCAATTCGCGGCCTCCGAGTAATTAATTCGTAAATGAATTACTTCGAAATCGATGAATTACTTTAAACTAAAATCAATTAATTACTATATCGATCTACTTTGTAAATCTTTGAGCAAACTTTGTCCACGAGTTACTAACAAGGAACACTGACCAATGAGAGACGAGAAGCTCGCCTAGCGCTAGGAGACCGAGCCAATCAGCAGAACTGGGCTCTGTCCACTAATTGTCACGGCCGCCTCGCGCCAGACGATCTCTCGCCTCTCATTGGTCACAGTTTTTCGCTAATAACTCGCAAACGAAGCCGCGGACTGCATTTTCGCCAAGGAAAAAGACTACTTCAAATGACCTCGGTAACCCATCTCATTTCCCGCAAGTACCATAATTCTGGACACGCATATTTCAAACAAGCGTCATAAATTTCAGTGCATTCTTCGTCGCAACGCTAACATATTGAACTCAAAAAATGGAAAGCTCCCGTGCACTATCATTTTTTACCGCGCAACTCTAAATGTAAACGCAACGCGACGAGACTCTAAATGCAAACGCGACGCGACGCGACGCGAACTATTTAATTCATTTGCAATGTATCATCCTCCCTGCACACTCAATACAATCGTAATTCCATTTTAACTTCACATCTCACAAATTCATCGCAACTCTATCATCCGAATAATCAATTTCACACCGGAAAATCGATTTTGCAAGTCGCAACGAACCCCTCATTCCCTCCATCGATCTACACCTGTTTCGTTACCTTGTCCCTTCTTTCGAAAACGACAAGTCACGAAACAGGTTGCACTGCGTTTTTTTCGAACCACTGCGTTTTTTTCGAAAAGTATGACATGCGGTGAAACGCGTTGTTACGTTCCCAGCATTTGACGCTCACGCACCATCGATTGGCAAAGATACACGTCGCTATGTCCAAAAGAAATCTACACACGATTTACTCCTCGAATCGCAAGGCGCTTTGATACCACGGCACCCTCTGCATTAGATGCTAATGCAACGGTTGCAACGGTTACAACGGTATCGTCGCGCGTGCCGACATAGGTGACACAACTCAATGCGTCTTTTTTTTACGTCGACACTTTCGCACGATCGAGGACACGTACACAAAGGATTGCGCGTTGTATCGCGCCGCGAAAACTTGTTAATCTCGGAACGCAACAACGAGTTTATGTTCTACGCAATGGTCCGGTGGGCGTACGCACCACGTGTTCACACCCCTCCCCCCACAAAAAAGAAAAGAGAAGGAATAAAACATTCGTGCTCCCTGTACCGATCTTCCGGTGTCTCGCAAGAACAACCCGAACAAGCGAATTACGATTATATCTCGCGTGCAGAGAGGAAATCGAAGCGAAAGGGGTGGAAAGAAACGCGCAATTTTCGCAACGCTAGTCTATAAAATTTCGTTAAATAGTATCTTAGTTAAATAGTATCTTAGTTAAATAGTAAGTTAAATATTATCTGTCAACAGCAACACGAGCAATGCATTCTTGATTTCGATGTTAATTAGCTCGATTGATAATGATGATGAAGCTGCGATCCTTGGAACGGCTACTCGCAGCGCGGCATTTGTTTCGCAACGCTAAAAAGCAACGCGTTGGCAAATATGATCGCGACGCTAAGACAACGCGTGGAGGTATCATCGCGACGCTATTATTTCGATATAGCCTAGCGACAGGGTCTGTCCCCAGATCCTTGGAATCCACCCCGGATTCCTACGCTACGCACCACCCACCCGCCTGGACGTCGTAACGCCAGGACGGATGCGCCTCTTCGTCCGGGACGGTTGTTCCAACAAGCGGAATGAAGATTCCGCAAGCCGGCCGTCCCAGATATAGACCGAGGTCTAGAAACGATGTGTTTTTTGCACAGAGATGGTGTTTCGCGGTCTTATGCTGCGAGGCCCGGCGCCTCCGACTATCTCGTTTAAAAATGAAACACGCGTGTTTGCAATCGCAACGCTAACTCAAAACCGTCTTCAATTTCATCTCGTGACACTAAAAGCATCGCGAATGCCGGCGCTGCGGAGGGTTGCAGCTGCAGCCTGGGATCTGAAAGACGAACGAAGCTATACACTTGGCAACGCGATTATGCAGACGCAACGCTAATCCTTTGAAATCGGTTCAAAGAGACAAACACCGCGACAATTGGTTTCGCAACGCTAGGATGGAAAAATCGCGATGGGCCCAACTGAGCTGTTCGCTGGGACCTCGGTCCATTGTTGCAGCTCCGGCATGGGCGCCTGGAAGGTCGAACGAAGCTACTGGCAACGTGATTACATGGACGCGACCCTAATGCAACGAATAGAAATCCAGAAGACTTGACTTGACTTGACTTTACTTTACTTTCTGGGAAGAACGAGTCTGGAGACTCTGAAATATCTGATGGAATTGCAAAGTTACAACGCGGTCAGTTCGCAACGCTATGTTCAAAGCTATTGTACTTGATAATTCAAAGGAAAATCGCGTCTATTTTATATTCGCAACGCTACGATTTCTGTTCAAAATTAATTATAGCAACGCGTGAATAATTCGCAACGCTACGGCAAAAGTCGCGGATGTGCCCATCCGAGGCTGTTGTTGGGGCGGCGAGGCCTGCCCTTTGTGGCAGCCGCAGCATGGGCGCCTGCAAGGTCGAAGGGCAAACTAATTTCAACGCGATTACGTGGACGCGATGCTAATGCAACGAACACAGAGATCCAAGAAAGAGACTGCGCTCTCTCCGAATGGGAGCGGAATTGCAAAAATCTTGAAAACAGATCAAATCACAATGCGAGATCGTATTCGCAACGCTATCTTTAAAGCTACGATGCACAAGAAATACAAAGAAATCGCGATCGTTTCGTTCGCAACGCTATCTTTAAAGCTACGATGCACACAAGAAATAAAAGGAAATTGCGATCGTTTCGTTTCGTTCGCAACGCTATATTGGAACTCGCGATTATTTGATTCGCAACGCTAATTTACGTGTCTCTGTTCAAAATGAATTCAAGCAACGCGTGATCGTTTCGCAACGCTACTCGCAAGTCGCGGAAGTGCCCATCTGCGCTGATCGTTGGGACGGCGAGGCCTGCCCATGTTCAAACTACTATACTACTACTACACTATTGTTACAACTAATATTTCTACGTACGAGTACAGTGACGAAATGGTAACGACAATTGGCCCCTCGACAGTTTGTCGGAGGGGCCTCTTCAGCCTCTTTAGGCCTCTTCTTTTCTTCGGCGATTCGCCTCATAACCCTAGAACCTTACACGTGCTCCGCAGCTATGTGCAATGCTGTTGGTGCAATGGAGCCGGTATCGTTTCGCCCCGGCCCTACCTAACCATTTAAACACACACACACACCGATAAGGCAAGTTACCTGTCCTGCCTAACGCTATATTTAAAAATATGGCAAAGCAATCGTACCAACACATTCACTCCACGGTTCTCACACATACGCTGAGGTGCTAGCCTGCGGAGCATGTCTCGGGACACACTCTGACACCCCAACATGACCCATTTATTCGATTCTAAGGTACATGTTAGTTACTGAAATCGACTGACAATGGTAGCGATCATTGCGATAACATCGAATTTCAATTGGGAAGTTTGTATCACGGACGAGACTCTAACAGACTAATAATAATAGTCGTGTATCGTTTCGTTGAATTTCTTTAAGGGCTCTTACGAGAGCTTCGATTATATTTTCATATATATTATATTTATTATATTTGTATATTATATTATTATATATTTCAACCGGTGAGAATGGAAAATAAGCATTCTGTGCACACATATTTCATAGATCCGCGTTGCACGGCGCGGATCGTATGGAATATGCTCAAGGTTAAAGCTAGCTCTGATCTCAAAGAGAACCGACACAAAATCCACTAAAGCCTAACACACCATACAAGTGGAGATTATGTCGTGCACGATGCGCTAGTCATTGTCAGTCGCGGTATATAATTGTTATTAATACCGTCCCATGCGCCGTTGCTCGCACCCAACCGAGCACGCTTGTGCACTCGAGAAGGATTCGAGCAACGAGCATGGAACCTCGGATCTCTGAAAATCCTAACTAAAAAGGGTTATTAGTCTTTCGGGCTAAGATGCTAAATCAAGTTATTGAAAAATGAATGTACTAGTTTGAAAAGATGTTTGAATTTATTGAAGCAAGATTTAATTGAAGCATGCAAGAGAATAGATATGTAATATATATATATGAAGTGACAAAATGAAACATTTTTAATAAATTCACAACATTTACAAACAATATAATTTAAGAAACTCCATTATTTGGAAACTTTAATCAAATATTGATTTACCTATCGCGAAACGTCTTTTCGCACGTGACCGCTAATGTAATTAGGCGGAACAACGTTATTATTTGATAAATTGGTGCAGCAATTACACCAACGTAATTCTTCAAACATTCGTATTATGACAATCGCGTATGCAAAAGATCAATTTTTCGGCAGCTTCGAGATAATAATATTTACAATATGAAACAATCCAAGGAAATCGCGACGTGCGAAAAGACCCTACCTACCTAGAAAACTGATTACCACTCAAAGGATTGCAGGGCAATCCTTTGGTCATTGTACTCGTCAAAATTGTCTACGTTATCTACGTAATAAAAAAAGGAAAACGCTGAACATTCACTCACTACTTGTTGGGCGGTGAGCGCTACGTTAGAGTCCTGGAACAAAAAGAAAAGCAGAGACATATTAAAATACCGTCCGTCATCGTTCACGAAATAATTATTCAATTTTAATTGAATAATTGAAATAATTGAAAATTATACTAACAACCCTGTCTCCTCGACGAAGCCCGACACGTTGCCTCTCGATCTCAGCAGTCATTTGCAGTAGCCATTTGCAGCAGTCATTAACAGTAGCCATTTGCAGCAGTCATTTGCAGCAGCCATCGTCTTCAGATCTGCAACAGCAATACAAAATTCGGTTAAATTCAATCGCAATGCGAAAACAGATTAGAATGAATAAGCAAAGAGCTGCGACGTACCACGTAGCAATCTTTGTTATCGCGATTGATTTTGTCCTTCTTGGATTTCGAGGAAAATGATGCAACGGTCAGCCGAAAACCCACTCGAATACGGTGTAACCGAGGCCCACGGTCGAATACATAAATAGAACGACGAATCTGCGACGTGAGAATCGCGGCCGCGAGCGCGATCAAGCGCGATCTCAAGCGCGATCTCAACGGAGAGATCAGGCGCGATCTCAAGCCGGATGATCGAACGCAATTTCAAGCGAAATTAAGCGTGACTTCGGGCGAGATGAAGCGCGATCAAGCGCCAATTATCCCGGCGAGCCGATGTGCCAATTAAATATTTCAGCGGATGATATTCAAAAATAATATATAATAAATATCACGAAATAACCGGAGAAAAGAATTTAGCGAACGCCGAGAATGCCGGAGGATAAGGTGACCGAGAATATAGCGGACCAACCCCTTTCGATTCGAAATCGCCGAGCAAATGATTCGAGGAATGACGGAGCACGCGATCGCGGTCCGCGGACCCACCCTTCGCGAACCGAGGCTGCCGAGCAAATGACTTCGCGAATGTCGGACTAGCGGTTGCGTCGCCCCACCCGTTCGACAGGGTGGCTCGTAATTAATCTCTTCCCGTCGCGTTACCGTATTACGTTTTCGAAATCCTCACGACGTATTTACAGAAGCGCCCCGATTTATTAGGGTATACAGGCGACCGCGAGTCGGCACAAAAAATACAACTGTTACTATTCTCCCTTAAAACGGGTCGAAAACAGAAACACTGCGCAATTTACTTGCGTACGCGTGGAATGAGAAAACAGACCCCGTTGTGTCCCCACTACCGTGTTACTGCGTCGTTCCACGCGAAGTCGAACATTGCGTTGTGCAATCATTTTTCAAGTAATATGTCAACCGGTTTCATATCGGAAGACATTTTAACTGTGAATATAATATAGAATGAATGTTTCAATAATTTCTCCGATTTGTAGGATTTTCATTTTGTCTAATTTAAGTGCGTTTTATAGATGCGTATGAAAATGAATATTGCGACTCGTAATTAACTTAGAGTTTGACGTATTGTTTTCGACATCCTCGTGACATATTACAGCCGCGCCCCGATTTATTAGAGTATACAGACGACCGCGAATCGGCACCAAAAATACAACTGTTACTATTCTCCTTTGAAACAAGTCGAAACCGAAACGCTGCGCAATTCGCGCAATAAAAAACTAACCCCCGTTAAGTCACCCTGTTGTTGCGTCGTTACGCGCGAAATCAAATATTTCGTTGTGCAATCATTTTTTCGGACCGTTATTCAGATATTATTATATCATTATTGCGATTATTATAACATTAAAATTATGTTGGAACGTATTATATTGTCACCGGTCGAACGCGAAGGATTAAATGATTGAGAGGATTAAATGATGAAGATAGGAAATATAAAATTACGTACGTTCACGTGCGACAGCGCTATATGTAAAATTACATATTTATAAACAGATATATTATTGCGTAATTGCAATTAACGGTCACGTACACTATTTTTACAGATAGCTCCATGGGATGCCACATCAACGCGCAAACGGATTTAAAAAACGAATACGTACAGGCTGTCGATACGTAAGTAAATTTTCTCGTCTTCCAAAGAATATATTATAATTTCACCTAATATTATTATTATTAAAACTGTATATTATTTCTTAATACATTTTTCTCAACCGCTGGCAAAAAGGATTCGAACATCTTCCAAAACGCAATTAACTTCTTCGATACTGGACCGAACGCGACTTTAATGTCTCAATGTTTTCGAAGTCTTACTTATTAATTTATTATTTTTTAATTCGCGATTTTCAATTCGGTTGCATCGTCATTTGCGATTCATGCAATTTAATTGTCCAGTATTTTGCAATTGTGCTGCAATTGCAATTACGAATTGCATTGTAATTGAATCAAATTGAATAGAGATCCGAATCACAGATTACAATCGAATTACAATGTAATTGAATCACGATGTGACAGAATTACAACGCGATTGAATTGCGATGTAACCTTTATTCATTAAAATTCCTCGAGCAATTCGGTCGTAACTCTGCGCGAGCCTGGCCAAGGGGAAGCTAATTAAAAAACTTGAATAAACTACATTCAGTCAAAAAATATGCAAGTTACACTTCGACATAAATATTCCGTCGTCATCTCAGATTGACCTCGATCTCCCAAAGAAGATTCCTAAACGTCTGGATGTCTTTCGATCCAATCTTCAAATTAACGAGATGGGGCAAAAATCACTAGCGCGCATTGCGCGTCGTTCACGGCTTCGTCGACAAAGTAAATATTCTCATCCCACCGTCTAACCCGAACGAGGTGCATAAAGGGTGAATGGCGTCGAGGGCCACGTGTGTCACGTACAATGATCTTGTTCGCAGATCATCGCGGGGAGGAAGGGCCAGTGGCAAGCGAAGGAGAAGAGAAACGCGGAGGAACGAGTTACCAAGTACCAGACTTTGCTGGACTTGCTGTTAGATCTGTCGCAGAACGGCGACGCCCTCACCGACGAGGACATTCGGAACGAGGTGAACACGTTCATGTTCGCCGGTCACGATACCACGGCCACCAGCGTGTCCTGGATCCTTTATGCGTTAGGCCGCTATCCGGAGTATTAGGCGAGTGTACTGGCAACGCTCGTCGCGCCAGCGAATTCAACCCTTCTGGTATCGACCATGAAAATCGTGTGCACGCGAGCGAAAAATTATCGAGCACGTTCGAGACGCAGTTCGGGCAAAGACTCGACGAGTAAAATCGTATAAACTTTACAAACCTTTTTGTAAACGAGTGGAACAACATTCAAAGAGGAACATACATGCGGAGATAAAACTGTTATTGGAAGTATGTATTAACCCTTTGCGAGTTAACCCTCGAGTGGTGCACTCCGAGGCACCGCTAGAATTTTTGTATCGTCGAAATAATTCTTATATCAAGAAAGTCTAGATTTGCACCCTGTCATGTAAAATGGGAACACTGTAAGACGGAACAATTATTTTAGGTTTACAGTTGAAACGGCTTCGAGCGCAAAGGGTTAAGAAAACAACAACGTTTTCCCATCAATTTTACCGATGGAAAAGGAAGAACGTGGATGATAAAAGAGGGACGGCGGACAGCGAAGCAATTTATCCGATATTTGTCCGACGTCGCGTATTTAGTTTATTTGATTAGTATTTATACTGTTCTGCGAGAGGAACAGCGAGATGTTCGTCGAGTTTTTACCGAGTGTCACAAGATGCTTGTCTATGTGGACGAATCTAAATGAAGCTATCTTTCTTTCTCTACAGGAGAAAATTCTGGACGAATATTATAACGTTGCGGGAACTGCTCTGGTCTGCTCTGCTCTGCTCTGCTCTGCTCTGCTCCGCTCTGCTCCTCTGACTGACGCGAGCCAGATTAGGGTGTCAGAGTCCTGTAGCGCGCCCGTGGCGCAGCTACCACGACTCCCATTGCCAAGGTTCGCCGGCTGCTACACGGAGTGGCCGAGCTTCTCGGATCAGTTTGAGTCGCTGATCGTGAAGAACCGGATTCTTTACGACGTCCAGCGACTACAGTACCTCAAGGGTGCTTTAGAGGGGGAAGCAGTGTCCGAGATTGCTCACTACTCCGTGACAGCGGTGAACTTTGGCATCGCGTGGACGCCCTTGGTCAGAAGGTATGACCGGAAGCGGCTGGTCGTCAGTGCGCTCCTGTCGAGCTTCCTGGCCCTTGCGCCGCTCACCGCGATCGCGAGGGCAGCGGTCTCGCCTTGCTGCGTCGTCGCACTAACGAGGCGTTGGCCCAGCTGCGAAATTTGGGGCGGCCGGTGGACCACTGGGACGACCTGCTGGTCCACCTAACGGTGGAAAAGCTCGATCCAAAGTCGAGAGAGGCGTGGATCCACGAAATCCGCGCCGCCGTTGATCCACCCACGTACGCCAGTCTCGACGAGTTCCAGAAGCATCGGGCCGGGTCCTTCGCGGAGCTCAGGATGGCTCCAGAGCCCTCGGCCACCTCCGCGGAGCGTAAGCCGGCCCGACCTCCACTACCGGTACGCTCCCACGCGATGGCGACGACGACGGCGAGCCGCTGCCGGAAGTACGGCGACATCCACCCGCTGTTCCGGTGCCCTGCGTTCAGGGGCATGGCGCTCAACCTGCGCCGGGATTTCGTTAGGGCGCGCGGTTGCTGCTTCAACTGCCTCCGTTCGGGACACCCCGCGACATCGTGTCCCTCCGCGTCGCGCTGCTCCGTTTGTAACGGCTCGCACCACACCCTGATTCACCAGGATTCCGGGGTTGGTGGCGGACCAGAGTCAACCGTGGTAGAACCCGGGCGGGAGGCAGCGACGAACATCTCCGCATCGTCCGCGGTCCACAACTGCATCGCACGCTGGAGCGGGAGCAGGTCCGTACTGCTCGCGACCGCTCTAGTATGGGTAGAAACACGCGACGGGGGGAGGGGGTAAGGCCGGTGAGGGCCTTGTTGGACCAAGGATCGGAGGCGACCTTTGTCTTCGAATCCCTCGTCCCGGCCCTCCGCATTCCTTAGCGGCCCGCGGCTATCACCGTGACGGTTGCGGGGGACGCGTCGGTGGGTCGCGTGACTTCGCGGGTCGACCTGGTCTTACGGTTGACCGGGCGCGGGAACGCTCCTGTGCCGCTTTCCGCGTTCGTCCTCCGGAGACTAACCGGGTACGCGCCCAAGACGACCGTCGATATTCGCGTTTACCCGCATCTGCAGGACCTCGTTTTAGCGGACCCTGATTCGACTTTAGATCTCCCAGTAGATCTCTTAATCGGGGCCGATCGTTACGGTGATGTGATCGGTCCCGGCCTGCGCCGCGGAACAACCGGCCAGCCCATCGCGCAGGAAACGGTATTCGGTTAGGTCGTCTCGGGCGCCGCGTCGACACTCGCGAACGATCCCGATCCCTCCGTGGCGTCCCTGCACTGTCGCGCGTAGGAGAATTTGGAGCATCAATTGCGATTGTTCTGGGAGCTCGAGGTGGCGAGTCCCAAATCTGTTCTCTCCCCTGACGAGTCGAGGTGCGAGGAACATTTCGTCAAAACCGTCTCACGGCGGGCGGACGGACGATACGTGGTTCGGTTACCCCTGCGTACCGAACCACCCCTCGCTCTCGGCTCGTCAAAGGGCCGTGCCCTAGCCATGCTCCGTGGAGTCGAGCGGCGTCTCAGGGGCGACAGTCAGTTGGAGACCGCGTACCGGGACTTTCTGGCCGAATATGAGGTCCTCGAGCATATGGAGGAGGCCCCACAGGGACCGCAGGATGGCGCGGTGTTCCTTTCGCACCACCCAGTGGTCAAGCGGAACGTGGACGGATCCGTAGAGTCGAGCGGCGACTCAGGGGCGACAGACACCTTGACATAATCTTGACATAACCGTCTTTGTACGTACCTTATCTACTGGACTTCGGTTGTGAATTTTCGATTCGAGCTCTATATCTCTCGATATTTACGAAAAACTGTTAGCGGCGGCCATCTTGTGACGTCATGCTCGTGAGATTGACACCACTCTGGCCGAATATTGCAAATATCTCCGCAATAACTGCAAAACGGATATTTCTACAACCGAAGTCCAGTCGTTTAGTCTTTTCGGAATCTAAATTTTCCACTTGTGAACTGCATACTTCGATATTAAAGCGTCAGTTTTGGTTGATAGAAACCTCTAAAACTAATATACGTATATGGTTTTCTTCTATGTGTGGGTCGTCATAGTGTGCGGCGACCCGGACCCTTAAGCGCCGCGCGTGTGCCACGCTGATTTGGCACCTTTTTTGTCGAATAAACGACGAGGCGGCAAGACAATAACACAATCAACGTGCATTGGCCCGACCGTCAAACGCTCGCCTCGGCCGTATGTATACGCGGCGTTTTTGCCTTAGAAGGCAATGACCCGGTCATCGACACCTGACGATGCTTCCCCTTGAACATCAGCCAGGTGTCTACATATACTGCCGCACATTTCGATAACCGTTACAATTCGATACAATACAGTGCAACGCAATACAATTTGGATTGTCAAGATTTCGGTCGTTAACGTCACGTGTTTAATTCTGCGCCTTTGCGCCCATCCGAAGCCGTGCTTCACTTTTCTACGTTGAACGGAGCCGTGCTCCAACAATCGTAATTACTAACAATACTTTTGCGCCGTGCGCAACACATTTTAAACAAGTTTACGTGGACTGACTGTGGAGTCCGAAATATCTCAGCGAGCGACAAGTCGTCGGACTACATCATTTCATCTCCTTATGACCTCCGGCAATTATTTTGTGCCGTACACATCAATAATAAAATTGATATCTATAAAAGTAAAAGGATTAGCGTTTACTTCTAGTATTTACATCAATACTACTACTAGTATTTACATTTCGGCTCGTATTGCCACTGTCCTCGAGCATCAGTCTGGTCTGATCTGTTCAGCGCGCTTTGACGGCTACCGCTTGGGTAGTCGAGTTTCGTCGAGCTAAATGGCATGGGATGGAATTAGTGTTCGCATGTCCGGAAATGATTTTCTTCTTTTACTACTTTCACGTACACGGCGGATTTCGCTGATAAAATCATCGCCAACCGCGTACCGCCACGGGGCTGAGCGGCCGCACGGTCAGCGTTGCTTCGTAAAATCCCCAAAATTAGCATTAGAAAAATATGGTAAGGCGATGACCATTTCCCCCGCCAAACAGGACAGAGGTACAAGAAAAAGTACCTAGTAAGAAACCACAAGGGTGTTCCTTAGTTACATGTGTAAAAAATGATTTTTGAGAGTGAAGAAATAATGTGCGCAAAATTTCGAAGCGACTGGACAACGGTAACCGGTGTCGCATCGGGATCAAAGATTTGAAATTTCTATTATTTACGTTAATTTTAATATAAATGTGTTCCACTGTTTTAGAGGCAGTACTAAATATTTTTTAATGAAAATATAATCTTACATGTATATAATATTATCGAGACTTAATTTAAAATTATACGTTAGAATAAAATTAATTGAAATATCTTATAAAATGTTACATACTGGTCAATATACGGCTTTTATTCAGATTGATTTGCTGGCATCTGGATGACGTCACCGATAATCTTCTAATACTTGTAAAATGAATTGTTCATTATATTCATTTTTCTTTAATAAGTTAGTACATTCGGTGATAAACTTCAAGCCTCGTCCTACATGGTCATTAACTAATTTTAAATTCCTTACTATTTCTAAGGCTCTTTTATACGTTTCATCGCTTTTCGGAATGGAAGGATCTTTATATAAAAATGCTCATCCCATTCAATCAGACACGAGAAAGCTTGAACATGATTAACTAGACATTATAAGTACGATTACAGGAGAACGATGCACCCCAACACATGTTACACAATTTTTATTAGGCTCTCAGGAGGAAGAAAGAAGAAACGTAAACTACAACGATAATAAAATAAAATGAATTACACATTAAGTATTTGATAAATAAATGTAATCGAAATTATATCGTCTTTGATTTTATTGTAAACAGAAATATTTGTCCAAACTATATCATGTTTGGTGTCATTTTAATCAGATAAGTATCAGGAATATGTTTAAAAAATAAGTATTAAAATGTTAAAATTAAAAAAAAGTTATGTCATTGTATTATGAGTTGTCTTCCGGGAATTCGAGTCAAAGGAGGCGCGGCGCGTGCCACAACACACGTATTCGCAGACTCCGTCGAACCTTAGTATTCGCGTAGCGAGAAAATTGATAAAATACAAGGCCATATCAATATCACGGCGTCAGTGATGACACACTAAAATTATGCGA
Source organism: Megalopta genalis (assembly GCF_051020955.1). Lineage (NCBI taxonomy): Eukaryota > Metazoa > Arthropoda > Insecta > Hymenoptera > Halictidae > Megalopta > Megalopta genalis. The sequence goes on from NW_027476115.1 coordinate 650,415, forward strand.
GGATGAGAGAAACTACTACAACTTCTTTAAAACTGGATCAAATGATTTGAATTTTTTCTAGATGATAGAAAAACTAATATACTAGACAATAACTAAATTACTTTGATACAATTTTGCTATTACAGTAGACCTCCGTTTATTTGGACTCTGTTTATCCGACATAGTAACATGTTTACCGACAAGTAGATGTCAGGAACGATGCTCCTCTTACCCGACTCTAGTCTACGCGACATACCGATTGTACGACGCACTGTTTTTGCTTCTTACTTAAAAATTCTAACATAGTCTTTCTGCGAAGAATGTGAGATAAGTAACGATTTAATTAAGTTACTCGTATCTGTTTGATTCATCCAGAAACTATATTTTCAGTATGACTTCTCATAAATCAAATGAAAAAGAAAAAGTAAGTGCTTTGTATTGACGAAAAATATACCAATGTCATATTTACGAGACAAAGAATTAATTGTTTAATTAATTTTTTCCCAAGCGTAAAATAGAAAATAAAATAAAAAACATCAAAATAGATAAGGAATACATATCAAATACTATTGAGAATTAAATATACAGAAATTAAAGTTTATACAAAACACATATTAAAAATATTATAAAGATTATTTTGATGTTCAATATTTTAGTGTATACAAAAATTTAGATACAGATGATAACTAGAAAAGGCTCAATAACAAGCACGCAGTAGTTAACTTCTCATTCTTACAAGGCACAGTAACTCGATCGAAAACTACTATTTATATTTTGTTAAATATTTTGTGTTCCTTATATATTTTAATTCTAATAAAATTCGTATTTATGTAAAAGATATAAACATATATTTTAAATGTTTTTTACGAAGTGCACCATAGATAAAGAAAACCATATAATTTGTCGAAAACTTCGGACGCCACTTTAATGGGCACAGTAATTAACACACTTAACCTATCTGACTATCACACTGAACTGGAAATTAACAGTCATGGAATCCATATAATATCGGTTTTAAACAATGGAAACTGTTTGATGAGAATTTTTGGGTTCTCCATAATTCTTCCACGAACTGAAACCGATGTCATAATAGTTTTCAATCCCTACTTTATGAAGGTATATTCAAGTATGTGTAAAAGTTTGAATCATCTAAATTCTGGCAAAAGTCATCCGCAAATCTATTCGTAGCCTTCAAATAAAGATACAGATAAAAGATGAAAATTTTATTCGACGCCACGAATAAATGTGCTTTGCATAAAGAATGTATGTATTGGAAGTGGATGTAAAATGAAATGTGCACTGATACTTTCTGGTAGAAAAATATCTTTACTTCGCGACATGTGAAGAAGCTCAAAGAAGAAGAAACTCAACGGGCTACAGTGCCGGACGAATAGATAGCACACTTTAAAATTAACGTAATTTAGATTTATTTAAGGTAATAACCAAGATTCTAATACTATACAGATTTGTAAATTACTGTTATGAACATACTCAAATGAAATAAATTACGTTACGCCAGTTTAAACAATTTTACTTAGAAAAAAAGAATTTTTATGGAAATATAGCGGGAAAAGTGATAGCATATTTAACTAAGAATTATGTTGCGGCGCCATGTAATTCCAAATAAAAAAACATGAAGAAAGTGTAGAAGAATATTTTTTGTTTGGGATTTAGTATTCGAGAAAATCGAGATTGAAAATTTGCTAAGCGATGTACATCGCTTATAGCTGGAAAAACGTATGTATGAAGCAAGGATTCAAATCTGGTTTTCTCGAAAACAAAATCCTAAAAAAAAGATGTTATTCCATATCATTTTCATTTCTTTTTTATGAAGAATAACCCGGTTCCCGCTTGTATATAGATTCAGGAATACCCTGTATTTTTCAACAGGATGATGCCGCGAATTTTTTTCTCGAGGATTGATCAGCAAGGTCATATCGCTGAAAATTGTTGCGAAATTCATAACCTGGCATTATGCAAATGACAGACAATTTCGAAACATTTCCGAATGACAAAAATGTATTTAAGATGAGAAGGAGCAAGAAGAGCAAAAACTAATAAAGAAACTACGTAGATAATAATGACTGTTAATAAATGGAAAGATGGAGTCACAAAACACTAGGCATTCGATATAATTCCTTGATTTATTGACATACATAATTTTTAGTTATGTGTGCCAATATTTTGTCCCATTGTATTTCTATAAAAATTCTCTTTTTCAAATAAAATTGTTTACACTTGCGAAATGCCATTTTATTTCATTTGTGTATGTTTATAGTGGTATGTTGCAAATTTATATAGAAACAGGATTTTGTTTGTAATGTTACGTAAATAAAAATTACATTAGTTTTAAAGTATGCCATCTTTTTGTCGGGTACGGTATGTGGCGGCCACGGCGACGGGCACCGCACCGCGCTTGGCGAGCGTGAGCCGCGGGGATGCGAACGGCGGCCGATCCGCTGGCGCCAACGATCTTTTGTCCGTGATTTGTTCGATCAGTCGTACTGAGACGCGGCCCGGGTGTAAAAAGTTAGTTAGTTTCGTTAACCCTTTCGCTCTGAACGACGGATATATCCGTCATCCATATGAACACTCGCGGAGCCGAACGCCGGATATATCCGACATCCACATGATCGCCCTCTGGGGACGAACGCCGGATATATCCGACATGCTGGTAAAATCGCGACCTAATTTTTGGACTGCACCGCCTCTTGTTACTATTGCGTGAATCTTTTGACGAAACAAACAAACGACAGTCCGAAATAAACGACACACCATTCAAGTTATATTTGTTCTACCTGCATTTCCCATTATTATTGTGTTACATGTCATAAAGGGATAGAAAATCGAAAGTACTAACTTTAGGACTAATTATTATGTATTATGTTTTGTGTATTATGAATATTATGTTTTATTTTATTACTGTATATTATATATTATTTCTTCACTTTTTCCATTGTTAATGAAACTTTTTTTACCTATTAAATAACTTTATACCTTATGCAGAAATTATAACTATATTGTTTTAAAGAAAAATCCCTTTTCTTCCCAAATACACTATCCACGCGCAATGTGCACAATTTCGGCGGGTGGTTCCGTTCAGGAGGGGCGCTACGGCGGACTGAACCGCCGTAGCGAAAGGGTTAACGTTGATTCTCGAGCGATCACGAATAAACGGTAAATCACGAATGGCTCTCGACTCCCACACTATATTACCTCGAAACGAAAACCAGGATGCTTAGAACGCATAATCGGAGTCTTGAGACCAATCATCCACACCTTCCTATCTTTATTTGAAAAACGATTTTATGAATGTTGATTTGTTTTTGTTCTCAAACAATATAACGTACGTGTTGATAATTAAATAGTATTTTTATTAGTCGGGCAAATTCTCGACGAATAAAATTATTTATTTCGTACTCGTCGAATAAAGATACTTATTTTATTCGGACTCTCCAATATCCAATAAAGATAAAGTATCTTTTGTTCGAAAAGTTTTTATAATTTATTGTCTAAATAATGTACAACTTTGTTGGGTTGTCATTTGTTTCGCAATTACAATAATCTGCAATTTTTAATATCTTTTTTTATACAGCAAATTATACAGCATACTATTCGGAAGATGCAAATGAATATCAGCATAAAGTATCCTGTAAAAATATCGTACCGTATTCATGATGAAATAGTCGAAAATGTAAAATGGTAGATGTTTTTAATCGAGTAGTACATATTTTTAATCGATCCAAAAGTTTCAGATATGTTACTACGAGATCAGAGTTGTAGAGCAGAGGGCATTTATATTTACAAAGATTTTCAATCCAAACCACTATAGAACATATTGTCCCTTAAATTTATGAGCAGTCGAAATAACATTTATATATATAGCTTTTTATAAACAAGTTATATATAATTTATCAGGATATGGCGTTTTAATAAAAAGCAAAAATGATGAACAAATGGATAATAAAAAGAAAAGTTTTGTTTTCTACCCGTACTGAATATAAATTTTTATATATCATGTTTTTTTTAAAAGGAACAATAATAATTAAATAAATTTAGGTAATGGCCCGGCAATGGAGGAGAGGGGGACAAAAAATATATTAAAAAATAATCCCTAAAAATTTTCAAAAATATAAAAATATTGAAGACTTTGGAAGAGGTATTTTTACAAGAAAATTTCATACAAAATAAATTTTTTTAACATATTTACCAATTTGTTCATAATCTATTGCAGTATATTTGACCTTTATATCTTCAAATAACGTTATCACTATGTATAGAAAGATAACTTTTGGTCGGTTTTTTATTTTACCCTTCATTTTTCATGAAAGTTAAAACAAAAAGTATAGAAAACATCAAAAAAACCCTTTTAAAGTTTTAAAACCGTGTTTATCCCGTTTCGATCGATATGATAAGGGGGGTACCGTAAAATTTTATGCTACTCATATATTAAGCAAGTTATGAAACTTTTTACATCTTTCTATTATTTAGAATTTTATTTATTTTTAGTGCTTCCTTACTTTTTTTAACCCCTATTTTTGAAAAATTTTAAAATTTTAAAATAAAAGTGCCAAAAATAGTGTTAATGTTTATTTTATGAATAATAAAGGCGTTTAGAAGGATGCAAATAATTGTTTATTCCCATTTTCAAAACAGGCTAGCTTTGCTAGTCACTATATATAAAAAGACAACTTTTGGCCTATTTATTTATTTTTACCCTTCGTTTTTTCATGAAAGTTAAAACAAAAAGAGCGAAAACTGTTTTTAAATGCACTTAAATTAATGTTTTCGTTTTTATCTTATTCTTATCGATATGATAAGTTACCATAAAGTTTTATATTGCTTCTTTATTTGGCGACTTATCTAACTTATAAAAAACAAGTCTTTCTATTTTTAAAAATTTTCATTATTTTTGGTCCCTTTTTATTTTTTTAACCCCTATTTTTGAAAAATACGAAAAAATATAAAAAATTCAAAAAACAACGATGATTATTTTATGAACAACAAAGACATTTAAAACGATACAGGTAATAATTCATTCCCGTTTTTAAAACGGGCTAGCTTTGCTAGTACTTGTATAATAGTTGAAATTTCAAATATGGATTTGTGAAAAATAGTATTTTAAAACATTTAATAGATCTTCCTACACATCTCAAAACCACAACTCCAGCTTCCATGTATCGAGTGTCTGGTTTTGCCTTTTTCAATCCTCATACTTCAGCAACAAACACGATATTTATGACCTATATTTATTAATATTAACTCCGCTGCAAATTTAAAAACTTCTTTCTCAGTCTGTGTTCTTAAAAAATTATTTTTTTCATATTTTAGGGGTTATTTTTTGCCCCCCCCCCCCTCATTGCCGAGCCATTACCAAACAAACTTCCTTAAAATATAAAAATTAAACCAAAATGATAAAAAAATTTTAAAACAAAATAAATAACCATCATTTATTCACGACTGTATTATATCATAATTATAAGTAAACTATATTTTGAAGACTTCTCGTGCATTTTTAAAATGTCTTTGCAAATTTCATGTCCATTTGTATTACAGAAACTACTTATTTTATCACACATTATATTGGGGTAGTTCTTATAGGTTACATAAAGCAAGTTTAAATGTGCAAGTCTAATTTTTCCATCTAAACACTCCAAAATATATTTTTTAACAGGAACAAGATTTATATTACTCTTCTTATATAGTACAGATGCTAAAAGAATAGGCACAGTATCGTCTTTTTTATTAATTCTAAGTTTTATAACATCATCGACGTGTCCAAATGAAGTTTTAATCATGGCATTACGCAAAATTCTAGCCTCTTTAGTATTTAAGTCTAAGCGGATTATATCATATAAATCACTTTTGTGTGGACTATACTGCACAAATCCTTCCATTCATTCTGAGGAAGCTTCTTCTTGTTACTCAATGTTTTACGAAATTTGTCAAATAGTGTTTTAGTTGAAAGAGATGAAAGTATTTTTTCGCTTATATTCATTAGGGGGTTATCAAAAAATAAAAAATGTAAAAAGATAGAAATTCTCCAATAATAACAATGTATTTAAAAAAAACCAAAACACTATTTTTTATAACAACTGATGTGGCTTTGTTTTTCTCTGAATTTTCTGAAAATATAGTTCTAAATTTTAACTTATTAATTTCAAAAACTACAATTGTTAGACAAGATGAATTTTTGCTTTTCATTATAGACTTAATGGCTATTATCAAGGCATTAAATGTCAAAAATTTTTATCGAAAATATATTTTATTTTATAACGGAATTTTATGTTTTTATAATAATAAGGATCGTCCTTCTAGGAGGTGAAATGAGTGCAATGTACATAGGCCCGCGATTGAGGGGACTACATTTTATAAAAGTCATGCTAATGTAACTTATAATGCGAAAAATAAAAAATGAAGGGGCCCAATTTGTTTCTTGCACCGGTTCTAAAATATAGAAAGACGGACCTGATACTAATCATTATTTTAAAACAATACAAAAAACAGATACTATTTAAATTCTACGTATGAAAATCAATAATCGAATTTTTTAGAAATTCCTTTTTAGTTATTTTTTAAACTCAATATTTAGGTTTTAAAATTTTTTATTTTTTTATCCCAGTCAAATGGACTTTTCTTCGACACTAATAATAAAAAGTCCTTCGAAGTCTGATATATCACTATCTTACACATCTAAGATTATAATTGATCCAAGAAGCCATTCCATTTACGAAAACCATTTCAATAGATATGTATATTACTTTCATGAAAACAAAATCACGATTTACAAATTATTTCCATATACTCTTGTTAAGGAAATCTCCTATAAACACAAAGTAAAGGATATCTGCTTTATAAAAGATTTTACTGTCATTCTTAACGAGAAAAAGGTTTCAATACATTCGAAGGAAGGATCTCGTGATATTGGTGGAAATTTTACTAATTGCCATCTGTATGATTTTGATGGAAAACTAATTATTAAGCATTCGCAAAAAATAGAAATTTACGACTTACATAGTCTTTGTTATGATAATGATTATAAGCCACAGTCATATTCTTGTATTGCTTTTTGTACAGTAAGAGATATTCTTGTTATATCATTTAATAATAAGGTTCCTATTTATATAAAAGACTAGAGAGAGAGTGAGAGAGAAAACTTAAAACAATATTTTACCACAACGACAACGTTGAGCTCATTACTCTCGATAAGGTGGTTACAAATTTATATTTTGCTTTAAATAACAATGACATAATATGCTATCCTTTATGTGACAAGAAGCCGCACATTATTAAGTATCATAAAGATAAAGTTGTCAGACTCGCACACAGTTTCTGTGGTAAATTTGTTTATTCATGTGATAGAAGTGGATTAATATGTTTATGGAATGGATGTGTAGTTATTGATAAAATAAACATTGAGTGCGAAATTGGATCCTTGAGTGTGTTGAGTGTTGTTCCGATTCGTGTATATCAGAAGAGTTACCACTAACGGAATACTGTGTATTATTTTAAGAATCAAAAATATACATTAAAATATTTTAAATATATGTGGTAGACAATTTGTTTTAATTTTTAGAACGTATTATAAAAAACGGCTATATAGATTGCGAAAGTTATGAAATTACGGTCGTATATTACTGAAATAAAGGATTTTTAGGTAAAGTAACATTTGAGTGTGTATCTTTTTTCTTGTTGTAAAATTCCAAGGTATATAGTATTATAACGGCATTACTCCTTTTCCATTTATTTTAGTTTAAGTATAATGAAAAAGATATTTTTGAGTATGTACCAAAATGTGTTTGCACAGGATAGCGTCGAATTATAAGATCACTTTTGGAGTTTAAAAACTTGAAAACTTTTTAAAACAGAATTTGCTTTTATTTAGGCAGATAACAGTTTTTTGTATCTTTAAATTAAAAGTTTTCTTTGTTTAAAATTTTTATATTGAATTTTTTTGAATGAAATATTTAGGCTTTAAATATCAAATAATTTTTTTGGAATTAAATATAGCAATGAAATAAAGGTAAATATGATTTAATCATGTTAGATGACAATCTATTATAAATTTTCATCATTTTTACTTATTCATAATTCTCCCCTATGGCAGTTTTTTATTACATATTCATTTTGTTTATAAAAAAATGAAGCTAATTTGCTTTAAATATTTCTACATTTATAATAAATAAGAAAAATATGTAAAATATTAATCATACTCTATTTATCAATTATGGAATTAAAAGCAAATTATAAAGTGTCTCTCAAGTGGCTGTAAATGATATATTAAAAACATATTATTAAAAGTTTTATTATGGAATACATGTATTGACATTATTAAGTTGTGTAATAATACATAATTTATATCTTTGTTTGTAAAAAATATATTTGCATCTTCTAAAAAAATGTAAAAATTTTTTTATTATATTAAAGAAATAAAAATTACATTATAACACGCACGTTTTATAACGCAATTTGAATTGAATTGTGGCATTTTGCGTATTTATTTAATTGTTTAACAATTATTAGAATAACAACGTATTAAATATTAGATGTAATAAAAAGCTTGTTTACTAGAACAAAAATAAAAAACATTCAATTATGACAAATTATAAGAAATTATATAATTTGACAATTATTATAAATAGATGCAGAGGTAACTCTTTTTTTCACTTGTAAACAATCGGATCCAAATTTAAAAATATTTTATTTAATATGCAAGCAGTAAACCACTTCACAAATTGGGTATTAAAATGCGATACAATTTTTTTATTTAATTTAAAAATTCATTGAAATAATAAAATTTATTAACAGCACCATTTTCTACGTGACTTAATCCTAACTCTACTAGAAACGTTTTCAACTGGCTCTTTACGAGTAGTCTTAGTTAACTTTACAGCCATATCCTCAAAAATAGCACTAACACCCACATTTTCTTTTGTACTAGTGGCATGAAATTCCGTTCCCATTTGATGTGCTTTTTCAACATATACATTTCATATATCATCAATATTCGGTATTTGATCAGATTTGTTTCCCACAAGAAAGAGAGGTGTATTAGGAGATTCTTCTTGTAAGCTGTTGTACTGTTAGGGCCGTACGAATGTGTCGCACGGTGCACAGATTGAAGGTTGCTCCTCCAAATACTGCGCCTCCAACGTCAACTTAATGGCGGTGAAGTTGATTTGTAAAAAAGGTTTAAAGTATATTGTAACTCAAAGCACCACAGTTTATTTGAAGAAGGTCCAGGGGTTTACAAGTTGTGTGTGAGAGTGTTTGACAATCTCTCGTGAGAGTTACCGAAAAGACTGACTGACTCAACAAGTTTTGGGTTGCAGGTTGACTTGCTCGGGGTGGAGTCAATTTTGTGCGGCCCATTTTTGGAGCCTGATTGGCTTCACCCCCAACCTGCCCCCACTTCCGAAGACGTTGCTCTAGGGCCTTGAAAAAGGGGCAAGTCGACGGAAGGCAGTTGGAGACCACCTTGGGTCTCCGGCTAAAGTGCAGCAATAAAAATGTCGTTACAGCGGGTTGTCGTTGTAAATCCGAAATATTGATCCTTGTCCCGTAGGGTTCGGTTTATTTTATAGGTCTGTCAGGCACCTTTTCTCGGGGTCGTAGTTTAGGCCCCGTAGGCCCTCGAGTGACCTGACAGATTGTTCGGTGTTGTTCCGTCCAGCACGGAACATGTACCATTTATCGATACAAGCAAATGTGCGCTCATCAGTAAGATAACAAGCTAACAAAACACCGTCAATGTTTCTATAATAATTTTTTGTTATAGATCTGAACCTTTCTTATCCAGCTGTGTCCCACATATTTAGCATAATAACCTTAGAATCAATAACCAGCTTCTTGGACATAGTATTGTAGAAATTGTTCAATATTTAAACAATATAGAATATGTATTGATTAGGAAAGAACTAAACGTGAAGAAAACAGGAAATATCGCGTACTGTATCTACAACTAGGATTACAACTATTGCACTTAATTCTACAACTCGCAACGCTCCTCACTCGACGACTCTCGAACACACTCTGTCCACTCCCAGCACGCTCCTTTGACACACTGTTTGCCTTTTCCAAAAACGTGACAATCGCATCCGCCGGCTCTCCATCGCCAAGGGTTTTTTTCATCTACGGTCTCCTAAGCCTAAACACTCCTCGTCCTAAACGCGTACCCATTAAATTACGATACTACACTCGGCCGTCCTGACCGAACATCTGCCCTCAGATGTTCTCATCGCCATTGCACGAACTTTCACTTTCACTGGAAAAATCGTCCTCTTCGTTGGTGACCCATAGCTTCATGTAATCGGCTGCAATGGATGTTTTCTGCGGCCCTTCATGATTACCCACCTTCTGCACCACGTAGCGGTCATTCCGCAGTACTCTTATCACACGGTATGGCCCAAGAAACTTCGGGTAGAATTTTAACCCCGGACCAGCCTGTGTCCTTTTCACTGCTACCAAATCTCCCTCTCTATATCGTGCTGCTTCCTTTCGCCTTTTGTTGAAAGTTCTCCGGTTTTGAGCCTGAATCTCAGCAATTTTATTCCTTGCTTTCGCACGTAATTGGTCACGATCTTCTTGAAACATCATAACTCACTCATCCTCGATTAGCTTTCGAATTTCGAAATCTTCTCGCAGCTTCATGTGTGTTCCAAATAACAAATGAAACGGTGTAGTGTTGGTACTCCTACTAGGTGTTGCATTCAAATATTTCTGCGCCGTCTCGAGGTGTTTATACGAGTATCCACACCAATTGTATTCATTACGTCTGTGTGAAACTCGTCTAGTTTATATCTGCGTAAAAGAGATGTTTTTCCTACGTTACTTTCTCCTATCACTATCAATTTGTATCTGTAGTCTATTTTTTGATTTGACATTTTTAGGGGATAGGTAGAAATGATGTTAAGGAGAGAAGGATTTATAATCGTCGCAGAGAATTGTTTATAAGAAATATATTACTTGATAGATGATTTGATCATGAATTTTGATGAAATAAGTAGAAAATAATGAATGTATTGATAGTTTTGAAATATTTTGATTGTTTTTGTTTATAAAATTTTATTACAAAATATTTGGCATAAATTTAAAAAATTAAATATCAGAGAATGTGCTGTTTTATGAATATACTATATTAATTTATATAAAAAAAAAATTTGATTTATTTGTTACAAAGAATTTTAAGAGATTATTTTAGTAGTAAAAAGGGAGGAAAAATATCATCTTTTTTTGTCTCAATACTACCTTAACTCTTGTACTCAAGTGCAATTATAATCAATAATAATAAATAATTATTTATTATTAATGAAGTACTCTTTATTTAAACAATATTTAGCAGTTGAGTAGTTTAATGAGGATTTATATATGAAATATAAATAAACCATGATTATATATGATTTATAAGCTTTAAAAACCACTGTATAATTAATTATACTGCGCTTTTAAAGACTTTTATTTACAATCTTAAACAAAATAGCATTTAATATTGTATGAATTATTTAAAACATAAAAAAATGAGTAGCATCTAACATGAATATGTTTTATATCGTTAAAATCAATATCCAACTCGTCATTTACATTCTCTTTTAATTAAAGGAAACAAAAGTTCATAGAAGTAATTTTAAAGTAAAAACAATCCAAGAAAAATAAATTAAGTGCTTCATTTTTTAATATTTATAGTGTGATATAATATAGAAGCAATTTTTAAAAAATTATTTTGATTAGAATTATATCTACAATTCGGAAAAAAGTATCGTCTTACATGTATATTTTTTCATGTAAAAAAAATTTATTGTTAAAATTTTGAATACTTTAGTCGATATATTTCAAAACAGATTGTTTAACAGTTTAATGCCATGATAAAACATAAAAACAGACAAGTTAAGATACGTTCTTTTTTAGTATAGATAAAAATGATTTACAAATTTAGTACTCTGATTAAAGGCTTAAAGATCTTTAAATAGATGCAGATTTATCCCCTCTATTATAATTGGCTTTTTCAACATTAACATCTTGTACAGGATCTTACTTTCAATTGTATGCGTCTTGTGACAGTTTATAATCTGTCTAATCAGAAACTTTATAAGAATTCTTTATTTTTTTACTTTCCTCAATTTGGCCATCATTCAGAGCCTCAATTTTATACCACTGTATTTAAAAATAAAATTGTTTTTATTTTTAAGTTAAATAACTCAATACAATATCATCTTCTTTTTTAAAAAATAAAAATTCCATTGAGATGCTATGTTGATTTTATAAATAGAGACTGTGTAATTCGTGTGTAATTTATTTCATCATGCAATTTTTAAAAAATCCAAAGAGGTATAGGAGCTTGTATATTGAGTATCCCCCCCGTGTCCGCTACCTTGTCGTGGTGGGGGGGGGGGGCTTCGTGCCCTAATGATCCTCAAGGCTGTGCCAGCGGGAATTTATTCCCTGGCAGGTTCTACCTAGCTGGAGTGGCTTGAGGTGAGGGGCCTACTAAAGTCGGACACATACCGTAAACCTGTGGTCATGTTTTACAGGAACGGGGGTCTTGCCTTAGCCGGCCGGGCCGCGAGGATGACAACCTCTCTAAAAAATCCCTAGCCCCAAGCAGTGTTGCGCGGTGAAGAGGGCGTAGCTGGAGTAAGCGCCAGCTATGGTTGGTGGATGCACCAATCGTTAGCGGACAACCCCGGGGTACCTGGCGACCCCCCGAGCGTATTAGCCTTCCCCGGGTATGGCGGCTCTACCCGGGGTGACCTCCTTTCCGACCACACTCGTGGGATCAGTTATGGATTCATTTACAAAAACAACCGGGGAGGGGGGTAACGAGCGTGAGGTGGAGGCGTGCGAACCCATCGTGCGCCTCGAGAGATATGTGGAGCCGGTGTCGCGAAGACACAGAGCAATGAAGAGGCCGGCAGAGGGCCTTGGCGACTGCGATGGGGGGGAGGAGTCACACTTTTCTGTCTCCTCCCATCACTCAGCGCAGAGCGTCCCGGGCACCTCTTCAACAAGGAAGAGAGGCCGGCCACCGTCGACTGGCGTGTACGTTGGTCTCCACGAGGCCAAGCGTAAGCAGGCTGAGGCCGAAAAAAGCCTCATCGCGGGCATCTTTGACCCGGTTGCCCCGGGGCCGAGGCCCGCGAGTTCGAGCGACCCACTTCCCGATGAGGTGGAAGTCGCTGCGGATTTCCGCGGCCGCCCGACGCGGGACGTAGCGGCGGCAGTGATGGAGTGCCTGGGCGACGTGGCCAGGATCTCCATCTCTGCAATGGGTCTAAAGGCCAGTACGGTCAGGTCCCTGCGGACGGCGGCCCTGAACAGCCGGGTGGGTGTTGCGGAGCTGACAATTAGGTCAGCTCCCAACGCTGCCCGGCTGTTGGAGGCGGAAAACGCCCAAGGCCGCTCCGAACGGGAGGGCGGCCAAACGGATGGCACCGGCTGCCCCCAGAAGGGCTCCTCTGCCGCCGCGTCCGCCCCGCACGGCTGCCGTTACAATAACGGTACCGGCCGGCGGGGCGATGAGTTATGCCGATGCGATGACCACTGCCAGGTCCAAAATAGACCTGGCAGAAATTGGCATCGCCTCATTGAAGCCCAGGAGGGCGGTGACGGGGGGGATTATTTTGGAGGTCCCCGGAGCAGATGGGGCTGCCAAGGCCACTGTCCTTGCCGCAAAGATGGCGGACGCGCTGGCGGGAACCGGCATGAAGGTCGCGCGCCCAATAAAGAAGGCCGACCTTAGGGTGCGCGGCCTGGTCGACTCGACCACGCCGGCGGAGGTTGCCACAGCTGTCGCCCGTGTGGGAGGGTGCGACCAGGGGGATGTGAGGACCGGCGAAATCCGGCCTTCCCCCTCTAGTTTGGGCACCCTCTGGGTCCAGTGCCCTGCTGCGGCCGCACGCCAAGTTGCGGTCGCGGGCAAAATCACGGTGGGCTGGACTCAGGCGACGGTGGAGGCCCTCAGCGCCCCGCCCTTGCAGTGCTATCGCTGCCTTGGCCTGGGCCACACTAGGCAGCGGTGCACTGCGGCCGAGGATCGTTCCGACTGCTGCTTTGGGTGCGGCAGTCGGGACCACAAAGTGACCGGCTGTATGGCAAAGCCAAATTGCCCGCTTTGTGCGAGCGTAGGCAAGCCAGCCGATCACCGCCTCGGTAGCCGGGAGTGCCCTGCCAGCGCGAGATGCGGCAGAGGGAGCAGGGGAAGAAAGACCACGGTGGCTAAGGCGGCGGCCACCGTGGTCAACAAACCGAAGGAGGCACCAAAAGGTGCCATCGTCGCGCCCGCGGGGGCGGATGGGGCCAAAGAGACCCCAGACGCCACCGCTCCCGCGGCGGCGATGGATGTTGAGGCCTGCCTATAATGGGGCCCAAGGGCCCTATAATACAGGCCAACCTGAACCGCTCGGCCAGGGCACAGGACCTTCTTGTGCAATTCATGGCCGAGCGGGGTGCCGGGTTGGCCGTAGCGGCGGAGCCGTACAGGATTCCCGACCATCCACATTGGATGGGGGACCTGAGCGGCTCCGCCGTTATAATATGGGGAGGCCGGCCGGGGTCCCCGGCGTGCTCCGTTATCGAGCGCGGCCGGGGATACCTGGCCGTTGACTGGGGCGGCACCGCGGTTGTGGCGATCTACGCACCTCGAGGAATTCGAGCAGTATCTGGACGTGGTGGGGAGATCCCCGCTGCCAGCCACGTCCGGTGCTGGTCCTGGGGGATTTCAACGCCAAGTCTACAGCTTGGGGTTCCCCCAGGACAGACCCGAGGGGCCGGGAGGTGCTTGATTGGGCGGCGGAACTCGAGCTCCGTCTTTTAAACTCGGGCTCGGTCCATACGTGCGTGCGGCACAATGGGGGGTCCATCGTTGACCTTTCATGGGCAACGCCCCCAGCCGCGCGCTGTATTACGGGGTGGAGGGTGGCGGAGGAGGTCGAGACGCTGTCCGACCACAGGTACATTGTTCTCGGCCTCTCCGCCGCCCCATCGTCGCCCCGACGTCGCCCCGCTGATGAGGGATCGCCTCAGCCGCGGTGGGCGCTGAAGTGCCTCGACCAGGACGCTCTGATGGCGGCAGCCCACGTCGTGGCCTGGCCGGCAAAACCGGCCGGGCCAGTCGACGGGACAAGGGAGGCCCATTGGTTCCGGGGCGCAATGACGTCGATTTGCGATGCCGCGGGCCAAGGTCTTCCCGAGGAAGGCGGTGTACTGGTGGTCGCGCGCGATAGCGGATTTGCGCACAGAGTGCGTCCGCGCGCGACGCCAGTACGCCCGCGCCCGTCGACGACGACGTTCCGACGTGGAGCTGGCCAGCTGTATGGGCGATACAGGGAGAAGGTGGTCGCCCTGCAGCATCAGGCAGGCGAAGAGCCAGGCCTGGCGCGACCTTCTCGGTACCTTAAACCGAGACCCATGGGGGCGAGAATACTGCCCCGGGGCCGGACGGTATCCCCGGCCGGGTCTGGTTGCTTGCCATGAGCGTCCTGGGCGAGAGGCTGAGAAGCCTCTACTCCGGGCTCCTGAGGTCCGGGGTGTTCCCGGACCTCTGGAGGAGAAGTCGGATGGTCCTCTTAAGGAAGGATGGGAGGCCTGCGGATTCTCCCTCCGCGTACCGGCCCATTTGTCTCCTGGACGAGGTGGGCAAGATCTTTGAGAAGATCATTGCCGCCCGCCTCGCCAGGCACCTGTCCCGCGATGGCCCCGATCTGGCGGACTGCCAGTTCGGCTTCCGAGAGGGACGGTCGACGATCGACGCAATAGATCGTCTTAAGTCCCTCTCGGACAATGCCGTGGCACGGGGCGGGGTGTGCTTGGCGGTGTCCATTGACGTCGTCAATGCCTTCAACACCCTGCCCTGGTCCGCCATTAGGGAGGCCCTGGTTGAGCATCAGGTGCCTCCCTATCGGAGGCGGGTCCTCCACGTGGCCCCCGCTGTAAACACTGCTCCACTCACCTCCAAGCGAGGCTTGCACAGTGGAGCAGTGGCTAAGTGGGTTGTCTCCTGAAAAGGACAGTCCTCCTTCCTGATGATCCCCACCAAAGGTGATGGAAGGGTTTTTCACAGCAGGTTCCCCTCGTACTGGTTTCGCTACTTTAACACCGCCAGTATAAGCCGCACTTTGCGGCTTCGGTATGGCAGAGCCGGCTAACGCCCCATTAGCTCAATACGTAGACATTCTACTATCTGAGGCGGGTGATTGGGGCCTACCTGCGGGACAGGTGGGTAGAATACCCGGGCCGGTACGGGATGATTCGGAAGGAGGTGGACTGCGTGGTCCCACAGGGGTCCGTGCTAGGACCACTCCTGTGGGACCTGGGGTATAACGCGGTCCTGGAGAAGGCCTTCCTGCCCAACGGTGCCACTCTTGTCTGCTATGCAGACGACACGTTGGTGGTCACCGTCGGTGACACATTCGAGAGGACCATCCGACGAGCGGAGGTTGCGGTGGCAGCCGTCATCGCGAGGATCCACGATCTGGAGCTGAAGATGGCCCCGGAGAAGGCCGAGGCCGTCTGGTTTGGACGGCCTCGGTCGCGGCCACCGGCCGGTTCGTGGATCCGGGTTGGAGAAGCCTGCGTCGAGGTGAAGTCTGAGATCAAGTATCTCGGACTGATCCTCGACAGCCACTGGAGGTTCGGAGCACATTTCGGCCGCCTCGTCCCCCGAGTTGAGAGGGCGGAGGCTGCGCTAGGCCGCCTGTTGCCCAATCTCGGGGGGCCGGGCGATATGGTGCGCCGCCTATACCTGGGCGTGGTGCGGTCCATGACCTTGTACGGCGCCCCGATTTGGGCGCCGTCCGTGAGGGCAAACCGGCGCAACACACTGTTGTTGCACCGGCTTCAGAGGCAGATGGCCCTTCGCCTCATAAGAGGCTACCGCACCACGTCTACCGTGGCGGCGCTTGCTCTGGCGGGAGAAATTCCCTTCGAGCTGGCCGGGCTCGGGGGGACCCGCCGGAGCAGGAGGCGGTCCAGTGCTTCGAGCTCCAAGCCCGGGGACTTGCGCTCGCCAGATGGCATGCGGAGCTTTGTTCCCATGCCGGCGAGCGCGTCCCTGGGGCTCTCCTGCCGCACTTCACCTCGTGGCGGGAGAGGCGGTTTGGCAGGCTCTCCTACCGTGCGACGCAGGTATTCACCGGGCATGGCTGCTTCGGTGTCTACCTGTGTCGCATCGGTCGGGAAGCGACGACGGTGTGCCACCACTGTGGCGCGGAGGAGGACTCGGCGCAGCATACACTAGAGGTATGCCCCGCCTTTTCAGTGCTGCGCCGAGTCCTAAGAAGGGAAGTTGGTCGCGACTTCGCTCTCTCCAGCTTAGTTGGGGCCATGCTGGAGAGCCCGAGAAAATGGGCGGCAGCCATCGCCTTCTGCGAACAGGTAATGTTGCAGAAGGAGGCTGCCGAGCGGGGTCGCCGTGAGCGGGGGGTGCGGCGTGTGCGCCCACGCCTAGAGCCCCCTCTCCCCCGAGCAGCTGAGAATAGGCGGGCGGCGGGTGTACCAGATTATGCTGGTTTAATTGCCCGCCGCCCGCCAACCGAAGATGTCCTCCCTATACCGGGAGTGGGGCGACGAACATCGTCGCCCCCGACGGCCGTCGTGACGAGGCGGTGCGGGGAGCGGTCCCCCGCACCGCCGAACCAAGATTATTCATGGGGGAGGATAAATCTCCCCCCGGGACGCGGCCGGCCACCGCCATTCCATCCTGGTGGCCGGCCAGGCGAGGGGCAGCCGCGGTTGTGTTCGTTAAGAGTTCCCGTGGCTCCCCCAGTAATCGCCAGCGCCCTAGGCCGCCGTGGGGGTTTTAGCGGGTCAAACCTCGCACTACCCTCGTCCCGCCCCCCCCCCCCCCCGGGCGGGGCGTGGGTGTCTGGCCAGCAGATGTGTATTGAGTATTATATGCAGAGTCCATCTTCGTGATAAAGACACGTTTAGTGCTATATTTTAATCAACATTCCTCCTTGTATATGCGCGTTGTTTCCAAATGGAATTAAGTTGAACGAAGTCGCTGGTTGCCTTTATGTACACTTTAATAATATTACAGTACAGCTATGGTGTTAGCGATGCGTTATTTGCGTTCTATCTGCGTTCTTAGAGTTCTACGAGTTCTGGAGTTCTAACAGTTCTGGCTAACGTTCTAGGTGCCTTTCCGCTTGTCACCTCGGTTTTTTGTTGATTGGTGGATGGTGGGTTTTGGTGGAGGAAATGAAGCGTTTTTGATTGGAGATGGGTGTGTCGGAAGGAACTTGAAATGAGGAGTGGGAAACTGTTCGAAAGTTCGGGTTGTAATTTTTCCGTTTTGTGAAATATGGAATTTATGAGTCTGTCGCACGTGTTGTCCGTTCGTCGGGTCGAAGGGTATTTTCGTTCGGATGCATTTTTTACTGTCGCAGGTATATTGCTTAATTGCTCAAGGGATGGCCAGGGACGTTCGACCTTCGGTGTTGCCGTCGCAACACTCCTTATAATACAATTTTTAATTGACCTATGAGTGTTTAATATATTTAAAAATGGAACATTTTTTTTTTAGTAAAATTTTTAGAATTCGAAATTGATTACATAAACTATATTTATAGGGATAGTTATATAAATATTTTTTGGTTTTACAGTCTCAATACATCATATCGCATGGGTTAATTTATAATATTATCTTATCAACCTTTTATGATATCGATTTAACTCATTAAACTTTAAACTCTATGTTGACGTATATTTTAGACTTAGATATAACAAACTATCTTAATTATAATCACAAACTAATTTTGACATTCTTACGAAACAACTTTTTTTCAAATAAAATAAAAATTATTCCATGGATAAAAAAGAATTTGAAGACAAATATTCGGAGGAAATTGCGAAATATAATTCATTACTTGAAGAATACAAAGAAAACATTAAAAAGTCTATAACTCTCCTTCATAGATTTAAACAACGATTTAAGAGAGGCAAGACCAATTAAATCATATGTTCGAAAAGTCAACTATATTAGAATGTTACCGATCCATGCCTCTTGTTTATTTGGAATCAATGAGGACTATGTTTTTTTATATAACTCCTTTAACTATGTAGTTCTTGTTTAGAAAATCACGGGTTTAATTTTGATACTTTTTTAGTTTATTAAATGTATTTTTTGAATTTATGGCAGTTTCTTATCATATTAGACATTTTTTATCATTTTATATTTTCAACGCCATCCTGTAAATATTTATGAAGTATTTTTATATGATTTTTAAATTTATAACTAAAAATTTGTTTAATTCATTTCTTCTGTTAACCACGATATTTGTATTTTGTAATAATTACCTTTACATGCCATCATTTAAACATTCATAGACAATTATAAAACCTAAATTATTCTTTTTTTAAAGTATACAATTTATAAAATTTTTTTTGCTTTTTTTATTTGATCATTCTACTCTAACTTCTTTTTTTCCACATGTAGTTTTGAAAAAATATACAAATTACAAACCAAATAATAAAAGAACAACTATTGACCGGATGTATATATTTCAAAATTGCAAGACGCACTCATCACTGCCTTTATTAAGAATATGTATAATATTTGTAAATATTTAAATTTAAGCATACCAACTATTTAATTTTTTTATTTTAACGTCAAAATGTTTAATTTAGCATTATAAAAATAAAAAAACTGTTGAAAATACGCCCTAATATACATGTGAGCAATGCCTGCAGGTTGTGTGATCGAGCGTGTTTTGTGTTGCGACTGTCCTTCACTTCCGTGTGAGCTTCGCATCAAGTAGAACCGTGAGAGCGAGTGTGCTTATAACTTTTCTATTATACAGGGTGTTCCACAATTATTTTAACAGCCGAAAATGAGGGGTAGCTGAGGTCATTTGAAGTAACTTTTTCCTTTGCGAAAATGCAATCTAGGGCTTTGTTTACGAGTTATTAACGAAAAACACTGGCCAATGAGAGGTGACGGTGCGAGAGAGAGGGTCCGCGAGAGAGTCTGCAGCACGAGGCTTTGACAGAAGGTCGGGACGGACTCGAGCCGCGTTCGAAGTATTGAACAAGTCACAAGGTGAGAACTTTCCGGATTTTTTTTACTACATAACAGTGATATTTTTAAGAAAAACGCTGTTCACCTTTACTTTAGAACGTCTGAAGAATATTTACTAATTTTTCGGACCCGAAATAATATGAAGTTTAACCGTGACAGCCGTTTTAATTTTCTGGTGTGCATGACACCTCGTGTGTACTATATGAAATTTTTATGCAAGGTGTACAGTGAAGATTAACGAATGATTTCCTAAGCTGATTTAATAATAAATAAGGGACATAAAGGATTTGTTTATTAGAGAGATATGAAAAATATTATCAGTAAGAAACTCACCCATTTAGTTGAGGATGCATTTGCTGGCTGAAATTCACGATGTCGAAGGGCACTGACCTTGTACAACGTACAGCTGATCTTTCACTGCACTGTCACCAAACACTGATCACTTAATTAATCACTGATAATCCGAAACATTTGTAGATTTTATACAAGTTTACGTGGACTGTGGAGTCCAAAAATAAATCAGCAAGCGACACGACGTCGGACTAAATCGTTTTCGTCTCCTTACGACCTCCGGCAATTATTTTGTGTCGTACGCAACATTCACCATCTTCTTCTATTGGTTGACTATTAAACTTCATTATTGGATAAGTTTGCTGAGTTTATAATTGGATCGTTGTTATTTTCTTCTGGTAAGTTCTTTTTAGAATCTTTAGATGTAGAGTTTGTATAAACCCAATCATATACCTCACTTCTTATAGAAGCGTTTACGAGTTCTGCATTCTCAGATTTTTTATTGGAATCATTTGTCAGTAACTTCAATAAATCATCAAAAAACATTGGGTTTCTTCAGCTTAACATCCGCTAAATCATTTTCATTGAGCTCTCCAATAATAAGCATCCCCTTAAACGAGTAAATATCTTTATGTATCTCTTCCGCCAAAACAATTATATCTTTTAATTGTTCGAAAGGTACTGTTTGTGTACTTGGAACAGCAGTACAAAGCTTCCAGTCGGTTTCTCCATCAAGTTGATCGGTTCTAAGAAATATTTGCCCCGTTATGTCCAGATGTCTTAAGAAGAACCATATCAGCAGGAATTCTCTCATCTTTCTCTAAAGATATTATGTCCCCAACTTTAATATCTGACCTATGAACACGTTTAAATCCCTCATTTTCAGTATATTTTATATAGAATTGATTGTTTATAAAACAATCTCTAATATATCTTCTGTAATCATTATAAGATTCTTTAAACAAACATGCAATAATAACCATTATCCAAGGACCAAGAGATGAAATTGGTGAGAATATTCTAAACCTGTCAAAGCATTGTGTAACTGATATTACAAAAAATTAAGTGTTAAAAAAGAATTTGAACTACTGAAGAAGAATCCAGAATGGTAGTGTGTACCAACAGTAATTTTGATTGCATACTGCATTATTTTCCTGGCATACCCTTTGAGATGATTTGAGTTTTTTTAAAAATAAAGGAGAACAGCAACAAATAAAAAACAAGATTCTATTTTTTATTTATGTAAAATAAAATATAATCTTTCTAAAATACATTACTATTTGTTCTTCTAAATAAAACATTTATATTCATTTCTTAATCTTTGAAGAATAATAAACTGTAAGCCTTTTTTACTTATTAATTTTGAATTTTAGAATAATAGCAAAGTTCTTATGCATAACATTTAAAAAATGTTCTACCTAATAAAGAAATTTAAGTGTTTAATTTTCAGAAAAAAGACGTTTACCATTATACTATAAAACTTTATGATAGAAAATGTTTTTTTAAAAAATAATGTTTTTACTGTCAAACAGAGATGTTTTAAAAAAAAAAATAGTATTTTTACTGTCAAAAAGAGTATCATGTTACTATAAAAAACAACAGCGGATTAAAAATATTTAAAACACGTCATAATTTTAAATATCAGTACAAAACGCTATAAAAAATTTACAAAATTTAATGGTTTGTTAAAATTAATAGAATTAAAAACTTAAAACAATTTTATTATTTTGCTGAAAATAGTAACATATCAAGTAAAACTTATAGTATTCTACTAAATAAAAAGGAATAAATAATAAAGTAAACCAGCAAGCAATTTATGTTATACTAAATGAGAAATCTCTCTTGAAAATTGTATTTATGTGTAAATATTGGCCTTCTTGTTATTCTTAATGTTCATGTATAAAATACTATGCAAATTTTTCGATTTTGTAATTTATATAATGATACAAAGAAAGGGTTAAAAACTGTGAAGTAAAACAAAAAATAATTTAAACCTTAAAGAGATATTTAAGGCCTTTAATTATATATACAATATAGATTTAAAAAAACTCTTCATAGATACCGTATTATAATTATTTTAACAGTCACTTTTCCAAAATATTTTTTTTTTATTTTAGCTGTAAAATTTATAAATAACAGTTTGATAAAAAAACAAAAACTTAACCCTTTTCTATATTAGAACGAGATTATCATTGAAATTTTAATGTTAATATATAAAAACAAGTTTTATGTTCTACTTTTACTATTTTTTATAATGTTCTTAAAATATTTGAGTTTTAATGACTATTTTTTTTCATGAATTATTTTTTAATGATAACAAGAAAATAAAAGTATAAACAGGATTATTACATATATATTTGTTTAAAATTATTTATTAAAAAAAAAAACTTACAAACCGCTTACGATTAATCGATAAGGCTGCTTTAAATACATAAAGAAAAACATTTTACTTTAAATACATATCAAAACATTAAAATTATTGTTTTGGTTGTAGTGAGTCGTAATTTTATATTATGTTGAGTTTAAAACTAAAAGATTATTAACTAAATTAAATTTTTAATATCGAATATTGAACCGGTTAATATCTATAAATGTTATTAATGAGCGGTTTAAATAAACAAAATATAAAAATACAACGTGTTCGACAATTAAGCTTAAAAGTTAATTTTCCAAAATATTTTATAAATTTGAAGGTTCGACAGAAAAAACTAGTTTATTGAATATACTAAAAAAATGTTAGGTAAACAGTCAAATAAAACAAGTAGATTCATTTTCCCCTGTAGTGATATCATCTTAGTCAATAAACCAGAAGGTATAAATGTTATATTAGATAATTTGTATATTGGAATTAAAAAAAACAAAATTCCTACATTTGCACAAAATAAAAAATATTATTAAGAATGGTTATGAACTATAATGAACTAATAAACATGTATGCAGCAAAATGTGATATAATTTGTAAATAAAATTTTCTATAAACACTGTAACTATTTAATTCGTTTGAAGACAATTTAAACAAGACATAGGAGAACTTAATTCAATTTATAAAAAAACATCAAAAAGCGTTTTTTAAGTATTCTAAATACACTTAATAACAAAACTAATGTTTTCATAATACAAAACTATCGTATAAAGTAAATATATATTTGAATCATTTTTCAAGGTAGAGAGAGGTTTTTATATGGCATTCACATATATGGCATTATCGAAAACATGAGTGGCTTCGTGTGACCCTCGTGTTAGGGTAGTAAAAGATTTGGTTTTCTCTCGTAATCTGGTGACCGGAACGTAGCTTCTCACCTATGTAATCACTCACACGATAATCTGCCAAGATGCCAGATGCCGAGATAAAATTCTTAAATATCTATACGTACTACTAACTCCAGTATCTTGCCTCTGTGATGTTAAATTTGATATTTCCCACGCCGTCGTGCAGCAATTTTTTATATCCCACTTTTTTTGTCTCTTATTAGTCTGCTTATTTCAACAGATATCAAAGTATAAATACTCCACCTGTGGCAAACAAGTGAAGCTCTCAAACTCTAAAATGATCGAACAATGGAAACTTTGTAAATAATTAGATTCTGTTAAAATTCTTGCCCTCCAAATTCATCCTCAAAGATTGAAAATTTCTCCCTCAAAATTCAGTTTTATTGTAGGACACACTTGCATTATAAAAGATGGAAATGGAAAAATTCTAAGGTAACATCTTCGCTTGTAAATTTCAATAGGTTTGAACAAATATAAAAATCCGTAGGGTGTGTTAAGTAAATATATCGAGTATATCAATAATATATTTCTTTATTTCCTTTAATCAATATTGCTGTTTGTATAACTGAAAACTCGATGCTCATCGAGATATTTGAGAACCTTTCTAAAAACGCGCATTACCGCACCACGTGCGATAACATCAAAAATCCAGTTATCTTTCTCGCTTAAAATAGGCTTGTTTTATTTATTTCCCCAGCCCCGTAAACCTTTAACGAATCCTGCGAGTCCAGCCTGGCCGCCCTTCTTGGCTTGATCTCCCAATTTCTCTCTCAAATCCGGAAACTCGACCATGTTGAAGGCCAAGTCGAAGAATAACGGTTTGCAAGGGATAGGCTGCATGGATGATGCTATAGTCTATAATTGGAAAATAATTTTTATTTCAATCGTTTTTTGTAAGCAGTCCAAAGTACCTTCTTATATTCCAACGCAGCAGATAACTTGACTTTTGCCTCGGTGATACCTCTACCAACAACAGCTAAATCTGCTCCAGATTTTACAACAGATTCTGGAGTACTGTACTGTAGACCGAAATTGTCGGAACTTTGGCCGAGCTTCACTCCAGGGGTCAGCTGAACGAGACCTGACAAACGATGCCAGCGACTATGTTCGAATTTTGTGCGATCGACACTGCGTGCCGAACGTACTCGTCATTTGTTAACGCGCCTTTAGAGGACATCTGCGCCAATATAAAAATACCACGCGGTTCGTTAACATTTCCTAACGCATTTTTTAATCCATCTACTATGCTCTTTCCTGCTATCGCATACACAGTAACAATATCTGCCCCTTCCACAATTTTCTAAATACCCTTTTGGTATTGCAAAGACACCGTGTTGCCGATATCCGCGAACTTCTGGTCCTCCATTAAAAGAAAATCGTGCTTCTTAGCCAAATCTTGCAAACGCTTTATAAAATCACAGCTGGAGTCTTCTACTATATCTACGTGCGTTTTTAGTACCACAATGTGTGGTCCTACCAAATTTGCTAATTGTAAAATAGAGTCTGCTTTGCTCAAGTCTGCTGCCAAGCACAAAGTAGATTCTTTTGTTTCCATTACATTGAATATTTTAGATGCAATCTCGTTTGTAGCCTTATTAGCGCGACAGTAAAATGGTATTTTCAGTCTGCATTCTGGAACTTTAAAAGTAGCTATTTAATATTCTATGAAGCAGAAAATGATGCAGCGTAAACTGTTATTTACCTTGATTAACGATAACAAGAGCTTGACATAGCGACAATTAGTTTAGTACATCTTTTATTATCGTTGGTGTAATCTTGTCGGCTTCCACGAGGTAAGCCAAGAGACTGGTGACCGAGTACAAACTCCACATGTTTACACCATTAGCTTCAATATTCTTTTTGCCACCCTGTTCTCTGTCAATCACTACAAGTGCATCTGTTACTTTGAAACCCTGTTTTCTTAAAGTTTGAACAGTCGCTAGGATACTGCTACCGATAGTGACTAAATCCTCCATGATCACACAATTATCTCCTAATTTGAGAATGGCCTTCTATCATTTTCTTTGTGCCATATGCCTTTTCCTCTTTTCTTTTGATTAACATGGGGATATTAAAATCGACAGATATCAAAGTAGCTAACGGTAAAGCAGTGTAAGGTACACCACAGATCCCGGATATGTTTTCACGGATGAGAAGCTAGCGTTCCGATCACGCAGTGCCAGAAAACCTAATCCTACATCTTTAACGTCAGACCATATTAATCTGTACTTATTTCATAATTTATTTTGATCCTAGAATGAACTGTACACTTGAATGAGATATAATACGAAATAAAAATAGCTATGTGCAACAGGTTATCCTTAATAATTTAGAGATCTGTGGTGTACCTTACACTGCTTTACCATTAGCTACTTTGGTATCTGTCGCTTTTAATATCCCCATGTTAATCGAAAGAAAAGAGGGAAAGGCATATGGCACAAAGAAAATGATGGAAGGCCATTTTGAACTAGGAGATAATTGTGTGATCATTGAGGATGTAGTCACTAGCGGTAGCAGTATACTAGAGACTGTACAAACTTTAAGAAAAGGGGGTTTGGAGGTAGCAGATGCTCTTGTAGTGATTGATAGAGAACAGGGTGGCAGAAAGAATATTGAAGCTAATGGTATAAACATGTGGAGTTTGTACTCGGTCACCAGTCTCTTGGCTTACCTCGTGGAAGCCGACAAGATTACACCAACGATAAGAAAAGATGTACTAAACTACTTGTCGCTATGTCAAGCTCCTGTTATCGTTAATCAAGGGAAATAACATTTTACACTGCATCATTTTCTGTTTCGTAGAATATAAAATAGCTTCTTTTAAAGTTCCAGAATGCAGACTGAAAATACCATTTTACTGTCGCGCTAATAGGGCTACAAACGAGATTGCATATAAAATATTCAATGTAATGGAAACAAAAGAATCTACTTTGTGCTTGGCAGCAGACTTGAGCAAAGCAAACTCTATTTTACAATTAGCAAATTTGCTAGGGCCACACATTGTGGTACTAAAAAAAAACGCACGTAGATATAGTAGAAGACTTCAGCTGTGATTTTATAAAGCGTTTGCAAGATTTGGCTAAGAAGCACGATTTTCTTTTAATGGAGGACCGGAAGTTCGCGGATATCGGCAACACGGTGTCTTTGCAATACCAAAAGGGTATTTACAAAATTGCGGAATGGGCAGATATTGTTACTGCGCACGCGATAGCAGGAAAGAGCATAGTAGATGGATTAAAAAATGCGGTAGGAAATGTTAACGAACCGGCTGGTATTTTTATACTGGCGCAAATCATATGGGGATATTAAAATCGACAGATGTCAAAGTAGCTAATGGTACACCACAGATCTGGGATATGTTTTCTATGAGAAGCTAGTGTTCCGATCACGCAGTGATCGTACTAAGCTAATCCTACATCTTTAACGTCCAACGTTATTATTCTGTACTTATTTCATAATTTATTTTGATCCTAGAATGAACTGTACACTTGAATCAGATATAATACGAAATAAAAATAGCTATGTGCAACAGGTTATCCTTAATAATTTAAATATCGCTCTGTGGATCACGCTTTCAGGGATCATGTGTGTTTTAATTTCAATAGACAGAAATCATGTGCGAAAAATCGAGTGCCGTAGACGTAGAATTGAAGAAGTTCGCTGATTCACTTTTTTCGATCTACGCGATCAAGTTTGGAGAATCTGTGACCAAAATTGGTTTGAAAAGTCCTGTGTATTTTGACTTGAGAGTAATAATCTCTCAACCAAAAGTTATGGTATGAGTAATTTAAAAATTCTATTCAGCATACTCTGTGATTTGTATAATTTTTAAATTGTTTATATTCTTTGATATTTCGAAGGCTCAACTGGCGATGACACTGTGGAGACTGTCAGAGGACCGTGAAAACGTAACTCAGGTCTGTGGTGTACCATTAGCTACTTTGATACCTGACGATTTTAATATCCCCATATGATTAACGCCAATATAAAAATACCACGCGGTTCGTTAACATTTCCTAACGCATTTTTTAATCCATCTACTATGCTCTTTCCTGCTATCGCATGCACAGTAACAATATCTGCCCATTCCGCAATTTTCTAAATACCCTTTTGGTATTGCAAAGACACCGAGTTGCTGATATCCGCGAACTTCTGGTCCTCCATTAAAAGAAAATCGTGCTACTCCGCCAAATCTTGCAAACGCTTTATAAAATCACAGCTGAAGTCTTCTACTATATCTACGTGCGTTTTTTTAGTACCACAATGTGTGGTCCTACCAAATCTGCTAATTGTAAAATAGAGTCTGCTTTGCTCAAGTCTGCTGCCAAGCACAAAGTAGATTCTTTTGTTTCCATTACATTGAATATTTTAGATGCAATCTCGTTTCTAGCCTTATTAGCGCGACAGTAAAATGGTATTTTCAGTCTGCATTCTGGAACCTTAAAAGTATCTATTTAATATTCTATGAAGCAGAAAATGATGCAGCGTAAAATGTTATTTACCTTGATTAACGATAACAAGAGCTTGACATAGCGACAAGTAGTTTAGTACGTCTTTTATTATCGTTGGTGTAATCTTGTCGGCTTCCACGAGGTAAGCCAAGAGACTGGTGACCGAGTACAAACTCCACATGTTTACACCATTAGCTTCAATATTCTTTTTGCCACCCTGTTCTCTGTCAATCACTACAAGTGCATCTGTTACCTTCAAACCCTCTTTTCTTAAAGTTTGAACAGTCACTAGGATACTGCTACCGATAGTGACTAAATCCTCCATGATCACACAATTATCTCCTAATTTGAGAATGGCCTTCTATCATTTTCTTTGTGCCATATGCCTTTTCCTCTTTTCTTTTGATTAACATGGGGATATTAAAATTGACAGATATCAAAGTAGCTAACGGTAAAGCAGTGTAAGGTACACCACAGATCCCGGATACGTTTTCACGGATGAGAAGCTAGCGTTCCGATCACGCAGTGCCAGAAAACCTAATCCTACATCTTTAACGTCAGACCATATTAATCTGTACTTATTTCATAATTTATTTTCATCCTAGAATGAACTGTACACTTGAATGAAATATAATACGAAAGAAAAATAGCTATGTGCAACAGGTTATCCTTAATAATTTAAATATCGCTCTGTGGATCATGCTTTCAGGGACCATGTGTGTTTTAATTTCAATAGACAGAAATTAGGTGCGAAAAATCGAGTGCCATGGCCGTAGAATTGAAGATGTTAGTTAGAAGAAGTTTTGTAGCGTGAATTTTGAAAATAATGTTGATGCTGAAGTTCAGGACGAAACGTGGGGGGGATCATTATCCTGTTTGTGTTTGTGTTAATACACGGAAAAATTATTATATCGAAAAGTCTTTCAAACTTGTTATCAAACGTACACATTGGCCTAATTATGAATCGGTAAAGTATCCTGAGTTCCTCAGCTTAAAATATGAGCATGTTTTTCAAGCGCGAAATATGACTTCTTCGTAAATGTTGGTCAAGAATCCATAATCTCTATTACTCCTAGAAAAAAACTCGTTATTTTAGAAATAAAAATAATCTTATTGCATGGTGAGATGTTTGTTGGGTAAGCGTTTGAGAGGTGCAACGTATAAAAAATGAAATCATATCAAAAACGTGAAAGACTTATTATATTAGAATATATTATAATAATATAGTATATTATAATATATATATCTAATATAATATATTATATTATATTAGAATATAAAAAGTACTACGCCTAAGCCAACAAAGTATTTAAAAAGAAAAGGAAAAGGATTGCTTTAGAAAATTTGCCAAAAGTATTAATTTCCGTTTAAATTCTATATCGTGTGCAAATTGTACAAACTATTTAAAAATAAATAGATTGTTCAAAATTATGTCAACTGTGCTAATTTTGAATTAGCCGTATCGTCTTCAACGTTCACTTTCCGCCGCGTGCGTGTCGGCTGTTTTTATATTGACGAGTCCGATGCCTATTCGGGGTTAAACCACCTCTCGACGTTATACATGTGACCTGCGCATGTTTACACCGTCGCTTTGTATTCGTCACTTGGGTCATCCTTTCAATAATCCTAATATTAAATCAGTTACCCATTTTCCATTGTCTCCCATTCAACATCGTTCGTAAAAATTAATATTATTCGTTAAGTTCTAAAGAGGATGCTATCATTGTAAAGTGTATAAATTTATTAATGTTATAAATACCATCTGCAAGAGAGAGAGAGAGAGAGAGAGAGAGAGAAAACATATATGAGACCATTCTTATAAAACATCGCTAATTATATAATTATTAGAAATAGTAGCTCAACTGTCCATAAAAATAATTGTACTTTATGCTAAATTTCTGTACGATTAATACTCTTACTGCCTCCATATAATATTCAACATTGGTAGTAGAAATGAAATATACAAGATAAACGCTGTGACTAAATTCATGAAAATGAGCTGAGAAACTCAGGATACTTTACCGATTTATGAGTAGCAATACTGACCTCAGTGTATTTAAAACCGTAAAACTAAATAGCAGTTATTTATCTTAAAGTTGTAAAAAATTTCGTCCCATTGGAATTCCGAAAGGACATGTCCTGGAACTCTATAACAAATAATCAAATCAAAAGTTGGTTATCCGCACATTTCAACCGATTGATCAGATGAAATATTGCACAATTCAGCAAATGTCTCTTAAGGACGAAAATAATCATTCCTTCGCCCCTGGCATAAGTTCTGTCCTTTTTAAATGTAACAAAACGAGTGAAGTTGATCTCATTATCGGATTCAAGTCAAGATTCCACTATGAAGATGTCCACCTCTTGCATAATAATCAGCAGCTGAAATTTTAAGTGAATTAGATTCCGAGTAAAATTTTCGCAATCGCAAGATGATTCTTGTGTCGTGATGTTGTTTCGTGCCCACGTAGAGAACGTTTGACGGATATTCGTGTCGCGGATTTATTGTCCGGAAGTTTTCCTCGACGGTACTGCGTTGTAAAAAAATTACAATTCCAGTCCGTTTCGCGTCCAGTATAATTCTGCTAAATTTCGTTGATCTCGAGAATTCTTAAATCGTTGTCAAAGTCGACAGTCCGATTGTACATGCTGTAAAAAATTATATGTCACAACGATCAAGATCAAAGGGTTTTTTATTGCAAAATATAGTACTCATCGAGAGGACCGAAAGTTTGAAAGGATCCATGGGTCTCAAGTCAATCCTTTGCGTAAGAGACGGTATTAAAAAAGACAAAAATTGATTAGTGTATCCCCGATATCGTGGTATAACAGGCCGGACATTGATTCTACATGCGAAAATAAGTGGGGCAAAGGGAATAACATTTTTTCATTCAAGGCTCGTTTCCGAGAAAAACTATGTTGAAAAATAATACTACTTAATGGAAATCATATAGTTGTGCCGGCCACGACATACCAATTCCAAACTTCGCGAACTTGACTCACATTTCACCTCAGTGCGCTCGAGAACACAGCCTTTAATGAAAAAACGTTATTCTTTTTTCTGGACTTACTTTTCCGTCTAGATTCACTACTTGGCCGGATGTACCGTGGTGGTCGCGACATATAATTTTTATGCCGTTCGTAACATGATCTTGTAATGTAATGAATTTACTTTTTAGCCTTTTGTTCTACGCGACACAAGTATTGTACGATGCAATAAATGAAATTCACCTATTCATCTTTATCAAAGACAATTGTGTGGTCCATTTTTGTAACCGATCTTCACCGATCCAGAAGTGTACAATCACGCTATGGTGGTCGTGAAAATAACCAACCATTAATAATAGAAATTTAAACATATTTTCTGTATTCTTGTGATTTTTCTAGACTTTTTCATGATACTTTTATTCAAAATCTTTATGAAACAAAGACAAAGATAGATTTTACAATTTTTATAGATCGTTTCAGCGGTAATTGCAAGTTACTTCGCATCTCGGCTCGATTTTCGTGTTGTTTATCAAAATAATTATTTCTTTTTAACTTAAAAATGCGACAACGAAGTATTAATTTTTTTTATTCTTTCTCATTTTTAAAAAATAAATTACATAATTCGTATATACCGTATGTTGTTCGATTTTGGTTATAGAGAAGGCAATGACTTTATACGCAGAAATGTACAATTTCATATTTGCTAGAACTGTAGAAATCTATCGCTGTCGAAACAAGGACGAGCAAAACGGCGATCATAATAAAGCGTTCTTATACACACATACCTATTAATTTACGCATACATTCAACCGTACACAGATGATGTAATTAGTTTTAATATATGGCGCATATTCCAACATATTCTCGTAAAATCAAAGGGACTGTGCTTTTTTAGCGTTTTCATGCGACGTTTCCCATCATTTTCGTGATTTTCGCGCAATTTTATGCCGAGAAATGTATTTTTCCGCATTTCCAAAAGATTTGCGTACGATTGGCTGACGAAACGGTGAGGCTAGCCATATTTGTTATTGTTGCCTTCTTCAAACCGAACAACGTAGCACCTAGTGCCTACAATCCTACAGAGAGTTGCTGTCTTCTACCGACCGGCAAGCCGTACGCAGCTACAGGTGAGTGCTTCCTTCAACAATTAATATTTTGTACAATAAAGTCAGTGTGTTGTCGTGAGTGATACAGAAATTAATAACCGAAGCATTATCTTTCATTTTCTATTATTCGCAGCGCGGATATGTAAATTGCATTTTTCGAAATTTCTCGATTTTTGCTACGCGTTACTTACTCGGTGGTGAAGTGGTTCAAATTCGATATTTTTCTCGCATTTTCACCTCAACACTCTTTGTTTTTTTAAAAAGAATTTAAAATATTATCTAAAATTTTATATACCAATTACATAATTTCTTGGTCATAACTTTTCGTAAATTTAGCGACGTTACATTATATCTGCACTCATTCGCGCGGTATTTCGGTAATAAAACTGCTAAAATATTTTATGTCTTGCAATTACCGTTGTAACTTTTGATTATGAATCATGAGGTTGATCAATATTGAGTTTAAAAAAAGAAAAATGAACTTTATGGACATTTCAGTGGCGTAGCAGCGGAGGGAGCACGTAATTTTTTAGAAAACCGCCATATCGGCTTCACCAGTGGAACGGCCATTTTGGAATGGTTAATTTGCATACCCGAAAAATCCTGTGAACTAGGTAATGTAATAGAATTTTCAAATAATCTGTGTAAGTTTCAAATGTCCTAGTCAACTTTAAAAAAAAAAAAAAGAAAAAAAAATGCCACGCTTTATACTTTTATTGAACTTGTTGATTTCTTTTTCTATTATTTCCTACTTCTAATGATTTTTATTGCTTTTGGGTTGAAAATTTTGTTGTTATTATTAAAATTTAAGAAATGACAATCATAATAATTGTATATTAGAATTTTCTATCAGCATGTAAAATGAATTTTCGTAAAATATTAATTTTTTAAATGTATTTTAGATACTTGGCAGAGTTTTACAAATCTCAAGACAGATATAATTTCTAATTATCACTTCGATGGAGAAAGGTAATCTTTCACTATAATTTATGTCAGTTTCTCTCTCTCTCTCTCTCTCTCTGATCATTTTAATTATTTTATAATTTCCTGCATTTTTAAAATATTTTTGTGTGATCATAGTAATATTTGCCTTGTATGGGTTAAATAAACGTACATAATTGGTTAAGAATTATCACCTCCGCGATTGCAAGGTTTGAAAGGGGCAGTTATTTCTCTGGGAAATCCTGTACTTGCTATATCTACATGTAAATAATGAGTCATTATTTTTTCAGTAGATTTATGTATGGATGTTAAACACATAATTTTATGATTGCACAAATGTATGTAGACAAAATAGTATCGCAGAAGCCAAATTTAGGACAAAATAATATAAACCACAGTTTTTTATTACTTAAGAGCATTTCAAAGTCAAATATAGTGTATACTTTATAAGCCTAATGAGACACGATACTAGTTATCAAATTTTGAACTTATATTGCACTCTAAATGTGCTTCTTTGTTCTTTTAATAATCTTATATCCTTTGCTCTTTATTTTTTGAAGATTCCATGTAAACCTTGTACTAATTTCTATTACGATTCGTAGGTCGTGCTGTAACTATAATTGATAATGGAATTGGTGAATGCGCATACGACGTCAGGTTGTTGAATTACTGAGTTGCTAGTAGTAGGTGGCATCTACATATATCAATGAGTTCATCTCTGGTAAGTCCATTTCATTATACTTCTCTAGGAGTTCATTAAGAATTATTGGGCAAAGCTGAGCACATGCATATATACGTAAATATATATGTAAATGTATGTATTGTATTTTCTATGTATGTTCTATTCGAGTGTCTTAAAGGTCTCCTTCCATTTGATATATCTTGTTTTACCAGTTTTTCTGTAGATCAGCTAGAATAATTTATTGCGAATGCAATGTCGGGACAAGTTTTAGTTGCTGACAATAAGTACTGTAAGCCACCCATTAGTTCTCCATAAGGAAATTTATCCGTAGAATTAGTACAGTACAGAATCCTACCGCACGCTGTTGTATCAAATAAACCGAGGACAAACCTTATAGCACTGCTACATCTGACACATAAGTGCTACCGACCTGTCCTCTTCAAACAAAATGTTTCGCTATAAGATTGCGCCAAGTTCGCCATTAATTTGGCAGTGCAATGCGTCTGCTTCCAAATACCGAGCCATCTGTGTCCGTATTAGGTCAGGGATTTTGTCCAAAAGCAGTGGTTTTGCACCAAATTGATATAAATTTTCACGCAGAGTACACTAGCAAGCGTTTTACATGCATTTGGTCGAACCAGACTTGTCTGACAGGGTATAACAGACATTTAATGTTTTTTTATGCATGAAAGTAATATTTTTCCTTTTTTCCTCGTAACGTTGTATGAAGTACTGTTACGTTTGATAGAGCTTTTATTTATTGCATTTAGTCAGGTAATTCTTCAAGAATTATTATAGTAAGTAAACAAGTTAAAGTTTTAATGTGGTTAACAAGTTCTTGAATGGAACATAGAGACTGTTTATTGAAGGGGTAATCACTAACGTCACATATGTACATAGGTGTCGTATAATGAGATAATCTCGTCAAAGCATCTGCTAAGTTTTGATTTTTGAGCTTTATTTAAAGTTAGTGCAGTTTCTGTTACGCTTAGATTTTTGAGGTATATTTACGAGTTATTACGAGTTACATATAATTTACGAGTTATTAAAAATGTTTTCGAAAAAAAATCGCGTTAACATAGAATGAATAAAAGAAGCTGTGTTAGTAAGGTTATAACTGTTGGAGTTTCGATAAAATAAACAGCTAAAGCTTTTAGTATGACTTAATCGCATAGAGCCCAGTTAGTGAAAATCGTTGAAAATCGTGATAAAACGATTGTATATGAATTAAACATTGATAACAAAAAAGTACCTAGTGCTCATCAAAAAGATTGCTTTTCTAATCAGTTGGAATTTACTACAAGAATGTGTTATTGCAAAGATGGAAAGATGATTTATGTTATTTAAGAGTACTCTACAATACTATATGTACTTGAAACGAATGCAAATGAATTACATTATTTTGATACACTGTCCCATTCATGGATACGCCCTGTGTTTCTGATTTCTCAACATTCATCATTTTTCGAGAAATGAGAAATAAGACTATATTTATCGACATTTGTCGAAATTTATCGGATTCTGGAGCATTCTCCAGAATTCCTGTCCAATATAAATATACATATAATATATATATATATATATATATATATATATATATATATACATATAAATATACATATAAATAAGTTTAAAAGCAAGAAAAAGATAACCGCTAAAATTAAACATTACGCTTTTGTTCTGAATTGACCTCTTAAAAAGTATAATGCGTCTAATGTAGAATCAGAAAATCTGCCTCTTTTTTTGTAATAAAACCTGTCGCCATAGAAAAATTTCTTTCATTTTGTGTGGTTGTTGGATGTCCTTTTTTCAGTGGACTTATAAATTTGCAATTCCTTGGTTAGACTCCGTAATTTATTTTCTTCTCACGCTAAGCTCTTGACACTAAATTTTTTAAGACTATCTACAATTTCTAATGACATAAGACTTCTATCGAGATTCATCCATCTACGTTATTGCAAACCAAACTCACGTGTAACAGCGTGCTCGATGAGTATTCAAAGTCAATTTCCTCTCGCCAACGAAACCCTAAATGAAAAATTTTATTCCTTATTTTCGATTTATTTTTTCATGTACAATCACCTCCATCTCTGCTGTACCACCAGTGGCGAGACAAATTGTATAATTTTTGTTTTAATTATTTGAATTTAATAATTACATTAACGCACAAACGTCACCTGAAAACGAGATCATATATTTGTATGGTTGAACTCGAGTTAGAAAAATTAATTCCTAAAAAGAAATCATTCTTATTAAGACCTAAATTCTGTGTTTGTATGATAAACACTTTTGAACATCAACACAATCACATATCTGTGAATGAATACAGTAATATATATAATACTTGTGTTGTATGTATTGTAATTACTAGACTGCGCGGATTATATGCATTTATGGCAAAGATGAATAAGAATATGAGAAATTTAAGGATAATGTCACATTATGCTGAACTTATTACAATTATAAGAAGAAGAAAGACATTTCTTTTAGAGAGTATGCATAAGCCACCGCTATATAATAATAAGTTTGCTCGTAACGATTTGGATAAAAATACATTAGGTTGAATTTACTAGTTCATATCTCCTGTATTCTGGAATGTCCATGTTCTAGAGCTTACAAGAAGGCACTCGGGGCAAACGTATATGCATTATTTATAGTCGCCTTGTTATCAGCTCTGAATAGTATCTATAGTGGTTTAAGTACGAACCATGTGTAATTAAGAAATGAATACTACATGCATTACCAGAGACTACTTTTAGGCATGCTATAACGAAAGCAACCTGCTCAATTGGCGACATTTTTTACTATCATAAATCAGGTTTAAACGTGGATGTAGAGTGTGATCAGAATCTGAATCAGAATCATATTTTATGTGAAATATCATGTAATGATATAATGAAATGTGTAAATTTGCAAATACGTAGTATTCAGGAAAACTCATAAAGTGCAGAAAAGAGTTGAATTTGTTACCAAAGGAACTGGTTTGTAATTCTTCTCAGA
Organism: Megalopta genalis; assembly: GCF_051020955.1. Classification (NCBI taxonomy): domain Eukaryota; kingdom Metazoa; phylum Arthropoda; class Insecta; order Hymenoptera; family Halictidae; genus Megalopta; species Megalopta genalis. Next base: position 687,135 of record NW_027476115.1, read on the forward strand.
ATTTTCAAATATGTTGCAACTATATCTTTTGAATCTGTTAACACAGTTGAGATTTACGAAACGATTGAAGATGTGTTGTCGAGAGACAAGCTCATTGTATTGACAAGGTGTTGCAAATCTCATAGTTGGGTCGGGTTGTTGCTTGATAAATTCCTAACATTCGGAATAGGCAACGGAATCGCCAACATATTATAATTTTATTACAAATGTGGAGTTGCATTCTCAAATGGAACATTTAAAATGAAGACACTCCATTTTCGATTACTGTGCAACACAAGTCAACTAAAAGTCATTCGAAGTGTTGTTTTAATGCAACTGTACCTTCGCAGTTACTTTCAAATATTGTGATGGACATGACAACGGCGGCTCTTACCATGATCTCAGTCGATTGAAGCACATTGAGTGATCCAGTTTTCACGTGAACATTCACTTCAGTGTACAGCAGGATATTTACAACACTCTTCATTACAACTGTTTGAAACTTTGTACGGCGTTACTGTGGAAGTAACTAACAACAAAATTTGAGACTACATTGATCTGGAGTCCGCAGATCAATTTTTCCAGCAAGGGTTTGTGTGTTTGTCACTGGATCTTTCGACGTGAAGTTTGCTGAATTCGATCAACAGTCTGGAACACTTACTTTTCGGAGTGCTTACACGGAGACGTATGAAGATTGTGCATTGGAGATACCAAAAGTCACTGAGAAGCATACTATATAACTTTGACATGCGAAGATATGGCATCGATATCTGCGATTTTTATTTGCTAGTCATTATTTTCTACTGCTTCTAATTTATTAAAAATTTGCAACCATATTTGGATAACAAACACTACAGCTTTCGAGAATCGGTTGTACTGATACTTATTTCTGCACTCAGATTATGTTCATACTAGAAACATTGCTGTAATGAGTATGTTGTTGAGTAAGTTTACTGACTGATTCTGATTCTGATACGATAAAATCAAATATTCTAGATTTACGGAAATTCCTGTTTAAATGATCGATTTGAAACATTCACCTCATGAAATCTAGAATACAGGGGAAAAATTGCAGTGTTAGTGAAAAAGAATGTACGTCGCATGATTTCGACCAAACTCGGAACATTTATAATATCGTAAAGTTAATGTAATTAATTAATTTCATTTTGTTCATAGTAGCGCTATTGGTTTAAGCAGATCTGTGTCATCGTAGTTATTCTTCTGAAATCGAATTACGTTTGTGCGTTACATACTTGAGAACGGAATCCATGTATTTTAAACCTGCCACTTGGTACTACCACTGATTGTGAGAGTTATTGCATTCGTTTTGGATAGAGTACAAAAAATGTTTGGTCTGGAAATAAATTTTTCATGCATTATTTACTGGCGGTTTTTGTGAACGTTCTCATAAAAGTTTTAGTAACAGAAAATGTAAGTGTTTATTGTTTATAATTTTCTAAAGGCAATGATAACGTTTGCTCATTGGAAAAGATTTTTTGCAAAATTTTCGATCTTAACATTCGAATTGCAAAAAATCCTTCTCGCAAACATTGTTTCTACAATGAAATGAAGTCATTTGCATTATTTATTATATTATTAGATGTCAAGCAAACATTTCGAATAATTGAAAATATAGATTCAGTTTTACAACGGAGGGGAGTCTGGAGTAAATCGATACATTTTTCACTTTTTGATTTATACAATCTTTATTTGTGCTAACTACGTAATACAAAAAATGCTAAAATATACTTTATAATCCTTCCTTTTTATATTTTGTAAAGGACGACTTCAGACACTACATTCAACATAAATCATAAAATGTTTTCTAACTGATTGAAAAATGTATCAATGTACCCAACTGCGTGACAAGTTGAAATCGCTTTGGGGGCAGGTTAATACTCATTTAAAACACCGTGGTTTAATTTATAATAATTGTTTTTATTATTAAAAATACATCATTCAAATATGTTTTTTATAAAGTAATAGTGATTCAGTTATATTTTGAGTATATAGTGCACTATACTATATACTACACAAATGAAACGATTTTATTTGAAATTGATTAACGCAGTGAAACAATTTTATTTGAAATTAACACTGACGTAATGAAAAATATAAAATTTTATCGCTTTCTAAAATGGTTCCAGACAAATGATACACACACTGTCCCCATTTTCTGATTCTGCTACATTTTTGTTTTGTAAACATTCTTGTAAACGTTCTTGATGTATTTTTTACTGTTACAATTATTACCTATAAAGAAATTTTAAAAAATATCTTTCGTAGATCTTATGCATGCTGAATATTTTTCTAACAATTACATTTATTAGTACTTGTTCCGGCCGGATCGCGGACCGCTGTTCAACGTACATTCGACATTCGGTGTACGCCGTCTCGCCGTTTTTGTCGAATAAACGGCGAGGCGGCAAGACAATAACACGATCGACGTACGTTGGCCCGACCGTCAAACGCTCGCCTCGGCCGAAATGTATACGCGGTGTTTTTGCCTTGAGAAGTCAATGACCTGGCCTTCGACACCTGACGATGCTTCCCCTTGAACATCGGCCAGGTGTCTATATATGCTGCCGCACATTTCGATAACCGATATAATTAGGATTGTCAACGCTTCCCGCGAAGCTAAAATCACGAGTTTAATTCTGCGCCCTTGCGCCCATCCGAAGCCGTGCTTCATCTTTATACGCTGAACGGAGCCGTGCTCCAACAATTGTAACTATCAACAATTCTTTTGCGCCGTGCGCAACACATTTTAAACAATGTGGACTGTGGAGTCCAAAATAAATCAGCAAGCGACACGTCGTCGGACTAAATCATTTTGTCTCCCTACAACCTCCGACAATTACGTTGCGCCGTGCGCAACAGTACTGTTGAATTTCAACAAATAGGTACTATACAAAAATCATTCGAGTAAATAGTTCTTTATTTACTACGTGATATTATTTAGTTTTAAATAATTAATTTAATAATTTAATTTCATTACTACCTGATATGATTTAATCCTGAAGGCATTTTCCTTATTGTTTTTATTGAGTTGAATCATGTCAGTTAACGCAGTCATCACATAAATGGAGAACGTATTTTATACCTTCTTTAATTAAGTAAAAGTTCTAATTCAAAGCTCAAATAGTGAAAAGTATTAAGGTTATTCCCATAACTAAATATAATTCAATTGATTATTGGCCCTGTTAACACTTTTAATTTTTTGAGAATATATAATATTGAGAATAATTTAAAATAATATAATAAATGTTAAATATAAAATTAAAAATAATGGAATACGCAGGCATAGAACGAAATATTAAAGTATTCGATGTTGAGAGGTATAGCTTGTGTGGATGGCAAGGTTCGATTATACCTTGGAAGGCGGTCGCGTGTCGGCGCTCTCGCCCGTCGTTACGGGGAGAAATTATGCTTCGCCCTCCTTCTCGCGACGTCCGTCGAGGTGTTAACACGTGAAAAAAACGCAAGGGGTTCCGAAAGGGATTTAGAACCCCGCTGTTCGAGGACCACGCCCATCGCGAAATCCGACGCATCGGTCACTATTCATAACTCTGTCCCAAGACAGGGATGCAGTAATAAGGTCGCCTTAGCAAGGGCTTCCTTTGTCGTGACAAATGCATTCCCCGAATTCACCGGCATCCCAAAGAAACTCGTTCAATGGAGCCAGCAGGTGAGCTACGCGGTGAATACTTCGACGGTAAAACTTCACCGTGCCCAAAAACAGCGGAGATTCATGATTCGTTTGGGCTTGGGAAACCGAAAAATGGCTTCTACAGACGATTTCAGGATGCGATTTGCTTAGGTTCACCCGAAGGTGATGCTCTTGCAAACGATGTAACACAACCCGAAGGTGGTTCGCGTGCTCAGCCTTGCTTTAGGAAGCGCTGAAACGTTTGGCTGGCATTCTCAAGACATAAACAAAAACTCAAAAAGCCCAAATAGCGTTATCACAGCTGTCTTTTCAACGTCTTCCAAAGTTATAGGAATCTGGTTGTATGCTTTATGCAAGTCTAGCGACGAAAAATACATCTTCCCGCGAAGATTTGTCGAAAAGTCGCGGAGATGCGAAGTAGGATACCTATCAGGAGTCGTTTGTTTATTTAGCCTCCTGTGATCACTGCAGATGCACCAGGTGCCGTTCTTCTTTAAGACTATGTGTATGAGACCAGCCCAAGGACTCGAGGATTGGCGGCACATATCTGTTTCGAATAACGCTTTAAACTCGCTTTTCGCTTCGCGGAGCTTCTCTGGATTGAAGCGACGAGCCCTTTCGGAAATCGGTGGAACAGAGGTCAAGATGTAATAAAACACATCGGCGGAATTCGTCGGTGGTACTCTGGACGTACCAAAAACCGCGGGAAACTCCGAAAGAATATTCGGAAAACGGGCATTTGGTCTCACAGTGTTGATAAACTGTTACAAGACCGATCTAGAGCATCCGCGATCTCCGAAATTATAATATCCATCGGTGCTCGCGGATTTTCATGCGTTAACCACGCGCGACATACGTGTGAGGAACGTGAGAGAGAGAGAGAGAGAGAGAGAGAGAGAGAGAAGAGAGTGTGACGAAACAGTTTACTCTATAGAATTTTAAGAGATCTTGGGGTAAGAATAATCGAACGACAAGGAAAAACGACACTGTTTAGATACGAGATTCTCGAAATTCAGCGTCGATAGCGCAACAAATGGGTTGCAGATGTGACGACGAAGAACAAGGGTTGGATCCGAAGCCTCGTTTTCCTGTGAGAACAAGAATCGTCTCGTCCCTATTGTCCGAATCGTTATTACGTACGGCGTACTAACGTTAATGTTCATGAAGCAATGAAAGCATTATTAAAGTAAATGTTAATTTGTCTCGATGGTTCTGCTCAGGAAAATTTCACGAAAACATGGGACAATAGCCTAGAGACAAAACATAGTAACGACCATAGCGACAAATGCTAATCGTTGATTGGTGCGCGCTTCGGCCACCAAATCTGTATAAAAGACGGCACAAAAAGGAAAGTTACGAATTTGGGTATCAACTGTCGTTGCGACTGGTCACGACATTTGAAGTTCCGCAGATCTGACTCTCATCGAAACAGATCGTTGTAGTTTCTTACCACTATTATTCACTTCTAGTGTCAATTGTCGCTATCGGTGACAATAATTAGTGATATATACATGCATTATATATATTCAGTTCCAAAGGAACTGAAAGAAAATTTGTCATCGTGTTCGCGATTTGGAGCGAGTCGTGACTGGTTACTAAAATTTAAAAAGCATCATGGCATATGCTTAGCAAACATGCACGGGCATCAGGATGTACCAGATGAGTTTGCAGTTTATTTTACAAACATGTTAGAGGAACAAAATATAAGTTTGGAAAATGTTTATAATGTGGACGAAAGCGCGCTGCTATGGGATACACTTCCAACGAAGACATCGGCTGGAACGGAAGAAAGTTCTCTTAGCGGACACACGATGACAAAGGAAAGGACTTCAATTAGCTTATGTGTAAATGCGGCAGGCATACATAAGATTAAACCTCTTATAATTTACGGACATAAAAAAACAAGAGTTTTGGGAGACAGCATTTCATTTCCTGCATTTTTTAAATCGGAGCCGAACCTACGAATCAACAAAACATTATTCTTAGATTGCTTTCTAAACAATTTCATCTGTAAAAAGATATCAGGAGCAAAGAAAAATATCAGGAAAAGCATTTCTGCTGGATAATTCCGAAGCCCATAAAATTCCGCTACGAGAAGATGAAGACGTTAAAATTGTGTATTTACCGACCAATAAAACGTCTGTTCTTCAACCGATGGAGCGAAGGATTATAGGGAAAACGAAAAGAATTTTCCGTCACAAACTATTAAAACGAGTTTTAAAATATAATGGAGGGATAAATGAATTTTATTCCAATTACACGTTGAAAAACTGCACCGACATCTCAACGTCTTCCTGGATATCAATTACAGAAGGTTATATTCAAAATGCATGGAATAATCTTATTAATCCTACTAACTTTCCATTCGGTCAAACCCAATAAATCTGAAATCTGATTGGTCAGACATGATAGGTGCGATCACAGGGGAACAATGCACCATGACACATGTTATAAAATATTTATTAGAATGTGACGAGGAAGAAAAAAGGAATGGAACCGAAGTAAAGAAAGAACCTCAAAAATTATATTTTTGTATAGCAACCGAACTAGTGAGTGACGAACCTCGTTATCTCATCCAGGGATTAAGAATGATTATTGCACAACTACACCACCTCACATACAAGACATGGCGAAGATAATAATATTACATATCATGAAGAAGGAGCAACCACATAAGTACATACCTATTCATATAACGTGTCTCAGATCTGTGGTGTACCTTACACTGCTTTACCATTAGCTACTTTGATATCTGTCGCTTTTAATATCCCCATGTTAATCAAAAGAAAAGAGGGAAAGGCATATGGCACAAAGAAAATGATGGAAGGCCATTTTGAACTAGGAGATAATTGTGTGATCATTGAGGATGTAGTCACTAGCGGTAGCAGTATACTAGAGACTGTACAAACTTTAAGAAAAGGGGGTTTGAAGGTAGCAGATGCTCTTGTAGTGATTGAGAGAGAACAGGGTGGCAGAAAGAATATTGAAGCTAATGGTATAAACATGTGGAGTTTGTACTCGGTCACCAGTCTCTTGGCTTACCTCGTGGAAGCCGACAAGATTACACCAACGATAAGAAAAGATGTACTAAACTACTTGTCGCTATGTCAAGCTCCTGTTATCGTTAATCAAGGGAAATAACATTTTACACTGCATCATTTTCTGTTTCGTAGAATATAAAATAGCTTCTTTTAAAGTTCCAGAATGCAGACTGAAAATACCATTTTACTGTCGCGCTAATAGGGCTACAAACGAGATTGCATATAAAATATTCAATGTAATGGAAACAAAAGAATCTACTTTGTGCTTGGCAGCAGACTTGAGCAAAGCAGACTCTATTTTACAATTAGCAAATTTGCTAGGGCCACACATTGTGGTACTAAAAAAAAACGCACGTAGATATAGTAGAAGACTTCAGCTGTGATTTTATAAAGCGTTTGCAAGATTTGGCTAAGAAGCACGATTTTCTTTTAATGGAGGACCGGAAGTTCGCGGATATCGGCAACACGGTGTCTTTGCAATACCAAAAGGGTATTTACAAAATTGCGGAATGGGCAGATATTGTTACTGTGCACGCGATAGCAGGAAAGAGCATAGTAGATGGATTAAAAAATGCGTTAGGAAATGTTAACGAACCGGCTGGTATTTTTATACTGGCGCAAATCATATGGGGATATTAAAATCGACAGATGTCAAAGTAGCTAATGGTACACCACAGATCTGGGATATGTTTTCATGGGTGAGAAGCTAGTGTTCCGATCACAGAGTGATCGTACTAAGCTAATCCTACATCTTTAACGTCCAACGTTATTATTCTGTACTTATTTCATAATTTATTTTCATCCTAGAATCAACTGTACACTTGAATGAAATATAATACGAAAGAAAAATAGATATGTGTAACAAATTTCCTTAATAATTTTAATATCGCTCTGTGCATCATGCTTTCAGGGACCATGTGTGTTTTAATTTCAATAGACAGAAATCATGTGCGAAAAATCGAGTGCCATGGACGTAGAATTGAAGAAGTTAGCTATTTCACTTTTTACGATCTACGCGATCAAATTTGGAGAATCTGTGACCAAAATTGGATTGAAAAGTCCAGTGTATTTTGACTTGAGAGTAATAATCTCTCAACCAAAAGTTATGGTATGAGTAATTTAAAAATTTTATTCAGCATACTCTGTGATTTGTATAATTTTTAAATTGTTTATATTCTTTGATATTTCGAAGGCTCAACTGGCGAAGGCACTGTGGAGACTGTCAGAGGGCCGTGAAAACATAACTCAGATCTGTGGTGTACCATTAGCTACTTTGATACCTGTCGATTTTAGTATCCCCATATGATTTACGCCAATATAAAAATACCACGCGGTTCGTTAACATTTCCTAACGCATTTTTTAATCCACTATGCTCTTTCCTGCTATCGCGTGCACAGTAACAATATCTGCCCATTCCGCAATTTTCTAAATACCCTTTTGGTATTGCAAAGACACCGAGTTGCCGATATCCGCGAACTTCTGGTCCTCCATTAAAAGAAAATCGTGCTTCTTAGCCAAATCTTGCAAACGCTTTATAAAATCACAGCTGAAGTCTTCTACTATATCTACGTGCGTTTTTTTTTAGTACCACAATGTGTGGTCCTACTAAATCTTCTAATTGTAAAATAGAGTCTGCTTTGCTCAAGTCTGCTGCCAAGCACAAAGTAGATTCTTTTGTTTCCATTACATTGAATATTTTAGATGCAATCTCGTTTGTAGCCTTATTAGCGCGACAGTAAAATGGTATTTTCAGTCTGCATTCTGGAACTTTAAAAGTAGCTATTTAATATTCTATGAAGCAGAAAATGATGCAGCGTAAAATGTTATTTACCTTGATTAACGATAACAAGAGCTTGACATAGCGACAAGTAGTTTAGTACATCTTTTATTATCGTTGGTGTAATCTTGTCGGCTTCCACGAGGTAAGCCAAGAGACTGATGACCGAGTACAAATTCCACATGTTTAAACCATTAGCTTCAATATTCTTTTTGCCACCCTGTTCTCTGTCAATCACTACAAGTGCATCTGTTACCTTCAAACCCTCTTTTCTTAAAGTTTGTACAGTCGCTAGGATACTACTACCGATAGTGACTAAATCCTCCATGATCACACAATTATCTCCTAATTTGAAAATGGCCTTCTATCATTTTCTTTGTGCCATATGCCTTTTCCACTTTTCTTTTGATTAACATGGGGATATTAAAATCGACAGATATCAAAGTAGCTAACGGTAAAGCAGTGTAAGGTACACCACAGATCCCGGATATGTTTTCACGGATGAGAAGCTAGCGTTCCGATCACGCAGTGCCAGAAAACCTAATCCTACATCTTTAACGTCAGACGATATTAATCTGTACTTATTTCATAATTTATTTTGATCCTAGAATGAACTGTACACTTGAATCAGATATAATACGAAATAAAAATAGCTATGTGCAACAGGTTATCCTTAATTTAAATATCGCTCTGTGGATCACGCTTTCAGGGATCATGTGTGTTTTAATTTCAATAGACAGAAATCATGTGCGAAAAATCGAGTGCCGTAGACGTAGAATTGAAGAAGTTCGCTGATTCACTTTTTTCGATCTACGCGATCAAGTTTGGAGAATCTGTGACCAAAATTGGTTTGAAAAGTCCAGTGTATTTTGACTTGAGAGTAATAATCTCTCAACCAAAAGTTATGGTATGAGTAATTTAAAAATTCTATTCAGCATACTCTGTGATTTGTATAATTTTTAAATTATTTATATTCTTTGATATTTCGAAGGCTCAACTGGCGATGACACTGTGGAGACTGTCAGAGGACCGTGAAAACGTAACTCAGGTCTGTGGTGTACCTTACACTGCTTTACAATTAGCTACTTTGATATCTGTCGCTTTTAATATCCCCATGTTAATCAAAAGAAAAGAGGGAAAGGCATATGGCACAATGAAAATGATGGAAGGCCATTTTGAACTAGGAGATAATTGTATGATCATTGAAGATGTAGTCACTAGCGGTAGCAGTATACTAGAGACTGTACAAACTTTAAGAAAAGAGGGTTTGAAGGTAACAGATGCTCTTGTAGTGATTGATAGAGAACAGGGTGGCAGAAAGAATATTGAAGCTAATGGTATAAACATGTGGAGTTTGTACTCGGTCACCAGTATCTTTGCTTAACTTGTGGAAGCCAACAAGATTACACCAACGATTAGAAAAGATGTACTAAACTACTTGTCGCTATGTCAAGCTCCTGTTATTGTTAATAAAGGTAAATAACGTTTTACACTGCATTATTTTCTGCTTCATACAGTATTAAATAACTTCTTCTAACATTTCAAAATGCAGACTGGAAATACCATATTACTCTCGCGCTAATAAGACTACAAACGAGATTGCATGTAGAATATTCAATCTAATGGAATCAAAAGACTATCTACTTCGTGCTTGGCAGCAGACTTCACCAAAGCAGACTCTATTTTACAATTAGCCAATTTGGTAGGGCCACACGTTGTGGTACTAAAAAAGCGCACGTAGATGTAGTAGAATACTTCAGCTGTGATTTTATAAAGCGTTTACAAGATTTGGCTAAAAAGCGCGATTTCCTTTTAATGGAGGACCGGAAGTTCGCGGATATCGGTAACAGAGTGTTTTTGCAATACCAAAAGAGTATTTACAAAATTGCGCAATGGGCAGATATTGTTACTGTGCGTGCAATAGCAGGAAAGAGCATAGTAGATGGGTGAAAGAATGTGTTAGACAATGTTAACGAACCGGGTGGTATTTTTATAGTGGCGCAAATCATATGTGGATATTAAAATCGACAGATATCAAAGTAGCTAATGGTAAAGCAGTGTAAGGTACACCACGGATCTGGGTGAGAAGCTAGCGTTCCGATCACGCAGTGCCAGAAAACCTAATCCTACATCTTTAACGTCAGACGATATTAATCTGTACTTATTTCATAATTTATTTTCATCCTAGAATGAACTGTACACTTGAATGAAATATAATACGAAAGAAAAATAGCTATGTGCAACAGGTTATCCTTAATAATTTAAATATCGCTCTGTGGATCATGCTTTCAGGGACCATGTGTGTTTTAATTTCAATAGACAGAAATTAGGTGCGAAAAATCGAGTGCCATGGCCGTAGAATTGAAGAAGTTAGTTAGAAGAAGTTTTGTAGCGTGAATTTTGAAAATAATGTTGATGCTGAAGTTCAGGACGAAACGTGGGGGGGATCATTATCCTGTTTGTGTTTGTGTTAATACACGGAAAAATTATTATATCGAAAAGTCTTTCAAACTTGTTATCAAACGTACACATTGGCCTAATTATGAATCGGTAAAGTATCCTGAGTTCCTCAGCTTAAAATATGAGCATGTTTTTCAAGCGCGAAATATGACTTCTTCGTAAATGTTGGTCAAGAATCCATAATCTCTATTACTCCTAGAAAAAAACTCGTTATTTTAGAAATAAAAATAATCTTATTGCATGGTGAGATGTTTGTTGGGTAAGCGTTTGAGAGGTGCAACGTATAAAAAATGAAATCATATCAAAAACGTGAAAGACTTATTATATTAGAATATATTATAATAATATAGTATATTATAATATATATATCTAATATAATATATTATATTATATTAGAATATAAAAAGTACTACGCCTAAGCCAACAAAGTATTTAAAAAGAAAAGGAAAAGGATTGCTTTAGAAAATTTGCCAAAAGTATTAATTTCCGTTTAAATTCTATATCGTGTGCAAATTGTACAAACTATTTAAAAATAAATAGATTGTTCAAAATTATGTCAACTGTGCTAATTTTGAATTAGCCGTATCGTCTTCAACGTTCACTTTCCGCCGCGTGCGTGTCGGCTGTTTTTATATTGACGAGTCCGATGCCTATTCGGGGTTAAACCACCTCTCGACGTTATACATGTGACCTGCGCATGTTTACACCGTCGCTTTGTATTCGTCACTTGGGTCATCCTTTCAATAATCCTAATATTAAATCAGTTACCCATTTTCCATTGTCTCCCATTCAACATCGTTCGTAAAAATTAATATTATTCGTTAAGTTCTAAAGAGGATGCTATCATTGTAAAGTGTATAAATTTATTAATGTTATAAATACCATCTGCAAGAGAGAGAGAGAGAGAGAGAGAGAGAGAAAACATATATGAGACCATTCTTATAAAACATCGCTAATTATATAATTATTAGAAATAGTAGCTCAACTGTCCATAAAAATAATTGTACTTTATGCTAAATTTCTGTACGATTAATACTCTTACTGCCTCCATATAATATTCAACATTGGTAGTAGAAATGAAATATACAAGATAAACGCTGTGACTAAATTCATGAAAATGAGCTGAGAAACTCAGGATACTTTACCGATTTATGAGTAGCAATACTGACCTCAGTGTATTTAAAACCGTAAAACTAAATAGCAGTTATTTATCTTAAAGTTGTAAAAAATTTCGTCCCATTGGAATTCCGAAAGGACATGTCCTGGAACTCTATAACAAATAATCAAATCAAAAGTTGGTTATCCGCACATTTCAACCGATTGATCAGATGAAATATTGCACAATTCAGCAAATGTCTCTTAAGGACGAAAATAATCATTCCTTCGCCCCTGGCATAAGTTCTGTCCTTTTTAAATGTAACAAAACGAGTGAAGTTGATCTCATTATCGGATTCAAGTCAAGATTCCACTATGAAGATGTCCACCTCTTGCATAATAATCAGCAGCTGAAATTTTAAGTGAATTAGATTCCGAGTAAAATTTTCGCAATCGCAAGATGATTCTTGTGTCGTGATGTTGTTTCGTGCCCACGTAGAGAACGTTTGACGGATATTCGTGTCGCGGATTTATTGTCCGGAAGTTTTCCTCGACGGTACTGCGTTGTAAAAAAATTACAATTCCAGTCCGTTTCGCGTCCAGTATAATTCTGCTAAATTTCGTTGATCTCGAGAATTCTTAAATCGTTGTCAAAGTCGACAGTCCGATTGTACATGCTGTAAAAAATTATATGTCACAACGATCAAGATCAAAGGGTTTTTTATTGCAAAATATAGTACTCATCGAGAGGACCGAAAGTTTGAAAGGATCCATGGGTCTCAAGTCAATCCTTTGCGTAAGAGACGGTATTAAAAAAGACAAAAATTGATTAGTGTATCCCCGATATCGTGGTATAACAGGCCGGACATTGATTCTACATGCGAAAATAAGTGGGGCAAAGGGAATAACATTTTTTCATTCAAGGCTCGTTTCCGAGAAAAACTATGTTGAAAAATAATACTACTTAATGGAAATCATATAGTTGTGCCGGCCACGACATACCAATTCCAAACTTCGCGAACTTGACTCACATTTCACCTCAGTGCGCTCGAGAACACAGCCTTTAATGAAAAAACGTTATTCTTTTTTCTGGACTTACTTTTCCGTCTAGATTCACTACTTGGCCGGATGTACCGTGGTGGTCGCGACATATAATTTTTATGCCGTTCGTAACATGATCTTGTAATGTAATGAATTTACTTTTTAGCCTTTTGTTCTACGCGACACAAGTATTGTACGATGCAATAAATGAAATTCACCTATTCATCTTTATCAAAGACAATTGTGTGGTCCATTTTTGTAACCGATCTTCACCGATCCAGAAGTGTACAATCACGCTATGGTGGTCGTGAAAATAACCAACCATTAATAATAGAAATTTAAACATATTTTCTGTATTCTTGTGATTTTTCTAGACTTTTTCATGATACTTTTATTCAAAATCTTTATGAAACAAAGACAAAGATAGATTTTACAATTTTTATAGATCGTTTCAGCGGTAATTGCAAGTTACTTCGCATCTCGGCTCGATTTTCGTGTTGTTTATCAAAATAATTATTTCTTTTTAACTTAAAAATGCGACAACGAAGTATTAATTTTTTTTATTCTTTCTCATTTTTAAAAAATAAATTACATAATTCGTATATACCGTATGTTGTTCGATTTTGGTTATAGAGAAGGCAATGACTTTATACGCAGAAATGTACAATTTCATATTTGCTAGAACTGTAGAAATCTATCGCTGTCGAAACAAGGACGAGCAAAACGGCGATCATAATAAAGCGTTCTTATACACACATACCTATTAATTTACGCATACATTCAACCGTACACAGATGATGTAATTAGTTTTAATATATGGCGCATATTCCAACATATTCTCGTAAAATCAAAGGGACTGTGCTTTTTTAGCGTTTTCATGCGACGTTTCCCATCATTTTCGTGATTTTCGCGCAATTTTATGCCGAGAAATGTATTTTTCCGCATTTCCAAAAGATTTGCGTACGATTGGCTGACGAAACGGTGAGGCTAGCCATATTTGTTATTGTTGCCTTCTTCAAACCGAACAACGTAGCACCTAGTGCCTACAATCCTACAGAGAGTTGCTGTCTTCTACCGACCGGCAAGCCGTACGCAGCTACAGGTGAGTGCTTCCTTCAACAATTAATATTTTGTACAATAAAGTCAGTGTGTTGTCGTGAGTGATACAGAAATTAATAACCGAAGCATTATCTTTCATTTTCTATTATTCGCAGCGCGGATATGTAAATTGCATTTTTCGAAATTTCTCGATTTTTGCTACGCGTTACTTACTCGGTGGTGAAGTGGTTCAAATTCGATATTTTTCTCGCATTTTCACCTCAACACTCTTTGTTTTTTTAAAAAGAATTTAAAATATTATCTAAAATTTTATATACCAATTACATAATTTCTTGGTCATAACTTTTCGTAAATTTAGCGACGTTACATTATATCTGCACTCATTCGCGCGGTATTTCGGTAATAAAACTGCTAAAATATTTTATGTCTTGCAATTACCGTTGTAACTTTTGATTATGAATCATGAGGTTGATCAATATTGAGTTTAAAAAAAGAAAAATGAACTTTATGGACATTTCAGTGGCGTAGCAGCGGAGGGAGCACGTAATTTTTTAGAAAACCGCCATATCGGCTTCACCAGTGGAACGGCCATTTTGGAATGGTTAATTTGCATACCCGAAAAATCCTGTGAACTAGGTAATGTAATAGAATTTTCAAATAATCTGTGTAAGTTTCAAATGTCCTAGTCAACTTTAAAAAAAAAAAAAAGAAAAAAAAATGCCACGCTTTATACTTTTATTGAACTTGTTGATTTCTTTTTCTATTATTTCCTACTTCTAATGATTTTTATTGCTTTTGGGTTGAAAATTTTGTTGTTATTATTAAAATTTAAGAAATGACAATCATAATAATTGTATATTAGAATTTTCTATCAGCATGTAAAATGAATTTTCGTAAAATATTAATTTTTTAAATGTATTTTAGATACTTGGCAGAGTTTTACAAATCTCAAGACAGATATAATTTCTAATTATCACTTCGATGGAGAAAGGTAATCTTTCACTATAATTTATGTCAGTTTCTCTCTCTCTCTCTCTCTCTGATCATTTTAATTATTTTATAATTTCCTGCATTTTTAAAATATTTTTGTGTGATCATAGTAATATTTGCCTTGTATGGGTTAAATAAACGTACATAATTGGTTAAGAATTATCACCTCCGCGATTGCAAGGTTTGAAAGGGGCAGTTATTTCTCTGGGAAATCCTGTACTTGCTATATCTACATGTAAATAATGAGTCATTATTTTTTCAGTAGATTTATGTATGGATGTTAAACACATAATTTTATGATTGCACAAATGTATGTAGACAAAATAGTATCGCAGAAGCCAAATTTAGGACAAAATAATATAAACCACAGTTTTTTATTACTTAAGAGCATTTCAAAGTCAAATATAGTGTATACTTTATAAGCCTAATGAGACACGATACTAGTTATCAAATTTTGAACTTATATTGCACTCTAAATGTGCTTCTTTGTTCTTTTAATAATCTTATATCCTTTGCTCTTTATTTTTTGAAGATTCCATGTAAACCTTGTACTAATTTCTATTACGATTCGTAGGTCGTGCTGTAACTATAATTGATAATGGAATTGGTGAATGCGCATACGACGTCAGGTTGTTGAATTACTGAGTTGCTAGTAGTAGGTGGCATCTACATATATCAATGAGTTCATCTCTGGTAAGTCCATTTCATTATACTTCTCTAGGAGTTCATTAAGAATTATTGGGCAAAGCTGAGCACATGCATATATACGTAAATATATATGTAAATGTATGTATTGTATTTTCTATGTATGTTCTATTCGAGTGTCTTAAAGGTCTCCTTCCATTTGATATATCTTGTTTTACCAGTTTTTCTGTAGATCAGCTAGAATAATTTATTGCGAATGCAATGTCGGGACAAGTTTTAGTTGCTGACAATAAGTACTGTAAGCCACCCATTAGTTCTCCATAAGGAAATTTATCCGTAGAATTAGTACAGTACAGAATCCTACCGCACGCTGTTGTATCAAATAAACCGAGGACAAACCTTATAGCACTGCTACATCTGACACATAAGTGCTACCGACCTGTCCTCTTCAAACAAAATGTTTCGCTATAAGATTGCGCCAAGTTCGCCATTAATTTGGCAGTGCAATGCGTCTGCTTCCAAATACCGAGCCATCTGTGTCCGTATTAGGTCAGGGATTTTGTCCAAAAGCAGTGGTTTTGCACCAAATTGATATAAATTTTCACGCAGAGTACACTAGCAAGCGTTTTACATGCATTTGGTCGAACCAGACTTGTCTGACAGGGTATAACAGACATTTAATGTTTTTTTATGCATGAAAGTAATATTTTTCCTTTTTTCCTCGTAACGTTGTATGAAGTACTGTTACGTTTGATAGAGCTTTTATTTATTGCATTTAGTCAGGTAATTCTTCAAGAATTATTATAGTAAGTAAACAAGTTAAAGTTTTAATATGGTTAACAAGTTCTTGAATGGAACATAGAGACTGTTTATTGAAGGGGTAATCACTAACGTCACATATGTACATAGGTGTCGTATAATGAGATAATCTCGTCAAAGCATCTGCTAAGTTTTGATTTTTGAGCTTTATTTAAAGTTAGTGCAGTTTCTGTTACGCTTAGATTTTTGAGGTATATTTACGAGTTATTACGAGTTACATATAATTTACGAGTTATTAAAAATGTTTTCGAAAAAAAATCGCGTTAACATAGAATGAATAAAAGAAGCTGTGTTAGTAAGGTTATAACTGTTGGAGTTTCGATAAAATAAACAGCTAAAGCTTTTAGTATGACTTAATCGCATAGAGCCCAGTTAGTGAAAATCGTTGAAAATCGTGATAAAACGATTGTATATGAATTAAACATTGATAACAAAAAAGTACCTAGTGCTCATCAAAAAGATTGCTTTTCTAATCAGTTGGAATTTACTACAAGAATGTGTTATTGCAAAGATGGAAAGATGATTTATGTTATTTAAGAGTACTCTACAATACTATATGTACTTGAAACGAATGCAAATGAATTACATTATTTTGATACACTGTCCCATTCATGGATACGCCCTGTGTTTCTGATTTCTCAACATTCATCATTTTTCGAGAAATGAGAAATAAGACTATATTTATCGACATTTGTCGAAATTTATCGGATTCTGGAGCATTCTCCAGAATTCCTGTCCAATATAAATATACATATAATATATATATATATATATACATATAAATATACATATAAATAAGTTTAAAAGCAAGAAAAAGATAACCGCTAAAATTAAACATTACGCTTTTGTTCTGAATTGACCTCTTAAAAAGTATAATGCGTCTAATGTAGAATCAGAAAATCTGCCTCTTTTTTTGTAATAAAACCTGTCGCCATAGAAAAATTTCTTTCATTTTGTGTGGTTGTTGGATGTCCTTTTTTCAGTGGACTTATAAATTTGCAATTCCTTGGTTAGACTCCGTAATTTATTTTCTTCTCACGCTAAGCTCTTGACACTAAATTTTTTAAGACTATCTACAATTTCTAATGACATAAGACTTCTATCGAGATTCATCCATCTACGTTATTGCAAACCAAACTCACGTGTAACAGCGTGCTCGATGAGTATTCAAAGTCAATTTCCTCTCGCCAACGAAACCCTAAATGAAAAATTTTATTCCTTATTTTCGATTTATTTTTTCATGTACAATCACCTCCATCTCTGCTGTACCACCAGTGGCGAGACAAATTGTATAATTTTTGTTTTAATTATTTGAATTTAATAATTACATTAACGCACAAACGTCACCTGAAAACGAGATCATATATTTGTATGGTTGAACTCGAGTTAGAAAAATTAATTCCTAAAAAGAAATCATTCTTATTAAGACCTAAATTCTGTGTTTGTATGATAAACACTTTTGAACATCAACACAATCACATATCTGTGAATGAATACAGTAATATATATAATACTTGTGTTGTATGTATTGTAATTACTAGACTGCGCGGATTATATGCATTTATGGCAAAGATGAATAAGAATATGAGAAATTTAAGGATAATGTCACATTATGCTGAACTTATTACAATTATAAGAAGAAGAAAGACATTTCTTTTAGAGAGTATGCATAAGCCACCGCTATATAATAATAAGTTTGCTCGTAACGATTTGGATAAAAATACATTAGGTTGAATTTACTAGTTCATATCTCCTGTATTCTGGAATGTCCATGTTCTAGAGCTTACAAGAAGGCACTCGGGGCAAACGTATATGCATTATTTATAGTCGCCTTGTTATCAGCTCTGAATAGTATCTATAGTGGTTTAAGTACGAACCATGTGTAATTAAGAAATGAATACTACATGCATTACCAGAGACTACTTTTAGGCATGCTATAACGAAAGCAACCTGCTCAATTGGCGACATTTTTTACTATCATAAATCAGGTTTAAACGTGGATGTAGAGTGTGATCAGAATCTGAATCAGAATCATATTTTATGTGAAATATCATGTAATGATATAATGAAATGTGTAAATTTGCAAATACGTAGTATTCAGGAAAACTCATAAAGTGCAGAAAAGAGTTGAATTTGTTACCAAAGGAACTGGTTTGTAATTCTTCTCAGAATTTTCAAATATGTTGCAACTATATCTTTTGAATCTGTTAACACAGTTGAGATTTACGAAACGATTGAAGATGTGTTGTCGAGAGACAAGCTCATTGTATTGACAAGGTGTTGCAAATCTCATAGTTGGGTCGGGTTGTTGCTTGATAAATTCCTAACATTCGGAATAGGCAACGGAATCGCCAACATATTATAATTTTATTACAAATGTGGAGTTGCATTCTCAAATGGAACATTTAAAATGAAGACACTCCATTTTCGATTACTGTGCAACACAAGTCAACTAAAAGTCATTCGAAGTGTTGTTTTAATGCAACTGTACCTTCGCAGTTACTTTCAAATATTGTGATGGACATGACAACGGCGGCTCTTACCATGATCTCAGTCGATTGAAGCACATTGAGTGATCCAGTTTTCACGTGAACATTCACTTCAGTGTACAGCAGGATATTTACAACACTCTTCATTACAACTGTTTGAAACTTTGTACGGCGTTACTGTGGAAGTAACTAACAACAAAATTTGAGACTACATTGATCTGGAGTCCGCAGATCAATTTTTCCAGCAAGGGTTTGTGTGTTTGTCACTGGATCTTTCGACGTGAAGTTTGCTGAATTCGATCAACAGTCTGGAACACTTACTTTTCGGAGTGCTTACACGGAGACGTATGAAGATTGTGCATTGGAGATACCAAAAGTCACTGAGAAGCATACTATATAACTTTGACATGCGAAGATATGGCATCGATATCTGCGATTTTTATTTGCTAGTCATTATTTTCTACTGCTTCTAATTTATTAAAAATTTGCAACCATATTTGGATAACAAACACTACAGCTTTCGAGAATCGGTTGTACTGATACTTATTTCTGCACTCAGATTATGTTCATACTAGAAACATTGCTGTAATGAGTATGTTGTTGAGTAAGTTTACTGACTGATTCTGATTCTGATACGATAAAATCAAATATTCTAGATTTACGGAAATTCCTGTTTAAATGATCGATTTGAAACATTCACCTCATGAAATCTAGAATACAGGGGAAAAATTGCAGTGTTAGTGAAAAAGAATGTACGTCGCATGATTTCGACCAAACTCGGAACATTTATAATATCGTAAAGTTAATGTAATTAATTAATTTCATTTTGTTCATAGTAGCGCTATTGGTTTAAGCAGATCTGTGTCATCGTAGTTATTCTTCTGAAATCGAATTACGTTTGTGCGTTACATACTTGAGAACGGAATCCATGTATTTTAAACCTGCCACTTGGTACTACCACTGATTGTGAGAGTTATTGCATTCGTTTTGGATAGAGTACAAAAAATGTTTGGTCTGGAAATAAATTTTTCATGCATTATTTACTGGCGGTTTTTGTGAACGTTCTCATAAAAGTTTTAGTAACAGAAAATGTAAGTGTTTATTGTTTATAATTTTCTAAAGGCAATGATAACGTTTGCTCATTGGAAAAGATTTTTTGCAAAATTTTCGATCTTAACATTCGAATTGCAAAAAATCCTTCTCGCAAACATTGTTTCTACAATGAAATGAAGTCATTTGCATTATTTATTATATTATTAGATGTCAAGCAAACATTTCGAATAATTGAAAATATAGATTCAGTTTTACAACGGAGGGGAGTCTGGAGTAAATCGATACATTTTTCACTTTTTGATTTATACAATCTTTATTTGTGCTAACTACGTAATACAAAAAATGCTAAAATATACTTTATAATCCTTCCTTTTTATATTTTGTAAAGGACGACTTCAGACACTACATTCAACATAAATCATAAAATGTTTTCTAACTGATTGAAAAATGTATCAATGTACCCAACTGCGTGACAAGTTGAAATCGCTTTGGGGGCAGGTTAATACTCATTTAAAACACCGTGGTTTAATTTATAATAATTGTTTTTATTATTAAAAATACATCATTCAAATATGTTTTTTATAAAGTAATAGTGATTCAGTTATATTTTGAGTATATAGTGCACTATACTATATACTACACAAATGAAACGATTTTATTTGAAATTGATTAACGCAGTGAAACAATTTTATTTGAAATTAACACTGACGTAATGAAAAATATAAAATTTTATCGCTTTCTAAAATGGTTCCAGACAAATGATACACACACTGTCCCCATTTTCTGATTCTGCTACATTTTTGTTTTGTAAACATTCTTGTAAACGTTCTTGATGTATTTTTTACTGTTACAATTATTACCTATAAAGAAATTTTAAAAAATATCTTTCGTAGATCTTATGCATGCTGAATATTTTTCTAACATTTACATTTATTAGTACTTGTTCCGGCCGGATCGCGGACCGCTGTTCAACGTACATTCGACATTCGGTGTACGCCGTCTCGCCGTTTTTGTCGAATAAACGGCGAGGCGGCAAGACAATAACACGATCGACGTACGTTGGCCCGACCGTCAAACGCTCGCCTCGGCCGAAATGTATACGCGGTGTTTTTGCCTTGAGAAGTCAATGACCTGGCCTTCGACACCTGACGATGCTTCCCCTTGAACATCGGCCAGGTGTCTATATATGCTGCCGCACATTTCGATAACCGATATAATTAGGATTGTCAACGCTTCCCGCGAAGCTAAAATCACGAGTTTAATTCTGCGCCCTTGCGCCCATCCGAAGCCGTGCTTCATCTTTATACGCTGAACGGAGCCGTGCTCCAACAATTGTAACTATCAACAATTCTTTTGCGCCGTGCGCAACACATTTTAAACAATGTGGACTGTGGAGTCCAAAATAAATCAGCAAGCGACACGTCGTCGGACTAAATCATTTTGTCTCCCTACAACCTCCGACAATTACGTTGCGCCGTGCGCAACAGTACTGTTGAATTTCAACAAATAGGTACTATACAAAAATCATTCGAGTAAATAGTTCTTTATTTACTACGTGATATTATTTAGTTTTAAATAATTAATTTAATAATTTAATTTCATTACTACCTGATATGATTTAATCCTGAAGGCATTTTCCTTATTGTTTTTATTGAGTTGAATCATGTCAGTTAACGCAGTCATCACATAAATGGAGAACGTATTTTATACCTTCTTTAATTAAGTAAAAGTTCTAATTCAAAGCTCAAATAGTGAAAAGTATTAAGGTTATTCCCATAACTAAATATAATTCAATTGATTATTGGCCCTGTTAACACTTTTAATTTTTTGAGAATATATAATATTGAGAATAATTTAAAATAATATAATAAATGTTAAATATAAAATTAAAAATAATGGAATACGCAGGCATAGAACGAAATATTAAAGTATTCGATGTTGAGAGGTATAGCTTGTGTGGATGGCAAGGTTCGATTATACCTTGGAAGGCGGTCGCGTGTCGGCGCTCTCGCCCGTCGTTACGGGGAGAAATTATGCTTCGCCCTCCTTCTCGCGACGTCCGTCGAGGTGTTAACACGTGAAAAAAACGCAAGGGGTTCCGAAAGGGATTTAGAACCCCGCTGTTCGAGGACCACGCCCATCGCGAAATCCGACGCATCGGTCACTATTCATAACTCTGTCCCAAGACAGGGATGCAGTAATAAGGTCGCCTTAGCAAGGGCTTCCTTTGTCGTGACAAATGCATTCCCCGAATTCACCGGCATCCCAAAGAAACTCGTTCAATGGAGCCAGCAGGTGAGCTACGCGGTGAATACTTCGACGGTAAAACTTCACCGTGCCCAAAAACAGCGGAGATTCATGATTCGTTTGGGCTTGGGAAACCGAAAAATGGCTTCTACAGACGATTTCAGGATGCGATTTGCTTAGGTTCACCCGAAGGTGATGCTCTTGCAAACGATGTAACACAACCCGAAGGTGGTTCGCGTGCTCAGCCTTGCTTTAGGAAGCGCTGAAACGTTTGGCTGGCATTCTCAAGACATAAACAAAAACTCAAAAAGCCCAAATAGCGTTATCACAGCTGTCTTTTCAACGTCTTCCAAAGTTATAGGAATCTGGTTGTATGCTTTATGCAAGTCTAGCGACGAAAAATACATCTTCCCGCGAAGATTTGTCGAAAAGTCGCGGAGATGCGAAGTAGGATACCTATCAGGAGTCGTTTGTTTATTTAGCCTCCTGTGATCACTGCAGATGCACCAGGTGCCGTTCTTCTTTAAGACTATGTGTATGAGACCAGCCCAAGGACTCGAGGATTGGCGGCACATATCTGTTTCGAATAACGCTTTAAACTCGCTTTTCGCTTCGCGGAGCTTCTCTGGATTGAAGCGACGAGCCCTTTCGGAAATCGGTGGAACAGAGGTCAAGATGTAATAAAACACATCGGCGGAATTCGTCGGTGGTACTCTGGACGTACCAAAAACCGCGGGAAACTCCGAAAGAATATTCGGAAAACGGGCATTTGGTCTCACAGTGTTGATAAACTGTTACAAGACCGATCTAGAGCATCCGCGATCTCCGAAATTATAATATCCATCGGTGCTCGCGGATTTTCATGCGTTAACCACGCGCGACATACGTGTGAGGAACGTGAGAGAGAGAGAGAGAGAGAGAGAGAGAGAGAAGAGAGTGTGACGAAACAGTTTACTCTATAGAATTTTAAGAGATCTTGGGGTAAGAATAATCGAACGACAAGGAAAAACGACACTGTTTAGATACGAGATTCTCGAAATTCAGCGTCGATAGCGCAACAAATGGGTTGCAGATGTGACGACGAAGAACAAGGGTTGGATCCGAAGCCTCGTTTTCCTGTGAGAACAAGAATCGTCTCGTCCCTATTGTCCGAATCGTTATTACGTACGGCGTACTAACGTTAATGTTCATGAAGCAATGAAAGCATTATTAAAGTAAATGTTAATTTGTCTCGATGGTTCTGCTCAGGAAAATTTCACGAAAACATGGGACAATAGCCTAGAGACAAAACATAGTAACGACCATAGCGACAAATGCTAATCGTTGATTGGTGCTCGCTTCGGCCACCAAATCTGTATAAAAGACGGCACAAAAAGGAAAGTTACGAATTTGGGTATCAACTGTCGTTGCGACTGGTCACGACATTTGAAGTTCCGCAGATCTGACTCTCATCGAAACAGATCGTTGTAGTTTCTTACCACTATTATTCACTTCTAGTGTCAATTGTCGCTATCGGTGACAATAATTAGTGATATATACATGCATTATATATATTCAGTTCCAAAGGAACTGAAAGAAAATTTGTCATCGTGTTCGCGATTTGGAGCGAGTCGTGACTGGTTACTAAAATTTAAAAAGCATCATGGCATATGCTTAGCAAACATGCACGGGCATCAGGATGTACCAGATGAGTTTGCAGTTTATTTTACAAACATGTTAGAGGAACAAAATATAAGTTTGGAAAATGTTTATAATGTGGACGAAAGCGCGCTGCTATGGGATACACTTCCAACGAAGACATCGGCTGGAACGGAAGAAAGTTCTCTTAGCGGACACACGATGACAAAGGAAAGGACTTCAATTAGCTTATGTGTAAATGCGGCAGGCATACATAAGATTAAACCTCTTATAATTTACGGACATAAAAAAACAAGAGTTTTGGGAGACAGCATTTCATTTCCTGCATTTTTTAAATCGGAGCCGAACCTACGAATCAACAAAACATTATTCTTAGATTGCTTTCTAAACAATTTCATCTGTAAAAAGATATCAGGAGCAAAGAAAAATATCAGGAAAAGCATTTCTGCTGGATAATTCCGAAGCCCATAAAATTCCGCTACGAGAAGATGAAGACGTTAAAATTGTGTATTTACCGACCAATAAAACGTCTGTTCTTCAACCGATGGAGCGAAGGATTATAGGGAAAACGAAAAGAATTTTCCGTCACAAACTATTAAAACGAGTTTTAAAATATAATGGAGGGATAAATGAATTTTATTCCAATTACACGTTGAAAAACTGCACCGACATCTCAACGTCTTCCTGGATATCAATTACAGAAGGTTATATTCAAAATGCATGGAATAATCTTATTAATCCTACTAACTTTCCATTCGGTCAAACCCAATAAATCTGAAATCTGATTGGTCAGACATGATAGGTGCGATCACAGGGGAACAATGCACCATGACACATGTTATAAAATATTTATTAGAATGTGACGAGGAAGAAAAAAGGAATGGAACCGAAGTAAAGAAAGAACCTCAAAAATTATATTTTTGTATAGCAACCGAACTAGTGAGTGACGAACCTCGTTATCTCATCCAGGGATTAAGAATGATTATTGCACAACTACACCACCTCACATACAAGACATGGCGAAGATAATAATATTACATATCATGAAGAAGGAGCAACCACATAAGTACATACCTATTCATATAACGTGTCTCAGATCTGTGGTGTACCTTACACTGCTTTACCATTAGCTACTTTGATATCTGTCGCTTTTAATATCCCCATGTTAATCAAAAGAAAAGAGGGAAAGGCATATGGCACAAAGAAAATGATGGAAGGCCATTTTGAACTAGGAGATAATTGTGTGATCATTGAGGATGTAGTCACTAGCGGTAGCAGTATACTAGAGACTGTACAAACTTTAAGAAAAGGGGGTTTGAAGGTAGCAGATGCTCTTGTAGTGATTGAGAGAGAACAGGGTGGCAGAAAGAATATTGAAGCTAATGGTATAAACATGTGGAGTTTGTACTCGGTCACCAGTCTCTTGGCTTACCTCGTGGAAGCCGACAAGATTACACCAACGATAAGAAAAGATGTACTAAACTACTTGTCGCTATGTCAAGCTCCTGTTATCGTTAATCAAGGGAAATAACATTTTACACTGCATCATTTTCTGTTTCGTAGAATATAAAATAGCTTCTTTTAAAGTTCCAGAATGCAGACTGAAAATACCATTTTACTGTCGCGCTAATAGGGCTACAAACGAGATTGCATATAAAATATTCAATGTAATGGAAACAAAAGAATCTACTTTGTGCTTGGCAGCAGACTTGAGCAAAGCAGACTCTATTTTACAATTAGCAAATTTGCTAGGGCCACACATTGTGGTACTAAAAAAAAACGCACGTAGATATAGTAGAAGACTTCAGCTGTGATTTTATAAAGCGTTTGCAAGATTTGGCTAAGAAGCACGATTTTCTTTTAATGGAGGACCGGAAGTTCGCGGATATCGGCAACACGGTGTCTTTGCAATACCAAAAGGGTATTTACAAAATTGCGGAATGGGCAGATATTGTTACTGTGCACGCGATAGCAGGAAAGAGCATAGTAGATGGATTAAAAAATGCGTTAGGAAATGTTAACGAACCGGCTGGTATTTTTATACTGGCGCAAATCATATGGGGATATTAAAATCGACAGATGTCAAAGTAGCTAATGGTACACCACAGATCTGGGATATGTTTTCATGGGTGAGAAGCTAGTGTTCCGATCACAGAGTGATCGTACTAAGCTAATCCTACATCTTTAACGTCCAACGTTATTATTCTGTACTTATTTCATAATTTATTTTCATCCTAGAATCAACTGTACACTTGAATGAAATATAATACGAAAGAAAAATAGATATGTGTAACAAATTTCCTTAATAATTTTAATATCGCTCTGTGCATCATGCTTTCAGGGACCATGTGTGTTTTAATTTCAATAGACAGAAATCATGTGCGAAAAATCGAGTGCCATGGACGTAGAATTGAAGAAGTTAGCTATTTCACTTTTTACGATCTACGCGATCAAATTTGGAGAATCTGTGACCAAAATTGGATTGAAAAGTCCAGTGTATTTTGACTTGAGAGTAATAATCTCTCAACCAAAAGTTATGGTATGAGTAATTTAAAAATTTTATTCAGCATACTCTGTGATTTGTATAATTTTTAAATTGTTTATATTCTTTGATATTTCGAAGGCTCAACTGGCGAAGGCACTGTGGAGACTGTCAGAGGGCCGTGAAAACATAACTCAGATCTGTGGTGTACCATTAGCTACTTTGATACCTGTCGATTTTAGTATCCCCATATGATTTACGCCAATATAAAAATACCACGCGGTTCGTTAACATTTCCTAACGCATTTTTTAATCCACTATGCTCTTTCCTGCTATCGCGTGCACAGTAACAATATCTGCCCATTCCGCAATTTTCTAAATACCCTTTTGGTATTGCAAAGACACCGAGTTGCCGATATCCGCGAACTTCTGGTCCTCCATTAAAAGAAAATCGTGCTTCTTAGCCAAATCTTGCAAACGCTTTATAAAATCACAGCTGAAGTCTTCTACTATATCTACGTGCGTTTTTTTTTAGTACCACAATGTGTGGTCCTACTAAATCTTCTAATTGTAAAATAGAGTCTGCTTTGCTCAAGTCTGCTGCCAAGCACAAAGTAGATTCTTTTGTTTCCATTACATTGAATATTTTAGATGCAATCTCGTTTGTAGCCTTATTAGCGCGACAGTAAAATGGTATTTTCAGTCTGCATTCTGGAACTTTAAAAGTAGCTATTTAATATTCTATGAAGCAGAAAATGATGCAGCGTAAAATGTTATTTACCTTGATTAACGATAACAAGAGCTTGACATAGCGACAAGTAGTTTAGTACATCTTTTATTATCGTTGGTGTAATCTTGTCGGCTTCCACGAGGTAAGCCAAGAGACTGATGACCGAGTACAAATTCCACATGTTTAAACCATTAGCTTCAATATTCTTTTTGCCACCCTGTTCTCTGTCAATCACTACAAGTGCATCTGTTACCTTCAAACCCTCTTTTCTTAAAGTTTGTACAGTCGCTAGGATACTACTACCGATAGTGACTAAATCCTCCATGATCACACAATTATCTCCTAATTTGAAAATGGCCTTCTATCATTTTCTTTGTGCCATATGCCTTTTCCACTTTTCTTTTGATTAACATGGGGATATTAAAATCGACAGATATCAAAGTAGCTAACGGTAAAGCAGTGTAAGGTACACCACAGATCCCGGATATGTTTTCACGGATGAGAAGCTAGCGTTCCGATCACGCAGTGCCAGAAAACCTAATCCTACATCTTTAACGTCAGACGATATTAATCTGTACTTATTTCATAATTTATTTTGATCCTAGAATGAACTGTACACTTGAATCAGATATAATACGAAATAAAAATAGCTATGTGCAACAGGTTATCCTTAATAATTTAAATATCGCTCTGTGGATCACGCTTTCAGGGATCATGTGTGTTTTAATTTCAATAGACAGAAATCATGTGCGAAAAATCGAGTGCCGTAGACGTAGAATTGAAGAAGTTCGCTGATTCACTTTTTTCGATCTACGCGATCAAGTTTGGAGAATCTGTGACCAAAATTGGTTTGAAAAGTCCAGTGTATTTTGACTTGAGAGTAATAATCTCTCAACCAAAAGTTATGGTATGAGTAATTTAAAAATTCTATTCAGCATACTCTGTGATTTGTATAATTTTTAAATTGTTTATATTCTTTGATATTTCGAAGGCTCAACTGGCGATGACACTGTGGAGACTGTCAGAGGACCGTGAAAACGTAACTCAGGTCTGTGGTGTACCTTACACTGCTTTACAATTAGCTACTTTGATATCTGTCGCTTTTAATATCCCCATGTTAATCAAAAGAAAAGAGGGAAAGGCATATGGCACAATGAAAATGATGGAAGGCCATTTTGAACTAGGAGATAATTGTATGATCATTGAAGATGTAGTCACTAGCGGTAGCAGTATACTAGAGACTGTACAAACTTTAAGAAAAGAGGGTTTGAAGGTAACAGATGCTCTTGTAGTGATTGATAGAGAACAGGGTGGCAGAAAGAATATTGAAGCTAATGGTATAAACATGTGGAGTTTGTACTCGGTCACCAGTATCTTTGCTTAACTTGTGGAAGCCAACAAGATTACACCAACGATTAGAAAAGATGTACTAAACTACTTGTCGCTATGTCAAGCTCCTGTTATTGTTAATAAAGGTAAATAACGTTTTACACTGCATTATTTTCTGCTTCATACAGTATTAAATAACTTCTTCTAACATTTCAAAATGCAGACTGGAAATACCATATTACTCTCGCGCTAATAAGACTACAAACGAGATTGCATGTAGAATATTCAATCTAATGGAATCAAAAGACTATCTACTTCGTGCTTGGCAGCAGACTTCACCAAAGCAGACTCTATTTTACAATTAGCCAATTTGGTAGGGCCACACATTGTGGTACTAAAAAAGCGCACGTAGATGTAGTAGAATACTTCAGCTGTGATTTTATAAAGCGTTTACAAGATTTGGCTAAAAAGCGCGATTTCCTTTTAATGGAGGACCGGAAGTTCGCGGATATCGGTAACAGAGTGTTTTTGCAATACCAAAAGAGTATTTACAAAATTGCGCAATGGGCAGATATTGTTACTGTGCGTGCAATAGCAGGAAAGAGCATAGTAGATGGGTGAAAGAATGTGTTAGACAATGTTAACGAACCGGGTGGTATTTTTATAGTGGCGCAAATCATATGTGGATATTAAAATCGACAGATATCAAAGTAGCTAATGGTAAAGCAGTGTAAGGTACACCACGGATCTGGGTGAGAAGCTAGCGTTCCGATCACGCAGTGCCAGAAAACCTAATCCTACATCTTTAACGTCAGACGATATTAATCTGTACTTATTTCATAATTTATTTTCATCCTAGAATGAACTGTACACTTGAATGAAATATAATACGAAAGAAAAATAGCTATGTGCAACAGGTTATCCTTAATAATTTAAATATCGCTCTGTGGATCATGCTTTCAGGGACCATGTGTGTTTTAATTTCAATAGACAGAAATTAGGTGCGAAAAATCGAGTGCCATGGCCGTAGAATTGAAGAAGTTAGTTAGAAGAAGTTTTGTAGCGTGAATTTTGAAAATAATGTTGATGCTGAAGTTCAGGACGAAACGTGGGGGGGATCATTATCCTGTTTGTGTTTGTGTTAATACACGGAAAAATTATTATATCGAAAAGTCTTTCAAACTTGTTATCAAACGTACACATTGGCCTAATTATGAATCGGTAAAGTATCCTGAGTTCCTCAGCTTAAAATATGAGCATGTTTTTCAAGCGCGAAATATGACTTCTTCGTAAATGTTGGTCAAGAATCCATAATCTCTATTACTCCTAGAAAAAAACTCGTTATTTTAGAAATAAAAATAATCTTATTGCATGGTGAGATGTTTGTTGGGTAAGCGTTTGAGAGGTGCAACGTATAAAAAATGAAATCATATCAAAAACGTGAAAGACTTATTATATTAGAATATATTATAATAATATAGTATATTATAATATATATATCTAATATAATATATTATATTATATTAGAATATAAAAAGTACTACGCCTAAGCCAACAAAGTATTTAAAAAGAAAAGGAAAAGGATTGCTTTAGAAAATTTGCCAAAAGTATTAATTTCCGTTTAAATTCTATATCGTGTGCAAATTGTACAAACTATTTAAAAATAAATAGATTGTTCAAAATTATGTCAACTGTGCTAATTTTGAATTAGCCGTATCGTCTTCAACGTTCACTTTCCGCCGCGTGCGTGTCGGCTGTTTTTATATTGACGAGTCCGATGCCTATTCGGGGTTAAACCACCTCTCGACGTTATACATGTGACCTGCGCATGTTTACACCGTCGCTTTGTATTCGTCACTTGGGTCATCCTTTCAATAATCCTAATATTAAATCAGTTACCCATTTTCCATTGTCTCCCATTCAACATCGTTCGTAAAAATTAATATTATTCGTTAAGTTCTAAAGAGGATGCTATCATTGTAAAGTGTATAAATTTATTAATGTTATAAATACCATCTGCAAGAGAGAGAGAGAGAGAGAGAGAGAGAGAAAACATATATGAGACCATTCTTATAAAACATCGCTAATTATATAATTATTAGAAATAGTAGCTCAACTGTCCATAAAAATAATTGTACTTTATGCTAAATTTCTGTACGATTAATACTCTTACTGCCTCCATATAATATTCAACATTGGTAGTAGAAATGAAATATACAAGATAAACGCTGTGACTAAATTCATGAAAATGAGCTGAGAAACTCAGGATACTTTACCGATTTATGAGTAGCAATACTGACCTCAGTGTATTTAAAACCGTAAAACTAAATAGCAGTTATTTATCTTAAAGTTGTAAAAAATTTCGTCCCATTGGAATTCCGAAAGGACATGTCCTGGAACTCTATAACAAATAATCAAATCAAAAGTTGGTTATCCGCACATTTCAACCGATTGATCAGATGAAATATTGCACAATTCAGCAAATGTCTCTTAAGGACGAAAATAATCATTCCTTCGCCCCTGGCATAAGTTCTGTCCTTTTTAAATGTAACAAAACGAGTGAAGTTGATCTCATTATCGGATTCAAGTCAAGATTCCACTATGAAGATGTCCACCTCTTGCATAATAATCAGCAGCTGAAATTTTAAGTGAATTAGATTCCGAGTAAAATTTTCGCAATCGCAAGATGATTCTTGTGTCGTGATGTTGTTTCGTGCCCACGTAGAGAACGTTTGACGGATATTCGTGTCGCGGATTTATTGTCCGGAAGTTTTCCTCGACGGTACTGCGTTGTAAAAAAATTACAATTCCAGTCCGTTTCGCGTCCAGTATAATTCTGCTAAATTTCGTTGATCTCGAGAATTCTTAAATCGTTGTCAAAGTCGACAGTCCGATTGTACATGCTGTAAAAAATTATATGTCACAACGATCAAGATCAAAGGGTTTTTTATTGCAAAATATAGTACTCATCGAGAGGACCGAAAGTTTGAAAGGATCCATGGGTCTCAAGTCAATCCTTTGCGTAAGAGACGGTATTAAAAAAGACAAAAATTGATTAGTGTATCCCCGATATCGTGGTATAACAGGCCGGACATTGATTCTACATGCGAAAATAAGTGGGGCAAAGGGAATAACATTTTTTCATTCAAGGCTCGTTTCCGAGAAAAACTATGTTGAAAAATAATACTACTTAATGGAAATCATATAGTTGTGCCGGCCACGACATACCAATTCCAAACTTCGCGAACTTGACTCACATTTCACCTCAGTGCGCTCGAGAACACAGCCTTTAATGAAAAAACGTTATTCTTTTTTCTGGACTTACTTTTCCGTCTAGATTCACTACTTGGCCGGATGTACCGTGGTGGTCGCGACATATAATTTTTATGCCGTTCGTAACATGATCTTGTAATGTAATGAATTTACTTTTTAGCCTTTTGTTCTACGCGACACAAGTATTGTACGATGCAATAAATGAAATTCACCTATTCATCTTTATCAAAGACAATTGTGTGGTCCATTTTTGTAACCGATCTTCACCGATCCAGAAGTGTACAATCACGCTATGGTGGTCGTGAAAATAACCAACCATTAATAATAGAAATTTAAACATATTTTCTGTATTCTTGTGATTTTTCTAGACTTTTTCATGATACTTTTATTCAAAATCTTTATGAAACAAAGACAAAGATAGATTTTACAATTTTTATAGATCGTTTCAGCGGTAATTGCAAGTTACTTCGCATCTCGGCTCGATTTTCGTGTTGTTTATCAAAATAATTATTTCTTTTTAACTTAAAAATGCGACAACGAAGTATTAATTTTTTTTATTCTTTCTCATTTTTAAAAAATAAATTACATAATTCGTATATACCGTATGTTGTTCGATTTTGGTTATAGAGAAGGCAATGACTTTATACGCAGAAATGTACAATTTCATATTTGCTAGAACTGTAGAAATCTATCGCTGTCGAAACAAGGACGAGCAAAACGGCGATCATAATAAAGCGTTCTTATACACACATACCTATTAATTTACGCATACATTCAACCGTACACAGATGATGTAATTAGTTTTAATATATGGCGCATATTCCAACATATTCTCGTAAAATCAAAGGGACTGTGCTTTTTTAGCGTTTTCATGCGACGTTTCCCATCATTTTCGTGATTTTCGCGCAATTTTATGCCGAGAAATGTATTTTTCCGCATTTCCAAAAGATTTGCGTACGATTGGCTGATGAAACGGTGAGGCTAGCCATATTTGTTATTGTTGCCTTCTTCAAACCGAACAACGTAGCACCTAGTGCCTACAATCCTGTCTTCTACCGACCGGCAAGCCGTACGCAGCTACAGGTGAGTGCTTCCTTCAACAATTAATATTTTGTACAATAAAGTCAGTGTGTTGTCGTGAGTGATACAGAAATTAATAACCCAAGCATTATCTTTCATTTTCTATTATTCGCAGCGCGGATATGTGTTGACAGAGATTATGTGAGATCTGATCCTTGGTAACAGCTAGCGTGGTTGATGTACTGTCCGTGATGGAGAAGATGCACGTGTAGACTGGAGAGAGGCACGTCGTGAAGCGAAGGGTGCGATACCTGAAACGAACAAAGGGCGGAAGCGGAAAACGGGATATAGGTGGCGCTCTAGGAGCCAGGATATAGGGTGACGAGCTAGGAGCCCGCGGGTCGTTCGAAGTGTTTCTTCTTACACTCCCCCTCGAGCCGAGGGCGAGTAACGTCGACACCCCAGTTCATTCCGAAGAACTTGGCGCACTTTTCGTGCTTTAGTCTTAGTAGTCCCTTGGTTAGGATATCGGCGGGCATCTCTCCCGTAGAGATGTGCTGAACTCTTGCCTTCCCGTCCCGCAAGACCTCCCGTACAAAGTGATGCCTCACGTCGTTGTGTTTACTTCTGGCGTGGAAGGCCGGATTCTCGGCAAGCTTCTGCGCACCAAGATTATCGTTGAACACCACCGCATCGGCCAGATCATCGAATCCCAATTCGACGAGAAACCCCCGGAAATAGAGGCATTCCTTCACACCCTCGGTAAGCGCCATGTACTCCGCCTCGGTCGAGGAGAGCGCGACGGTTCTCTGCTTCCTGGATTCCCAAGATATTGGTCCGGAGCTTAGGATCGTCGTGTATCCCGTGTACGATCGACGATCACTCAGACAAGACGCCCAATCGAAGTCGATGAAGCACCTGAGGGGGTTACCTGACGGTTTGAATGTTATTCCCATCCCTATAGTCCCCCTGAGGTAACGCAGAACTTTTTTTGCCGCCGTCCAATGAGTATTATCGTGGCAGTCATTAGATTGGCTCAGTGAGCTGACGGCAAAAGCGATGTCCGGCCTGATAGAGACGGCGTGATACATGAGAGCTCCGATGAGTTCCCTGTATGGTCTTTTCGATGCTTCTGGATCCGAAGGAATGCTTGACTTCACGAGCTTGATGCTGGGATCCATCGGGGTCTTGGCCGCTTTTGAATCCGTCATCCCGAAGCGGTCCAGAATTTCTCTAATATAGCTCGTTTGAGTCAAGCGGATGGTGTTTTCGCATCGAGAGAATTCAATCCCCAGGCAATAGCCGATCTCACCGACGTCTTTGACGTCGAATTCCTGGCCGAGACTCGCCCTTATTTCCTCGATTCTTGTTGAATCTCTTGAGGCGATTATTATGTCATCGACGTAAACTTCGAACAAGGTCAAGTCCTCACCCTTCCCCAGCCGATAAGTACACGGATCTGCATTGGTGGGCGCGGCACCCAGTCTTCGGAGAGATTTGTCGAGTGTCGCGTGCCATGTTCTCCCAGCTTGGCGCAGTCCGTACAATGCCTTTTTCAGTAGGCACACTTCATCGCCAGATTTGAGATTTTTAATTAAGGACTTGGCCTGTTTGCATATCTCGCTGTCTTGCCCTTCTTTGTAGATGAGGGATTCCAGCGCTTCGATTATGAGTTTCGGAGGTTCCATAAAAATTTCTTCCTGGAGAACTCCATTCAGATAGGCAGTCGTAATGTCCAGTTGGTGCATCTTCATCCCCAGTTTCGCTGCCAGTGCGGCGATGAGCCGAACGGAGCTTATACGCGCGACTGGAGCGAACGTCTCGTTGCGCCTTGCGCGACTAAACGCGCCTTCCTCTTGTCGATCGTTCCATCGGACCTGTATTTGTTCCGCAACACCATGCGGCTTCCGATGACCGGTACGTTAGCGGGCCGATTCACGATTTCCCAGGTTTTATTCTTTATTATCGACTTCAGTTCGGCGGCCATGGCATCGAGCCATTCGTCGGACTCCGGTCCGCTTACGGCCTCGCTTATGGGAATCTCCGTAGCGAAGGCGAATTCCTCACTGGCATATCCGGCGTTGGGGTCGACAGTCCGATACTCCTTTCGAGGTCTCCCCCTCAATCCAGTACGTATCAGCCTGGGCCTTCCTCGTGCTCGCATCAAGTCGGTCGGTTGTAAGTTCCCCTCATCTTCCTCTTCGTCCTCGCTTTCTTGTCGATCTTCCACAGGCGGAGTTCCGGCGTCGTCGACGGCGGGATTCTCCGAGCGTATCGTTAAAGACGACGTCTCGAGCGATGACGACCTTCTTCTCGTCGGGTACCCACACTCTATAGGCCTTGGAGTGGTCCGAATAACCGAGGAAGATTCCCTTTTTGCTCCATTCATCAAGCTTTCCCTTTTTGGGTTTTGAGTTCAGGAAGCAAACCCGGCAGCCGAACTCTTTGAAGCCGCTCACATCCGGTACATTTCCAGTCCACGCTTCATATAGCGATTTTCCGTTGAGGCTCCTCGTAGGACATCGGTTGCGGATGTAGTTTGCAGTTGATATTGCTTCGGCCCAAAAGTTGGAGGGAAGTCCAGACTGTATAAGAAGGCACCGAGCCATGTCAAGTAAAGTGTGATTTTTTCTCTCTGCAGTCCCATTCTGCTCCGGATTGTGAGCGATTGTGAGTCTCCTGGTTATTCCATGTTTCCTCATATAAGTGTCGAATTCATTGTTGAGGTATTCCTTTCCATTGTCCGACTGCAGATACTTAATCCTTTTATCCTTGTGATTCTCGATCTTCCTATGGAATTCTTTGAACTTTTCGAAAACCTCGTTTTTTGATCTTAAGAAATATACCTCGCACCACCTTGTGGAGTCGTCGATGAATGTCACGAAGTACCTGGCCTTGTTGAGTGACTCCACTCGCATAGGCCCGCAAACGTCAGAATGTATGATGTCGAGCAGGCCAGTTTTCCTACCCGAGTTCTTCGGGAACGGTGTTCTAGTCATCTTACCCCGTACACAGACGTCGCACTCGAGTTTAGCGTCGGTTTGCTCGAAATCGAGTCCTTTGAAGGTTCCGCTGTTTTTGGCTTTGACGAGGTCCCCGAAATTCAGATGTCCGAGTCGACGATGCCAGGTCGTAACGGTATTCGACGACTTCTGCGATGATTCCGTTGAGACTCTACACTCTTGATCCTCGTGCTGTTGTACAAAGTAGAGACCGTTGATTTTCTCGGCCCGCATCTTGATGTTTCCGTTGCAATCCGTTATGAGCGCTTCATTTTTCTTAAAAATTACATCGTGATTATTCTCGGTAATTTTGCTCACAGACAGTTAATTCGAACGTAAGTCGGGTACATGCAATGTGTCGTTTAATTGAATCTTGTTCCGTTTGCCGGCGACGTCGGTTGAAAACGTAACGGTTCCTCTGGCCTTAATCTCAGTGGAATCGTGATTAGCTAAATTCAACTTACGGTTTTCCATGCTTAGTATTTTTGAGAAATCGTCAAGTTGCTTACAGAAATGCGAGGTGGCGCCGCTGTCCAAGCACCACTTCCGCTCGGCGTGTTCGTTGTGTCGTCTTCTCGCTAACATGGCCGCGTCGCCCATGGCCGACTCCTCCGATGCTCGTAGACTTACGTTTTCTTCAGCGTTCTTCGCGTCATGAGGAGTTTGCTTGTCCTTACTTCAGCAATCAGCAGCCTTGTGTCCGAATTTCCCACATCGGTGGCATTGGAATTTGAATTTTTC
The DNA here is from genome assembly GCF_051020955.1 of Megalopta genalis. Classification (NCBI taxonomy): domain Eukaryota; kingdom Metazoa; phylum Arthropoda; class Insecta; order Hymenoptera; family Halictidae; genus Megalopta; species Megalopta genalis. The sequence continues at coordinate 723,716 of NW_027476115.1, forward strand.
CTCTGATTTCGGCAATTCCTTTGTCTTTTTGAAATTCGAGCGATATTTTACACCCCTGCTAGCCCACATGGCGTTTTGTGCACCGTTTAGCACGTCACCTTTTCGAGCGTCGCTCTCTTCTATTATTTTTATGCGAAGAACATCGGGAGTCGGCAATTCGTCGCGGGATTCGATCGCGCATCTAAAATTCTCGAAACTCGGTGGTAAGCTGTATAAAAGCATAATCGCGAGCAAGTCCGGGTTAATATCGACCTCCATTTCACTTAGTATGTCGACCGCGTCGAAGAACCTATTCACGTGTTCGCGCACGTTTCCGCCATCTTCCATGCGCTGGAGGGTCAATTGTTTTAAGAGCGTCGCTTTTCTCGCTGGCCCCTTCGATTGATATATGCCCTCTAATTTCAGCCAGACTTCTCGAGATGTCGTGCACCCTTTTACCTGTTTCAGCTCAGAAGGGCTGATCGACAAGATAATATCGGATTTGGCTTTTTTATCGTTCGTTATCCACGCGCTCTTCGCGACTCGTTCCGCGTCGGTTGACTCGGCAGTCGGTTGTATAAATTCACCACTCACGTATGACCACGCGTCGTTTCTGACCAGAAACGCTTCCATTTGCATCTTCCACGTGTCATAATTTTCTTTGTTGAGGGTTTCAATTCTCGACATGCTGGACGCGTACATTTTTGTTCTCTAACGATCGAGCCGCGTGAATTTACTCTCAATTAATTTCCGGCATAATACAATTCCGAATGTTATTTCCACTCGATATTCGGTCAATTTGGGCCCATAACCTGTTGGCAGAGATTATGTAAGATCTGATCCTTGGTAACAGCGAGCGTGGTTGTACTGTCCGTGATGGAGAAGAAGCACGTGTAGACTAGGGAGAGGCACGTCGTGAAGCAAAGGGTGCGATACCTGAAACGAACAAAGGGCGGAAGCGGAAAACGGGATATAGGTGGCGCGCTGGGAGCCAGGATATTGGGCGACGAGCTAGGAGCCCGCGGGTCGTTCGAAGTGTTTCTTCTTACAATTTATATTCAGTACGGGTAGAAAACAAAACTTTTCTTTTTATTATCCATTTGTTCATCATTTTTGCTTTTTATTAAAACGCCATATCCTGATAAATTATATATAACTTGTTTATAAAAAGCTATATATATATACAAATGTTATTTCGACTGCTCGATTGAAAATCTCTGTAAATATAAATGCACGTTTCATGAAATATAGCCCGTTGTGCAATCTTATATCTTAAATAAATCCAGTTGTATATATTATTTCTTCTTAAAACCGTAATTCAACAGTCATGTTTCTTGATATAAGAATATTCTACAGATACTTTCTAGAAACATTCAATATAGTAACCAAAAATACAAAAACTCCAAATAAAAAGGAAAAATACGATAGAAACTGTCCAACATAACAGATCTATTTATGTCCATATTGAAATAAAAAAGAGAAGGAAATATCAAACAAATAAATGTTGATGCTATAGCACCAACAATGGTGTAAACAATACCAAGATTCATTCCGGACACTGCAATACAATATGTCAATACAATTATAAGAGTTGTTACACAAATATTAACGACAGCCTTTCCTCGCTGTTTGTCATATGATATCATTTTTACGAAGTAGGCGCTCTACAAGGATTTACTTGTAGTGAATAAGAAACTCCCATAACACAACAATGTAGAGGCCACGAACCATTGATGCAAGAACATCATTGGGGTAATTTCTTATTATGTTTATATTTGCTGCGACTCCATATAATAAATAGTTGAATAATCCAAATGTGATATACATAACAAGGGCTGAGGTTGCTACTGCAAGAATCAATCGATTTGTTCGCTTCACAGAATTATTGACCATTTCACTGTATACTGCAAAAATGTTTTGATGGCACGTAAATGAAAATACAAATTTTCCAAATCCACCTAAGTAATCAGTTGATATTGGTGTAATAAAGTAGACTACAGGTGTATATAATTTACTTGGTATAGTAATACCTATAAATTGTGGCTATTATTACAAAAAATATTGCCAAAATACCACAAAAAGATGTATATTTAAGCTTGTCTAATTTCTGAAAATAACAGAACGGACCCACGAATGCAAGAAATAGAACGAGAAGAATGTTTGGATTTACAATATGTGCACGACCAAAAACTGTTTCTATATAAAAGGTGGAAGAAGTTTTCGAGCTATTATGAGATATGAAAGAGCTACACCAAAACATTTGAGAAATACAGAGAAATCCACCATAATCTTTGTATATGGCATTCTTACTAATGCTAATTCTGATAATGTTGCACTTCGTCCAATTTCATGAGCACACAATACATACAATACCAATCCAATAACTGCAAATGTTCCTGATACTATAGTTAAGATTGTTGCTGTTGCTATTCCATACGTCTTAAATAAAAATAGAAATGATAATACACCACTTCCTATTAATGTTTTAAGAAGCGTAATATAACAGGATGAAAATGAGGCAGCATGTATTATTTTTTGTCAAGGTGGTTTATAGTGTATGTTTCACAATTGATTCTATCTCTTTGTTTCATATCATTTAAGATTTTCGTTTAATATTGATAAAATCAAAATAGATAGAAGATTGTTTATATTGTGCATATTGTATTTTATAGATAGATTTAATTGATCTTCAGCATATATACATTTTTATTTACATTTTTTATTTTTCTGTGAAGTTTAAATTTTTAAAGAGAAAAGTAATTTATGAGCTAACAAGGTTTGAATAAAATATTGAATATTGTGGTAATTTGTGCCGTGCGCAACAAATATAATCAGAATATAAACATGAGAAATGCAGTCAATTTTAAAAATATATAAAAACTATATACTATATAGTTCTATTTTAAACACGAGACTAATAACAATAAAAACAGCCAATTCTAACATTAATTAAACATTTCTAGATTTGAAATTATAAAAATTTTTCTCTTTTTTCTTTTTAATTAGAAATTGTTTTTTTATAAAATTTAAGTAAAAAAATATATAAAGTTTTTAAAATACCTTCCTTATGATTATGAAAAGAATTTATACCTTGATCTTATTTTTATTTTATTTGAAATCTCAATGTGCTAAGATAAAATCAGAAGGAAAAACTAAATTTCCTAAAACCTATTCAAATCAAAAATATGTACTTATTGTTGAAGATGAAAATGGTAAAAGCGGGTCATATTTTGTAGATGATGTTTCTAATTTAACGATTGATCATTCTGATGGCTATAATAAAGTATATTTAACCCCTGATTCAGGAAATGGGTTTAAAAATTATGTGATCCTAATAACGATGAAACTTCAGATGCTAAAAATTGATTTAATATTCTTAATTTGTAATGTTCATCTATTTTTTTTTGTTTTAACTTGAGTATTAATCTATTTAATAGATTTTAAATTACTTTATATAAAATTTCAATTTTTCGTTTGTATAAAATATAATTTTAGATAAGTTTAAACATGTTTTTTCTGTTACCTACTTTTAAATTATAATTGTGAGAATACAAATACGATTTAACCGACAATAAACCATTGACGACATTTATACCACGTATTTACAAATAATCTCATAAATAAAACTATAAGGAAAATAAAAAACATGACAATATTTTTATACACCAAGTTTCATTCATGATTGGTTAAGGGATCATAAAATAATATTATATTATATTAAATCAGTCCACACACACACACACACACACACACACACACACACACACACACACACACAAATTTGCTCTGATTAAGCTAAAAACATATTTTTGTATGTTTTTTAAATTAATTTATATGGATAAGTGTCTGGCGTAACCCTCAGGGAGGCTGCCATGTTTGTAGTAGATCTCCAATACGGATCTACACTCTTGACTCGCTTCTCCTGGAGCGTCAATAAATAATCAATTGTTCAATTATTTTTTATAATTAAAGTCTTTATTTATATTCATCCTGCCTGACCTTATCTGTTATATCTGTATTTGTATATCTCTTGCCCAAGTTTTAGCTTATGTATTTATTTTTAACACACACACGCGCGCGCGCGCGCACACACACACACACACACGCGCGCGCGCGCACGCACACGCACGCACACACACACACCTTGGCAACCATCGGAATAATATCATAAGTAAAATATAAAATGAACAAACAAAAATATGATTGGTTACGTCTTTCATCATCAAGAATAAGTTGTATTTAAGATCAAAATGTGGTTGATACCACAGTGTCAATCATCATTCAAATGGCAACTGTATATAGTTACATTGTTATAACCTTTTCGTCACCTAAAGTAATGTCAATATAACATTTTAAGGGTGGATTTCCTATGAATGTATAAAACGAGACTTTTAGGGTTCAACTCAGTATTTTAGGTTCTACACATATCCGAGGTCAATAATCAATATTCCTGTAATGTACGTATCAGTTGGATAGCAGGCATTTGTATAACTATATAAATTTTAAATAATAATACAACAAAATCTAAATGATTCATATTAAACTAATTCTTATTTTAAACCGATTTTGAAAAAAATTTAAATAATGATTTAAAATAGATTATTTACAAAATTAACGCTAAAACAATTTTATGAAATAAATAAAAGCGAGATAGTTTAACACGTTAAGGACGGCGTCTACCATCGGTGGCCACAGCTAATTAAAAATTCTATATATAAAAAATTAGCCGTCTTCAACGTGTTAATAAAAAAAAATAAATAAAAAGTACAGTAAATAAATGTCTAAAATATACACATCAATCACACACAAAATCACATATAATATATAAAGTATTAAAAAAACTGTTTTCACTGTGTTTGTATGTTTAAATTTTAAAATCTTAAAAAAAGTTTGCGCTTCTTTAAATTATGAAAAAAAACGTTTTATAAAATTTCAACAAAAAATATACATAAATCTATCGAAAAATCCCTTCAAAAATATGTATAGAAAATTTTGCTTGATCGTATTTTTATTTTATATGAAATTTATCTTTACTAAAACAATACCCAACGAATTAAATAAGTCAAATGAAAGCAGTTGGATTCAAAATGATCAACATCTTTATGATACGAGTGAAGGAGGTAATGAACCACGTGAATATTTTTAAGACTATATTAATGCCTTGATAATAAAACATTTTTTTAGTGACTAGACAGATGAAATAACTTCTGTGTGATTCAGTAGATAAGTTAAATAATTCTAATACCGAGAATGATCAAAATACAAACACGTCAGAAACAGAATATGAATATTTAATCTTTTTTGAAGAGGAAATTTCAGATGTGGAAATTAATGACTTTTCTATTAATAAAAATTAATAAAATACTTTGATCTATATATATATAATAAAATAAAAAATAGAAAATATATTTTAGTATAGAATATTGCTAACGTTTTGTACCATATTTTTTCATATACAAATATTATTTTTTTTAAAAACCACTATTTATTTATTGAAGAAATACAGAAAAGAGTAAATTTTAAATAATATATAAAAAATTTATCTTTTTTCTGTTTATACGTACCCATTTATAATCATTCTAAAGATGATAAATTTTTGGATCATATATTTTTATCTGCGGTTAGATTTAATAAAATAAGATTGGAAAACATATTTCTATAAATTTATATGTATTTTTGTTTTTTAAGAGTTGTTATAAAGATACCAATCATTGCTTACCTATTTTCCTTAAAGAAACATCTTATTTTAGTATATAAATTTTACTTGATCTATAAAAATGAATATTTTAAATTTATGAAGATTATTTAAATATTTTTGGTTATAAAGTAACACTTTAATCATATTTAAACATAGTTATATCTCTTTAAAAGTTAAGGATATTTGTAAAATAATTCATTAATTGCCCTTTTCACAAGAATGCATATTGAATTTTTATTTTTTCTAGAATCTTTTCTAGTGTTGTCATTATTAGTTGGATTTTAAATATTTTTTTTCTGCATTCCACATAAACAGCCTGAATTTTAAATCGCTGATTTTATAACCCCATGGATGATGCCAATCTGCTTGTTAAAGAGCTTAGAATAGATTGGGAAACATTACAAACTGACGATATCAATCCATTAAATCAGTCTTTAGAGAATAAGAAAAGTAATTACAAGCGATCTAATTACAGAAATACTTATCACAAAGTACAAAAAGTTATAGATAAAATAATCGAGATAAGATATAAAGGATTTAGTGATTCTGTGATATCTCACATGGAGAGTTATAACTATACGGTGAAGTGCTTAGAAAATATTGATAATATAAATACCACATTAGATATACTAACCAATATAACTGTTAATGATAAAGAATTAAGCGAGAATTATGAATCTACTGCATATCTACGACGTGAAAATGAAATATGTGGAATTCTAGCAAATATTGTGGGATTGTATGAAAAATATCTGGAACATGTAACTAATAAAATGTATATTGAAGCGTGTAGTTTTGCACGCGACATTTTTGATTCTATAGAAAGTAACGAGTTTGACATTATCACAGGTGTTAAATATTTCTTAAACGACGAGCTTTCTGAATCTGTAAGGAAAGTTACAGAAGAGATTTTTAGACTTCTTGGTTTATATATTTGTCATGATGTGATCGAAAATAAAAAATATTTTAGATATGTAGAAATTCTCAATAAGTTAGAAGACTTTGATAAATATTTGTGTGATGTTATTAATTAATAACATGGTTATTTTGAAGATGTGGATTCTAAATTAGGTATGTTTGAGGACTTTTAACATCAGAATAATGAAAAAAATGAAGAGGAAAACAATTTAAATTATATGAGAAATATACAAAACGGATATAATAATAAGAATGAATCAATTTGTAATTGTGATTTAAACTCTACAGGATCAAAAAATATCTCCTTATCTTTCGATGACTATAGGATAAATATACTGACAGAAGAGATAGTTTCAAAGATAAGAAGTATAAGATATAATATATTTCAGTTATGAAAAGAATCAAGAAGGATATTCTTGGGATTAGATGACACTAAAGAGGATAAGCTAGGAAGGCCTAAAAAATTATTGATATTTAATTTAAAAGGTGATGATACGGTCAACAGGAAAGTTTTAAAGGTGGTTAAAAGATTTATTTTCGCATATTCGAATATAAAAAGTGATTTTATTGAATCAAAGGAATTCCTGATTAGCAATATTGTTGATGATTTGAATTATTCGGCAATATGTGACAACAAATATTCAATTTATAAGAAAATCACTAAAAACGGAACCAGCTCGAGCTTTTAAGAAAGATGAATTTACCATTATAGTTAAACTTGATATCAAAATATGTCTTATAATAAGTAAACATATAAAAGATGAAGAAATTCAGAGTAAATCAAAAGAATTTATAAATTTGAAAAGTGAAGTATTGAAAAAAGAATTTATTTTTATATTTCAAAGTGATGGATGGGATAAAAATGAGTATTCTACGAGAAAATGATCATTTTTCAATGAACACAAGATGAAAAAGCTTGTTCCTTAATCGACGTGCTTGGTAGTGAACTGCTTGATGCTAGTCATGTTTACATTATTCAAAAATTTGAAGAAAAATATAATTCTATGTTTTCTCATAAAATTTTTAATGAATGTGAAAAATACATTAAAGATGATGCCTATGAAATCTCCCCAATCATAAAATTTGATGTAACTGAAGAATATGTCGAACATATTGCCAATACTTGTATAACACAAAGTATCGATCACGATATTCTTAATCTTCCTCGTAATATCTTTGATAGCTTAGTATTTACAGTTAATACATTAGATTCCATTAATATTCTTCATGATTCACGTTTTATTATTCTCACACGTAAATACATTCATTCTTTAAAAGTACGTATAATCTTAGACATTACGTACTACTTCGATATCTTTTATCGTAAAAGGCTGCGTCGATGTATGTGAAATATTTAACATTATAAATGAGTATTGCGTGAAAAATGTTGATAGGCTTAAAGTTCAAGGAAAAGAAAATATGTTGACATTTGCAGATAAGCTTATGTTATGGTCCGCCATTAGGGAGGCCCTGGTTGAGCACCAGGTGCCTCCCTATCTGAGGCGGGTGATCGGGGCCTACCTGCGGGACAGGTGGGTAGAATACCCGGGCCGGCACGGGATGATTCGGGGGGAGGTGGACTGCGGGGTCCTACAGGGGTCCGTGCTAGGACCACTCCTGTGGGACCTGGGGTATAACGCGGTCCTGGAGAAGGCCTCCCAGCCCGACGGTGCCACCCTGGTCTGCTATGCAGACGACACGTTGGTGGTCACCGTCGGGGACACCTTCGAGAGGACCATCCGACGAGCGGAGGTTGCGGTGGCAGCCGTCGTCGCGAGGGTCCACGATCTGGGGCTGAAGATGGCCCCGGAGAAGGCCGAGGCCGTCTGGTTTGGACGGCCTCGGTCTCGGTCACCGGCCGGATCGTGGATCCTGGTTGGAGAAGCCTGCGTCGAGGTGAAGTCTGAGATCAAGTATCTCGGACTGATCCTCGACAGCCACTGGAGGTTCGGAGCGCATTTCGGCCGCCTCGTCCCCCGAGTTGAGAGGGCGGCGGCCTCGCTCGGCCGCCTGTTGCCCAATCTCGGGGGACCGGATAATGTGGTGCGTCGCCTATACCTGGGCGTGGTGCGGTCCATGGCCTCATACGGCGCCCCGATCTGGGCGCCGTCCGCGAGGGCAAGCCGGCGCATCACTTTGTTGTTGCGCCGGCTTCAGAGGCAAATGGCCCTTCGCCTCATAAGAGGTTACCGCACCGCGTCTACCGTGGCGGCGCTTGCTCTGGCGGGAGAAATTCCCTTCGAGCTGCAGGCGGCGATGCGCGCCTATGTTTATAGGCGCATATGCATTGCTGGCCGGGCTCGGGGGGACCCGCCGGAGCAGGAGGCGGTCCAGTGCTTCGAGCTCCAGGCCCGGAGACTTGCGCTCGCCAGATGGCATGCGGAGCTTTGTTCCCATGCCGGCGAGCGCGTCCCTGGGGCTCTCCTGCCGCACTTCACCTCGTGGCGGGAGAGGCGGTTTGGCAGGCTCTCCTACCGTGCGACGCAGGTATTCACCGGGCATGGCTGCTTCGGTGTCTACCTGTGTCGCATCGGTCGGGAAGCAACGACGGTGTGCCACCACTGTGGCGCGGAGGAGGACTCGGCGCAGCATACACTGGAGGTATGCCCCGCCTTTTCAGTGCTGCGCCGAGTCCTAAGAAGGGAAGTTGGTCGCGACCTCGCTCTCTCCAGCTTAGTTGGGGCCATGCTGGAGAGCCCGAGAAAATGGGCGGCAGCCATCGTCTTCTGCGAACAGGTAATGTTGCAGAAGGTGGCTGCCGAGCGGGGTCGCCGTGAGCGGGGGGTGCGGCGTGTGCGTCCACGCCTAGAGCCCCCCCCCCGAGCAGCTGAGAATAGGCGGGCGGCGGGTGTACCAGATTATGCTGGTTTAATTGCCCGCCGCCCGCCAACCGAAGATGTCCTCCCTATACCGGGAGTGGGGGGGCCCTGGGCACCCTCGTTGAAAAGCGGCCGTCGTGACGAAGCGGTGCGGGGAGCGGTCCCCCGCACCGCCGAACCAAGATTATTCATGGGGGAGGATAAATCTCCCCCGGGACGCGGCCGGCCACCGCCATTCCATCCTGGTGGCCGGCCAGGCGAGGGGGAGCCGCGGTTGTGTTCGTTAAGAGATCCCGTGGCTCCCCCAGTAATCGCCAGTGCCCTAGGCCGCCGTGAGGGTTTTAGCGGGTCAAACCTCGCAAACCAGCAGATTTCCCCCACGATAAAAAAAAAAAAAAAGATAAGCTTATGTTATTGGATGAAGTTCTTAGCGAGCTGTGCTCTCATGGAAGTTTAAATAATGCAATAAAGTTTTTTGAAAAGAGAGTAGAAGACATAGATCTACAAAAGCAATAATTTCAAATAAGAATTTTTTAATATTTATATCGGAATAAATAGCAGAGGGCCTACCCCGACGGGAGACGAACCTCCGCAGTGCAGACAAGAAGCCCGCCGTGGTGCAGTCGCTCACCAGCTCGAGGTGGATCGCGCGGGTCGCGAAGCACACGAACACCCCGATGTATGACTTCTAGGCCCGATAACCCCGGCCCTTCCCCATGCGGGTCCAGAGGGGGCCCGCATAGTCGACGCCCACGTGCAAGAAGGGCCGCGAAGGGTTTACCCGTGATAAGGGCAACGTGCCCATGAGTTGGGACGCTGGAGATGCGCGATGCCTTGCGCAAGCTACGCATCTCCAGGTCACTCTTCTGACCGTGTCTCGGACCCTCCGAAGCCAATACGCCCTCCTCAGCACGCTCAAGGTGAGCTGGGGTCCACTGTGGAGGGCCGTGAGGTGCACAGCCTCCACCAGCAAATCCACCACTGGGTGCTTCGGGAGGAGGATGGGGTGTTTCTCGTCGTACGCGCGGGACGAGTTGTCTAGACGTCCCCCCCACGCTGAGCAATCCTGCCTCGTCAAGAAATGGGCTCAACCGCCGCAAGTGCGACGATCGCCCGACGAATTGGGATTTTCGGACGACGCGTATCTCCGATGCGAAGGCGCCACCCTGCATCCAATGAAGCCACAAGATCCTCTCCCGCCGCATCGACGGTATCCTACAATCCGAGGGACCACTCTTCCCTCGACGAAGGGCCGCGAGAAATCTGTGGCATGTTGACCGCAGCGACGTTGGCTCGCGAGGCGACGAGGGTCACCTGAGTTCCCGAGTATTGCTCCCCCCTGCGCGGGGATTGAAAGATGCCAAACCAGCGTGGCACACGCGCGGCGCTTAAGAGCGGTAACTCGGCGACGAGTTCGCGACACGTCTGGTCGAGCTCGGCCGGGAGCGGAGCGTCCCAATCCGCACCCCTCAACCATAGCTCCTGCAACAGTATTTTTTCTTAGGTTACTGTCGCCCTTGAGTCGCCGCTCGACTCCGTGGAGCATGGCTAGGGCACGGCCCTTTGACGAGCCGAGAGCGAGGGTTGGTTCGGTACGCAGGGGGTAACCGAACCACGCACTGCCCGTCCGCCCGCCGTGAGACGGTGTTGACGGAATGTTCGCCGCACCTCGACTCGTCAGGGGAGAGAACAGATTTGGGACTCGCCTCCTCGGGCTCCCAGAACAACGCAATTGCTGCTGCAACCTTTCCTTCGTGCGACAGTGCAGGGACGTCACGGAGAAATCGGGATCGTTCGCGGGTGGTGACGCGGTGCCCGAGACGACCCAACCGAACACGGTATCCTGTGCGATTGGCTGGCCGGGTGTTCCGCGGCGCAGGACGGGACTGATCACATCACTGTAACGATCGGCACCGATTAAGAGATCTACTGGGAGATCTAAAGTCGGATCAGGGTCCGCTAAAACGAGGTCCTGCAGATGCGGGTAAACGCGAATGTCGACGGTCGTCCTGGGCGCGTACCCGGTAAGTCTCCGGAGGACGAACGCGGAAAGCGGCATAGGAGCGTTCCCGCGCCCGGTCAACCGTAAGACCAGATAGACCCGCGAAGTCACGCGACCCACCGGCGCGTCCCCCGCACCCGTCACGGGGATAGCCGCGGGCCGCTTAGGAATGCGGAGGGCCTGGACGATGGATTCGGAGACGAAGGTCGCCTCCGATCCCTGGTCCAACAAGGCTCTCACCGGCCTTACCCCCCCGTCGCGTGTCTCTACCCATACTAGAGCGGTCGCGAGCAGCACGGCCTAGCTCCCGCTCCAGCGTGCGACGCAGTTATGGACCACGGACGATGCGGAGATATTCGTCGCTGCCTCCCGCCCGGGTTCTACCGCGGTTGACTCTGGCCCGCCACCAACCCCGGAATCCTGGTGAATCAGGGTGTGGTGCGAGCCGTTACAATCAGAGCAGCGCGACGCGGAGGGACACGATGTCGCGGGGTGTCCCGAACGGAGGCAGTTGAAGCAGCAACCGCGCGCCCTAACGAAATCCTGGCGCAGGTTGAGCGCCATGCCCCTGAACGCAGGGCACCGGAACAGCGGGTGGTTGTCGCCGCACTTCCGGCAACGGCTCGCCGTCGTCGTCGCCATCGCGTGGGAGCGTACCGGTGGTGGAGGTCGGGCCGGCCTACGCTCCGCGGAGGTAGCCGTGGGCTCCGGAGCCATCCTAAGCTCCGCGAAGGACCCGGCCCGATGCTCCAGGAACTCGTCGAGACTGGCGTACGTGGGTGGATCAACGGCGGCGCGGATTTCGTGGATCAACGCCTCTCTCGACTTCGGGTCGAGTTTTTCCACCGTTAGGTGGACCAGCAGGTCGTCCCAGTGGTCCACCGGCCGCCCCAAATTTCGCAGCTGTGCCATCGCCTCGTTAGTGCGACGACGCAGCAAGGCGAGACCGCTGCCGTCGCGATCGCGGGTGAGCGGCGCAAGGGTCAGGAAGCTCGGCAGGAGCGCACTGACGACCAGTCGCTTCCGGTCATACCTCCTGACCAAGGCCGCCCACGCGATGCCAAAGTTCGACGCTGTCACGGAGTAGTGAGCAATCTCGGACGCTGCTTTTCCCTCTAAAGCACCCTTGAGGTACTGTAGTCGCTGGACGTCGTGACGAGTCCGGTTCTTCACGACCAGCGACTCAAACTGCCGGCGAACCTTGGCAATGAGAGTCGCGGTAGCTGCGCCACGGGCGCGCTACAGGACTCGAACTCCCTTGTCTGGCTCGCGTCAGCCAGCGCAGACGCCCCACTCCTAAATGAAGCGATCAGTTCAACGAAAAAATCACTCGCCTGCTCGAACTCTGCTTCGGCCCGCTCGAAATACCCCTGCTTGAAGTACTCGCGGGTTTCCCGGTCTTCGGCAGTGGCCTTCAGCTCCAACTGGCGGTGGAGACGTCGGCACGCGTCCCACTCGGTCCGCAGGCGGCGAAGGGGCTCTTCGGCGGCGGCTTCCGTGAATTTTGCCTTTCCCGGGCGCTTGAAATTGGGCATGATCCGGCAAAGTCCCCCGATGGTGAGCTCTTGCTCCTTAATAAGTTGCTCCATTTTGACCAGCAGTTCTTATAGCGGACTCGTATGCGTAGATCAACTGCGTGATCGACGCTGCTGATGGAGATGGATTATTCAAAAATTCTTATTTGAAATTATTGCTTTTGTAGATCTATGTCTTCTACTCTCTTTTCAAAAAACTTTATTGCATTATTTAAACTTCCATGAGAGCACAGCTCGCTAAGAACTTCATCCAATAACATAAGCTTATCTTTTTTTTTTTTATCGTGGAGGAAATCTGCTGGTTTGCGAGGTTTGACCCGCTAAAACCCTCACGGCGGCCTAGGGCGCTGGCGATTACTGGGGGAGCCACGGGAACTCTTAACGAACAGAACCGCGGCTCCCCCTCGCCTGGCCGGTCACCCGAATGGAATGGCGGTGGCCGGCCGCGTCCCGGGGGGAGATTTATCCTCCCCCATGAATAATCTTGGTTCGGCGGTGCGGTGGAACGCTCCCCGCACCGCCACGTCACGACGGCCGCTTTTCAATGAGGGTGCCCAGGGCCCCCGCCCTGGGCACGGCGGCCGTCGGGGGCGACGATGTTCGTCGCCCCACTCCCGGTATAGGGAGGACATCTTCGGTTGGCGGGCGGCGGGCAATTAAACCAGCATAATCTGGTACACCCGCCGCCCGCCTATTCTCAGCTGCTCGGGGGGGGGGAGGCTCTAGGCGTGGGCGCACACGCCGCACCCCCCGCTCACGGCGGCCCCGCTCGGCAGCCTCCTTCTGCAACATTACCTGTTCGCAGAAGACGATGGCTGCCGCCCATTTTCTCGGGCTCTCCAGCATGGCCCCAACTAAGCTGGAGAGAGCGAGGTCGCGACCAACTTCCCTTCTTAGGACTCGGCGCAGCACTGAAAAGGCGGGGCATACCTCCAGTGTATGCTGCGCCGAGTCCTCCTCCGCGCCACAGTGGTGGTACACCGTCGCCGCTTCCCGACCGATGCGACACAGGTAGACACCGAAGCAGCCATGCCCGGTGAATACCTGCGTTGCACGGTAGGAGAGCCTGCCAAACCGCCTCTCCCGCCACGAGGTGAAGTGCGGCAGGAGAGCCCCAGGGACGCGCTCGCTGGCATGGGAACAAAGCTCCGCATGCCATCTGGCGAGCGCAAGTCCCCGGGCCTGGAGCTCGAAGCACTGGACCGCCTCCTGCTCCGGCGGGTCCCCCCGAGCCCGGCCAGCGATGCATATGCGTCTATAAATATAGGCGCGCATCGCCGCCTGCAGCTCGAAGGGAATTTCTCCCGCCAGAGCAAGCGCCGCCACGGTAGACGTGGTGCGGTAGCCTCTTATGAGGCGAAGGGCCATCTGCCTCTGAAGCCGGCGCAACAACAGTGTGTTGCGCCGGTTTGCCCTCACGGACGGCGCCCAAATCGGGGCGCCGTATAAGGTCATGGACCGCACCACGCCCAGGTATAGGCGGCGCACCATATCGCCCGGCCCCCCGAGATTGGGCAACAGGCGGCCTATCGCAGCCGCCGCCCTCTCTACTCGGGGGACAAGGCGGCCGAAATGCGCTCCGAACCTCCAGTGGCTGTCGAGGATCAGTCCGAGATACTTGATCTCAGACTTCACCTCGACGCAGGCTTCTCCAACCCGGATCCACGATCCGGCCGGTGGCCGCGACCGAGGCCGTCCAAACCAGACGGCCTCGGCCTTCTCCGGGGCCATCTTCAGCCCCAGATCGTGGATCCTCGCGACGACGGCTGCCACCGCAACCTCCGCTCGTCGGATGGTCCTCTCGAAGGTGTCCCCGACGGTGACCACCAACGTGTCGTCTGCATAGCAGACAAGGGTGGCACCGTCGGGCAGGGAGGCCTTCTCCAGGACCGCGTTATACCCCAGGTCCCACAGGAGTGGTCCTAGCACGGACCCCTGTGGGACCCCGCAGTCCACCTCCCTCCGAATCATCCCGTACCGGCCCGGGTATTCTACCCACCTGTCCCGCAGGTAGGCCCCGATCACCCACCTCAGATAGTCTCTCTAATAGTTTTACATCCGGCACCTGCCCGAGGGCTTTATCCAGATGGCCCCCATGGGCGCGGAATTGAGATACGCTCAATAAGCGCGCTCCCACATGCCAAGCCATGCAGGAGCTACCAGTTACTACGAGGACGCGGACTCTCGTCAGCAGACAACTGGTGGTGCCGAGCTCTTTCTATGCTCTACCGGCTCAGCAGGTCGGTTCCCGAGCTGAATACCGCAGCTCACCCGTCGAGGCCCCCAACAACTTTAGGGTGGGACATAACGAGGAGGGAGGGAAGAGGTAAGGAAAGGAAGGGAAGGAGCCTCTGGCCAACTTTAGCCGTTTACCACTGCCCCCTCGATGGACCTACCCACTGCCGGCCCGAGGTATCCCGGGCCAGATGGCCGGGACCTCGTGGGCACGCCGACACCCGAGGTACCAGTATTTAGAAGGCCGACTGGTAGGACCTGTCGTAGCTACGCTACTACCATGTTTGGAGACACCGCATCTCCAGCACTGGTCGGCTAGCGCTTCGGGATCGTGTAGTCGCTACTCTACAACGCCTAGCACTTAAGGAATCAGCAGAATAGGACCCGGCAAGCCGTATCCTACCCGCCTTTCTGCCTGTGTTCAGCGCGTCCGGGAACACCCCGGACCTCAGAAGCCCGGAGTAGAGGCCTCTTAGCCTCTCGCCCAGGACGCTCATGGCAAGCAACCAGACCCGGCCGGGGCATACTGACTCCACTACGCGGTAATATAAGGAACGTGCCCAATAACCGCCACCCTCGATGTTGGGCAGTATCCTGCACAACATTCCTGCATACTTAATGGCCTTTTCACAGGATTTGTTGTTTGTGTTCTCTGCACAATTCGCTTATTGTTACTATTGCGTTCCTGGATCTGTTTTCTAGTTCTTTTCTAGTGTTCCCTTTTACTGCGACTAAGAGGTCGTCTGCGTATGCTATGCATTCTTGTTCTTGTTGTTCCAGAGTGTTTAGGAGTCCGTCAACTGTTATATTCCAGAACTTGGGTCCTAGTATCGATCCTTGAGGGCATCCCTTCGTTGCGTTTTTTGCTATTGTGTTCGTTGTAGTTGTTACCATTACTGTTATTTCTGTTAGGTAGTTTTTTATTAGCATGTATGGGTTCCGAGGGCAGTTCCTTCTTTTTAAATTCTCTAGTATATTAGGCCACCACACGTTATCAAACGCGCCCTTGATATCGAAGAGAAGGGCGATGGCATATTTCTCCGTCGTCTGGTCAATTGTTTTTCTTAGGTGAACTATTGCTTTTTCTGTTGATAAGTTTCGTTTGAATCCGAATTGTTTCTGTGATGCTAGTGTATTATGGTCAAAAATAGTCTTCATCCTGCTGAAGATTAACCTTTCCATAACTTTTCCCAGTATTAGTAGTAGTGATATAGGCCTGTAGGAAGCTGGATTTGTTTCGTCTTTGTTTTCGTTTTTCAGGAGTATTCTTATATTTGTCTTTTTCCATTGTTTTGGAAATGTCTCGTTTTCTAGGCACTTGTTGTACATTGTCGTTAGATGTGTTGCCAATACCGGCCACGCTCTCTTGACTACCTCACACAGCTTCTATTAAATCATACCCTGAAGTTTTCTTGTTTCCCATCCGTTTTATCGCTGTCTCTACTTCCTCAGCCTCAAAAGGCGGGATGTTTTCTATGTTCGGGGGTGTGTTTGTCTGTTTTCGGACTTTTTTGTAGAGCTCGGTTTCGTTTTCTGTGCCATCATCTGGTATGAGTGTATCTAGTAGTGCTGTAATGTTGTCCTTCGATGTTATTGGTTGCACACCGTATATCCTTATGTTGTGGCATGCTCTTTCCATTTTTAGTTTCTTTGCCATAATTTTATATGGAATTCACCAGGGGTCCTTGTTTCCCTCGCGGGTTACAAATTCCTCCCAGCTTTTCTGCTTTGCCTCTCTTATTTTGTGTGTGTATGTATTGTGTGATTTCCTGTGTTTTGTTATTAGCTTCTCGCGTGTTTTTGTATTGGCTGCCCTTTGGAAATTTCTTCTCGCCCTTCGGACTTCCATCCTTAGGTTTGCCAGCTGTCTATTCCACCAAGGTACCGACTTTGAGAAGTTGGTCTTCCTGGGGATTGTTTCCTGTATGTATCAATTATATATATAGTACCTTTTCGATTTGATTTGAAAGTGTTTGTGGGTCCATTTGTTGTACTATGTCTTGTGTTAGTGTTCTTTGCACGGCTCTTTCCAGTTCCTCGTTAAACGCGTCCCTGTTCGCTTTTTTAATGTTGAATCTTCGGTTTGCTTCTCCTGTTATATTTTGCTGTTCTGAACCTATTTCAAACGTAATCATGTTGTGGTCACTGCTTGTGAGATTGTCGTGGAGTTTCCAATTTTTAAATTCTCTGTGACAAGCTATATTGTTATTGTGAGTTCTATGTTGGCCGTTCCTCGTGTCTTATTGAATGTGTTTATCTGGGATGGCTTGTTATCTATGTGTAGTTGAAACTGTGCTACAAGATCTTCGAGACGTTCTCCACTAATGTCCGTTGTGTCTGCGTGCCAGAGTATCGATTTAGCATTCGAGTCCATACTGATTATGATTTTGTGTCCTTTGAGCAGTTTTAATGTGTTTTCCAGGTGTTTTAAGTATTTGCCGATATCCTCGCAGTGCTGAAAATAAGTACTTATCACGTATAGTTTTTCAGTGTTTGTACTAACCTCTGCGCAAGCGAAGTGTGTGTTACTGGCCTGTTCTATTTTTAGTACAGTGTACTCTTTATTGTAGATTACTATTGCTGCTTTTGTTCTGTCCGCCGTTGAGATGTTTGCGAACTTTTTATTGTCTGCAATTATCCTTGTGTGTATTCCTATGCCGGCTAGGGTGATTTTTCCTCCTTTTGTATATGGTTCCTGCATTATTAATATGTCAATGGCTCTTTCGTGCATTACCTGTCTTAGTTGACTTGTGACAGCCATGGACCCGTTCGGATTTATTTGAGCGATTTTTATTTTCGTTTTTCCTCGTATGTTATTTTTGTTCATATTGTTGTGCTGGTATGAGTTTTGTCGAGCTGTGTTTAATCGTAGTGAGGGCTTATTTACCATAATCTATTTTCGATGTGTGAACCTCCATTGCATTCTTGTAAGCTGGGCAGCCGTTTGTCCTTGAGGAGTGATTGCAGGGTTTGTTTGCTCTTCTGCAGTTTATGCAGATTGGGCTCTTTGATTTGTTGGGGCAGTTCGGAAACGAATGTCCGTCTTCAGCGCAGTGGCCACACGCTTCCAGTGTGGCCCTATAATGGCTATGTGCCCGAAGGCCTGGCATTTGTAACATCGACTGACCACGTTGTAATCTTTCAGTGCACACGAGTGCCAGCCTATGAAGACTCTCCCTGCGGTCTTCAAGATTTCTCTGACATCTGTGGACACTTCAATGACCCAATTGGTTACATCTTTACTCCTATCTCCTGTTTTGAAGAGGACCTTGGTTTTGTTCTCGAATTCCTACTCATTTAGGTGCTGCAAGTTCTGTTGTCGGAGTGCGCTCATCATTTCTTCTTCGTCTATCGTGTTGGGGATGTTGTATAGAATTATTCTGGGCCTTTTCTTTGCAGGTAGTTCTGCTTGAAGTCTAGATTTAGAGAGGTTCTTGTTTGTGAGGATCTTCTGTAGGTCTTCTTTAGTTGCTGTTTCGATGAGGACGCCGTTGTTTTGTATTTTACGGACATTTTTAATCTTGATGTTTTATCTTGCAGGGGTGATATATTTGACTATCGTCTGCTTGGTGCTGTCACTGCTGGAAGATTCGTTATTTATTTTCGGGTAAACTGTAGTCACATAACATGCTGGACGGGGTGTCTCAGTTGATTTAGCCGTTTTACTGGCAATGCTTGCATATGTGTTCCTGCTGTGCTTGGCGGTTGCCGATGTTGGTTGTTACTATGGTGCTGGGCATTTTTATTGATGCTCGCCACTGTCTGAACAACGTTGCTCACTATTTGGCTGAGCTCGTCGATTTTTCCTTCAAGTCCGTCCTTCTTCTGTAGTTTACTTTTTAGTGTTCTATTTTCTTCCAGTAGACTCTCCGTGTATTTAAATGTTTGCCTTCTTAAGTTTCTAAAGTGCTTAGCGTCCTCGGCAGACAGGGATTCGGTAAGCTCATGGCTGAAAGTCATTAGGAGCATTAATGGAGAAGGTCATTCATTACCTGATTACTGTCATTATGTGGCCTCTTTATTTCTCCTTCATTGTCCGGTCCAGCTTTCCTCTTGGTACTCTGTTGTTTCCTCTCTATGGCTGCTCCTAATTTTTTGGCTGCCCTGAACTGGGCAATGACCCAGTCCTGTTCAGCGTCGACTTAACTTAGATTTCAGTTTGACCGTTTCAGGATGACCGAATTTTTAATTTCAATCCAATATTATTCACGAAAATATTAAATTTCGAAAAGTCTTTTAAATTTCGCACTCAGACGTATTGTCTATCTAGATAGGCCACTTGGTTGGATTTTTTGCACCTTGGAGATTTTCGTTGCCAACCTAGTGGAACTTGTGAAAATTTCCTAGGTTGGCAGCACTGAGTCACTAGGTATAGAGTGGAAACTCTGTGTTCAGTATCGGCCCTCTGACAGCCAATCAGCTTCCACTACACTACTACGACTCGAGCACGCACAAACACGTTTTACAGGAATTTTCCGACGGCTGTAATTTCTACTATTTCTGCACAATTTTAGTGTTTAATATCTCTAACTGTTCCTTTCCACCCGATCTTTACTTTAATGTACTTTGTTCGATTGTGCAGGCACTACTTTCCACTCCGTTCGATCCCGAAGGATTCTAACCCCGACGTGCCGAAGCACGCTTCCTCGATGTTTGTTTCCCGACAACTGTCTCTCGGCTGTTTTTACCACCTTTCAAGATTCCAAAGACAGAGCGCGACGTGACGTGAATAGGGACATTTAGAGTGAATCCGGCCACCGCGAAGGTGACACGGATATGTTTCCTCGCCCGTACGGGCATGCACAGCTAAAGCTACTATCTACCCCCGGTTATGCCACCGTCAAGAAAAAGGGCCGAGGAAAAATCCGCACGTGCCATTGAGCCGTTTACAATGGACGAGTTCTTTAGCCGCTAGGGAAGGCGAACTCGTGACGCGACGCCTCGCGTCCACTGAACGAAGACCTAGGATAAAGGATAGGAGGTAGGAGGGATGGGTAGGGATTTGGGGTTTGTGGTGGGGACATGGTTTGTCCCCTTCGGGATCTTTAAGGAGTGCGGGTACTTTTGGATTGCCTACGAGAAGCCTTTTAGCCAAAGGGCTTCCCTGCAGTAGTCATAGATAGGGTCAGTTTATTGTGAATCTGACCACCGCGAAGGTGGCGCAGATATATTTCCTCGCCAATGTTGGCATACACAACGATGTTTACCTACCTCCCGACGGAACACCTACGAGGGGTCCGAACGTGGGTAAATCGCCGCCTTCGCTCATCGTTCATTAGGCTGGGTACGCAAGACCCAGTCTTAACTCCGTGTCCGTGTAAGGAGTGTTCAAGTTTATTTTGAGTTGGGTAGGCCGTGCTATATACTCCAACTGTGTGTGAAGGTTATTAGGAGGGTTTTGCTTCGCCGCTCGACCGCGGCGGCGGGTGCCCGCCACTACCCTCCGCAGCGACGGCACTCTGCCACATGTAATCATCCCCTTTTCCACACGACAGCAATGATTATGCAGCGTGCTAGGCTGGCGAGTGACAGCTATTCTTTGCTCGTTGGTAGTGTTCTAGGCGGCTGCCCATGGTTGGTGCCCGTCTAGGGTGGATAAGCAAGTTGCGGTTGGCGTGGCAGAGCTTCGCCAGCTACGGTAGCTGGTGTCAAGCACCTCACGCAAGCACCGCGGCCGTTCAGCTCCACAAAACCGTGATGGGGAGGAATCTATGATAGGGAAGGATGGGACTAGACAGGGCGGGTGCCATAGCCCTTTTTGCCGCAAATACAGACTTGCGTTGCCCGGTCTCCGCCGCGTGGAGGCGGGGTTGGACTTTGGAGACCATAGATAGGGTCAGTTTAGTGTGAATCCGGCCACCACGAAGGTGACGCGGATATGCTTCCTCGCCCATTCGGGCATACACGACTAAATTTCCATCTACTTCCAGCGGCCCCACGTTCACGGGAAAGGGCCGAGGAAAAATCCGCACGTGCCATTGAGACGTTTACAATGGACGAGTTCTTTAGCCGCCAGCGAATTTCAGTTTCCATCCATCTGCTGGCGCCCACGGGGAACCACGGGGAGGCGAACTCGTGACACGACGCCTCGCGTCCACTAAACGAAGACCTAGGAAATCGGGATGGGTGTTGGAATCAGGATTTTTCCTACCGGAAGCCCTTTAGCCAAAGGGCTTCCCGGCAGAAGGATGCGAAAACCTGGAAGACCTTTTCCGACGACACGAAGTGTTGTGCCGCTTCAGGCCATTTCCAGTTTCCGCTAGGGGTGATGTCCCGTAGAGCTTCTCTCTGCGGGTTGAAGTCTTTGCAGCGGAGAAGGAAGTGGTCTACCGTGTCCGACCCGTGACCACACCCACACGCCTCGCTGTCGGCAACCCCGTACGCGAAGAGGCGCGAACGGAAATTCCCATGTCCAGTGAGGACTTGTGTGGTGAAGTGGTTCGGTACCATCCACCCGGCCGCCATCCTTCTCTCGATACTGCTGAAGAAGGTGAAAGTTGTGCGGCCTTTGTGGGAGGAGTCCCACATGGATTGCCACATCCTTTTCACCTCAGCCACGATCCTAATTTTCGCATCGTTGGTTCCCGCTGGGACCACGATGTTACCGATCCTGGCATCCATATTTTTCCTGACCTGGTAAAGGGCTTTGGCCTGTTGTAGCTCAAGTCCGATAGGGGGGGGGGGGTACCGGCCACCACACACACCGGCGGTATGCACCGGTCACCATGATGAGAGCACGTCGCTGAGCAGCTCCGAGTATTCCCAGCTCCCCTGCCGTGCACCCTCCGGCCCATCCGGCGGCGGCGTAAGTCGCTACCGGGATGAAGACCCCGCGGTACACAGCCGAGAGTGCTCTGAAACTGAGCCCCCATCCTCGTCTCGCCAACCTGCCAAGTTTCGCGAAAAGCGACCCGGTTTTGTCGCTGATATATTGACAATGGGATCGGACACCCATGTCCCTATCTAAGTGGACGCCTAGGTATTTAACTGTATTCTTGAATTTAATTGACCTCGCTCCGATCCGAATGACCGGCGGTCTTTTCTGGAAATCTACTTTCGATACGCGGACTGCTTTTCTTTTTCTATCGGGACGCGAACCTCCCCGTCGGCCTATTTTTTCCCTGTCTACGTACCCATTCCGGAGTACGATTGCTTCCGATTTCGAATCGGATATCTCTAATTTAGCTGTCCTGCACCAACCTAGGATCTGGTCGACAACGCGTTGATCCTCGATCTCTAGGTCTCTGCGGCTGTTTCCCCCCACGAGGACGATGAGGTCGTCCGCGTATGCTATGAACCTATTCTCAACTGAGGTTTCGAGTAACCTCAGGAGACCGTCGAACATAAGGTTCCAGCACGCGGGGCCGAGGACGGAACATAGCGGGCATCCTCTTGTCACGCGCTTGGAGATCCTTTCTGTTCCTACCGTGAGACTGACATTGCGGTCCTCGAAGTAATTGGAGATTACCTCGAAGACGTTGCGCGGGCAGTCTCGATTTCTAAGACTACCTAACACTAGGGGCCACCAGACGTTGTCGAAGGCTCCGGAAATGTCGAAGAGTAGTGCGATCACATGCCGATGTTCGATCTCATCAACCATGCGGCGCAACTCGACAATTGCATCTTCAGTCGACTTTCCGCGCGTAAACCCGTACTGTCTGCTGGAGATGCGTCCCGTCGCCATCACCGTCTGCTCTAATCTGCTCTTAAGGAGCTTCTCAAAAGTTTTCCCGATCACGGAGAGGAGACATATCGGTCGGTAGGACTTTGGGTCCTCCTCGTCCTTTCCTTCGCCTTTCAGGAGGATTCTCAGGGAGCCCACCTTCCAGGCGGAGGGGAAGACGCCCCATTGAAGGCACCCATTGAATAATCGCGTGAGTTCCCCGAGGATTGTTTTCGCGGAGGCCTTCAGGACCTGTATCTCGATGAGGTCCGGTCCTGGCACCTTTCTATTTTAGAAGGAACGAATTGCTCCGGCCACCTCCACCAAGGAAAAGGGCGAGGCGTCGGCGGTATTCGGGGCAATTCGTGCCTCTTCCCGGAGAACCCTTTGTGTCGGCGAGTCGATTTCAGGTCGGTCGTCAGGGACGTGGGCTTCCAGAAGCTCGCTGGCGGTTTCCAAAGCACCGGTTGTGCTTTTATTGTTGCGCCGGATTGTGCTTATTACTTTCTCTACACGGAGTTTATTTGCCTGGAGCTTGTATACGATGCCCCAGGGCTCCGTGTTCCCGTTCGACGTCACGAATTTTTGCCAGCTTTCCCGTTTCGTCCTCTTCACCTTCCTGCTGTAGTTTCGCAACGAAGTACGGTATTCCTGCAGTTTTTGGAGGCGGGAGGGTCCGTCTATCGTCTTCTGAAAGGCACGCCTCTGCCTGTACACGGCCTTTTTGAGCTTTGTTAGCTCTTTTGTCCACCACGGGTTGGACTTTCTAAATTTCCTCTTTCTAGGCATTGACGCGGTGCAGGCGTCAGTGATGACGGCTGTGAGCGTCTTTGCCATCCTATTTACATCTTCCACCTACCCCAAACTCAGGACTTCGAGCCTCGACCGTGAATGGTCGGACAGGGCCTCCGAGAACCGCTCCCAATCCGCTCGACGAGCGTCGAACCGAGAGTTCGCTGCTCCCTGATTTCCCGTCGCGGCCCTAGGTGCCCGCAGTCGGATGTCGATGGCGTTATGATCGCTAGTCGCTCATTCGCTTCTTATCCTCCATTCTTTAATATAGGGCGCCATGGAGGGGGATGTCAATGTAACGTCGATGTATGACGATCCTTTTGGCGTCCAGAAGGTGGGTGGTTGACTAGCGTCGTTAGCTACAGTTAATCTAAACGCGGAAACTAATCTTTCTAACTGCGCTCCCTTCTCGTCTGTGCTGTGTGGGCTCCAGAGCGAGGATTGCGCGTTCGCGTCGACAGAAATTATCACTCTCTTCCCCCTCAATGCCAGGAGTACCGTTTCCAAGTGCTTGAGGTGCTTCTCTATCTCATAGATAGGGTCAGTTGAATGCCTACAATTGAGCTTTAGGGGCTTTCGCCGGCTCTGCTATTCCGAAGCTGCGGTGCAGCTTATACTAGCGGTGTTGTGTGTAGCGAAACCAGTACGAGGGGGACGTGCTGTGAAAAACCCTTCCATCACCTATGGTGGGGATCATCAGGAAGGTGGACTGTCCTTTTCAGGAGACAACCCACTTAGCCACTGCCACACTGTGCAAGCCTCGCTTGGAGGTGAGTGGGGCAGTGTTACCAGCAGGGGCCACGTGGAGGCGGGGTTGTCAGCATATGCATGGCATATGCTCAGTCCCTTGCAGGCTCATGCGAAGGTGCAATGCATGAGTAATTGATTGCGGCCGATTCGGCTCATCTTGCTTGCGCAGGATGCCTGCGAGGCCAGGAATCGGCCGATTGCGGACTATATTGTTGTCCGGGTACTATTCGCGTGCTTTCATGGTTGACTTTGCGAATGCCTGGAGGTGTAGGATTGCCTTTGGTTCAGTAAGCATCTTGAATTCACAGGGCCATGGGAGGTGTTGTCTTGTGAATTGTGCTTCTAGTTTTTTCCGGTGTTCTGTGTGAAGTGGGCAGTCGAAGATTACGTGTGCAACCGTGTCTGTCCTTCCACAGCTGCATTTGTCGGACTCTGCCAAGTTCAGCTCCTTTAATTTGGAGTTGAACTTGCCATGTCCGGACAGCAGTTGCATGCTGTAGAAGTCAGGCTTTAGTTTCGCCCGTAATCTGGTTGGGATGTCTGGGAAGAATTGATGGGTGATCCTACCTTTAGTGGAAGAGTCCCATCGCATCTGCCAGACATCTACTGTGTGTCTTTTGATGCGTTGTGTTATTTGTGCTGTTGTGGTGTCTGTGTCTGTATGTGTGTTGTGTGTGACTGGTGGGATGGTCGTGTCTCCAATTATGATTTCATTACCTTTCCTGAGGTTGTATAGCGCGGTCCTCTCCTGCAGCAACAGGTCGATCGGGGCAGCCGCGGCCAGTACTCTCAGGGCATCGTTGGAAATTGTTCTGTATGCACGCGTAACTCTGAGTAGCGCATTCCTTTGCGCACTCTGCAGTCTCCTAATATGGTGGGTGTTGACCTTGTCGGCCCACCCCGCCGCTGCGTAGCAGATTATTGCCACAAATACTCCTTTATACAGCTTTAGGGTGGTACCGTAGTCAAGCCCCCAGTGAGACTTGCAGACTCTCGCGAAGCCCTGGAATATGGCCTTAGCCTTCCGCGCGATCTCGTGCACGTGTGGGGTGACGTTGAACCTGGGGCCGAAGTTTACCCCTAGATATCTGACGACGTTCCTCATTTTAATAGAAGTGTTTCCGATTTTGATAGTAGGGGGGCGCCTGATGTCCAGGAGTCCCTTCAGGAGGATCATTTCGGTCTTAGGCTCTGACAGGTGGAGCTTGTGTGCTCGGCACCATTCTGCGATTGTTTTGGTCGCCTTGTTGCCTTCGACCTCAAGTTCCTTTCTGGAGTCCCCAGAAATTAGAACAATGAGGTCGTCGGCATATGCGACGCTAGCGATGTTTTTAGTGGCTATGAGGTTCAGGAGGTCGTCAAATATCAGGTTCCAGAACCTCGGTCCCAGGACGGACCCTTGCGGGCACCCATAGATAGGGTCAGATGGAATCTCGTTAATTCATTCATGCGCCACACTAATGAGATGACGACGCAATTGGCTAAACCTGTGCTAATCAGAAGGAGTCGCCGACTTCCGTGGGAATTAATTTATCTTTTTGATGGGACTTAAGTCCCATTCTCTTAATGTTAGTGGCCACACTTGATACCTCCAACTGATTTGCGCGCTGCAACCCCTGCCAAGGGATTTACCTTAACCCATAAATAATCTACTATGTCGTCGAGCTAAAGAAAAAAATCTGAGCCCGGGTTTTTTTTACGGACGATTTGAAAGGTGGTGCATTGGTAGCTATGAAGTTATTTATTCTGTTTTTTTCTTGCTACCTCCTTTTCTTTGGCCACCTGCACCGGATCGTCAGCAAAGGCCAAGATAGAAACATTTTTGTCACCCATCATAACGTCCTCCGTTGTCTTGTCTATGGTCTTCATTTTGTGAGTCGGCTATGACGTTGAAGAGCAGAAATTCTGGGGAGGGCTCTGCTTGACCCCTCTATTCAGGACCACACTCACTTCGCCCTGTTTAGTTTTAATTTAATTTTTGTCCAACAGTCATCGTATATGTCCCTAATATACTTTCTGATGATTGGCGGAATGCCCTTAAGGGAGGGGGGGGGGGGAGTTTTGCATGTATGACAACCCACACATAGAAGAAAAGCCATATAAGTATATAAGTTTCAGAGGTTTACATCCACTAAAACTGACGCTTTAATATCGAAGTGTGCAGTTCATAAGTGGAAAATTCAGATTCCGAAAAGACTAAACGCGAGGGTTTCGGTTGTAGAAATATCCGTTTTGCAGTTATTGTGGAGATATTTGCAATATTCGGCCAGAGTGGTGTCAATCTCACGAGTATGACGTTACAAAATGGCCGCCGCTAACAGTTTTTCGTAAATATCGAGAGATTTAGAGCTCGAATCGAAAATTCACAACCGAAGTCTCTGAGATAAGGCATGCACAAAGGCACTGGAGTGTATTTTCAGTTGATTACTTAGTTAATTAAGACATACGGCTAGTGACATTCGGCTATTCCGACATTCTTCACTACTAGCGCCACAGTTTTCTTCCGACCAAAAAGACGCACCACAGACGAGCTTGTCGGTGACTATAGTTAGTTACAGTCGGTAATACATATCGACAAATTACATAGTTTTAGACTTCCATTCAAAATATTTTGAATGGATAGACGATTAAACATGGTTGCCACATTTCATTCCTCGCCGCAATGTTGCCATGTCGTCAAAACCGTTTCACAAACTGAGTTTCATGAAACTGATTCCTGCTTCATGAGCCCGTTCTGCCACGCGCTAGGTTTCTAGACCAGGGGAAAGTGGCATGCGGGGCAGTCGCCATATTCGTGAGCGGCGCAGCAGTTACAGCAAGAACGCTCGTCGAATATTGTAAATATCTCAACTATAATAAAGAAATGGACATTTCTACAACCGAAGCCCTTCAGCTTAGACTCTTCGGAATCAAAATATCCAACTCCCGAACTCCTCACTTGAATATTGGCACGTCCATCTTAGTTGACATGAACAGTTGTCACGAAGATATTTTGCCACGCGCTAGGTTTCTAGACAGTGCAGTCGTCATACTCGTAACGAACCGATTTCGCATCGGTGGGGATATTCGGCTCGTGCGCTACCTGGAACCACTTTCGTACCAAACCACGTGCAAGGTACTCAACAACAGCGTTGTGCCTTCGTATCTGCCCATCATGGGTTCGGTAGCACTGCTGTAGCACGTGGTTTAGGGACTCAGGCACCGCGCAGCCAGCCTTGCAGAGCGTGTCCTGTCTTCGGCCCCTAGATATTTGGGACCTTGTCGGAACGGCGTTGATCCGCAACTTGCAGGAGTTGACAAAGTCTCGTCCTGACAAGAAGCGGGTCCCCTCCGCGACCCATCTATGCTGCCGCGGGATCCTCTCCGACTCTTACAAAGCGCTGCCATCGACACTCCCGTGAAGAGCATTCGCCCAGCGGCGCGCTTCCTTCTCGGGAGTGTCGATGACCTCGCCGCGATCCATCAGGTGCTGACGCGCCCTCTGGATCTCTAGTCGAATGTAGTCCCCTGGCAGCACAGATGCGGCCCCCGAAGACAAGGACAGTTCTTTCAGGCGGCTAAGCCGAATCCTGGGCATACTCCACCGAAGTGAAGCAATGCCCAGGCCCCCCGAACCGATGGCGGAATGGAAATATGCCTTTGGCGTGTCAGCAGGCAAATTTAGCCACTTCCTCACCGCCCCACGCACCGCCACGTCACATCGATTGAGTTTCCCCAATCCCACAGACCCCAACGACGACGCATAAAATAAGATTGGCAACAGGAATATTCGCAGAGCGAATACTCGCCAATTTGCTGTTTTAGGTGTATCGGCTAGCTTTTGCAACAAGGAATTTGCGTTAATTCGCGGTCCTTACGTTGTCGCAACCAGAAAATGGAGTTGCGAACTCTGGTATGTTCAACCTGTTACCACTTCCATAAGTGAAAAAGACATTTCTGGTGTTTATCCACGATTGGGGTACATTAGCGTACTCGTCCCAGTCATAAATTGACCAGGTACGTCTAGGGTCTCTCTCATTAGTGCAATCTTTCTTGCATCTAAATCCGAAGATTTGACCAAAGACTACAACTCGTCTATCGAGCTGTTGGACGCATAACCCTCTAATCTCAGACTCCAGGTATTGTCGGACTCTAGAGAATTGTTGTGGTATCGGCTCTTTTTCATAGTAGAGCGACTGGCCTATAGACCCAGTGGGTCGTTCCACACCAAGTTTCATTTTCACTGAAGAGTTGTTTAGCGAATCATGCACCTTCTCAATGAGTACACGATTCAACAGAATCCTCCCTTCCCCACCAAAATCGTCCTGTGTTATACCAGCATCCTTAATATGAGTACGCTGATCAGACGATAATGTGGTAGCTTTCGACCCTCCGAGGAGATTGGCAGTTGGTAATCCCGGGTGCGGTTGTTGCTCTGGGACTGTAGACTTTGTCCCCTGAGCTCGCCCCTTAGACACCGCAACTCGCGGTCTAATGTCATCAGGAATATCCCAATCTCTACTTCCACCTTGTATGATGTACTTCAAATCGGATTTACCCGCTTCGGCTAGGATTCGTGGAGCAGGATAAAACATGTACATTCAATAGCTATTTTCATTTATGGGACCAAAGTATCCATTGATATTCGGCCATGTAGGAAGTTCCAGTCGAAAGTGCTTTCCACTCCCATCCGTGAAATCCCCAATGCTACGGAGATACGCATCTATGGATGGCGGTGTTGTTTAGGCTTGTCCTTTGATATACGTGAGCAACATATGCTCCTCGTGAGCTGCACCACGAGCGCTCGGTAGTCCTTGCGCTTCCGAGCACCCTTAATGGCGTCTAGTGACCTGCCAGGCAGGTTCTGCCTCGCGTCGCGTCAGCAATTACACCTCCTCGGCACTCCAACGTGCCTTTGCTGGCGCTGCGCGGTTCACATCATCTGATCAATCAGGATGAGCGGACCTCAAGTGAACGCCTCTACCGATCTTGGTGACGAAGGATCGATCGTAGCCTGGGTACGAACAGGGAAGGGGGACTCCCTAGGCTCGGTCCCGGAAGGGGGGAAGTTGTTGGCCAAGGGGCGGCAGAGGTAGTCCCTGTATGTGTTTCCATCCGAGGCAATTTTTTATTTCTCGGGCCAACAATTTTCGGCACGAGGAGGCTGTCAACCCCCAGGTGCCCGTGTCGCCTGAACCCCGTTGGCGTTACCAGGCGAGAACCTATGGGAGGTGGGGAAGACTTGGACGGGAGAGGCTAATGGACCTAACAAGAGGTCTATATTGCGCATTACCGTCCCTGTAACTATAAAACCTGTACCACTGCCTGGAAGGGCTATGGTAGACTTCCGGGGCTTAAACCCCCCCCCCCCGTTGGGCTATAACAACTAAAACTAATTAACAACATGAATGAATTAATCCGGGCCAATTTTCTAGTTCCCTTGCCAAAGGATCTGCCTCAGTACTTGGAAAAATTAGAACGGGGACACTTTCGGGAGACGATCTTAGTCATGTGCTTGCGCACGTGCCCAGAGAGCACCGCGTGGAGGTGTCGCCCCGAATTCTATGTTCGCTAACGCCCATAGAATTCGCCCCGCGCCCCAGTGCACAGTAGTACACCAAGACTCGTACCGTCCGGTGTAAAAGGCCGGAACGGGCTAAATTTATGTCAGCTGGCTGGCCGCTCAGTCATAAGGCCGAAGCCTAGTCGGTGCGGTTAAATACGCGGCCGCGGATAAAATAATAAAACTTATAACTGAGCGGTTAAATACGCGCAAGATTATTACAATCTTATCGGCCAAAGCCACGTCATTTGCGGCCGAAGCCTTATTATAAACGGTTAAATACGCGGCTGAAATTGAAATAAATAAGTTAATGTAATGACCCCGCACTGAGATCATAGTCAATGAAAATGTTCGCAATTTCAATCGACGAACGGAGTGCAATCATCGCAACCGTCAAGAAATCTGCTTTATTCAACCCTAGGACTTCATGATTTCTTATGGTGCCCGCGGGCAAGGCTTCTCTGCAGCCTACTACTATCGGTAGCACTTCTGCTGTCTTACAGTTCAACTTCACTCTAATTTGTTCTGTGGTATTTTTATATTTTTCAATTTTCTCCCTCCTGGCTCGTCGGAGGTTATCTTTGTCCTCATACCTGATAGTGACGTCAACCACGAACAGTCTTTCCTGGTCTTTAATAACCAGATCAGACTTTTTAAGTTTTCCGCTGACGCTCTCTGTCGGCTCGAAGAATACCGCAGACTTCCTGGAGACCGTTTTCAATCAACCGCACTATGTCGTTGTGTCGGTTGATCCCCGCGGGCTTTGTGTGTGTATGCAACTACCTATCACATGCCCTAGGGTTTCTAATTGCAGCCTACACCTTCAGCATTCTGGATTAATATCCTTTCTGGCTCGTCTCAGTGCAACTCTAGTGCCGAAGGTGTTTGTTCGCAGTTTGAGTGCGTCAAGATATCTTTACGGTTTTAATAGGGTCGGGCTAATCAACCACGCATTACTATATTTATCGTCTACAAATTCGTGGATGCCCTGACCCTGGGAGACTTGTCGTCCCCATTCCTCGTGGCACATCCTCTTAAGACCACAACGCGCGTTCTCTATTTGTACATCCGATGCTGGCCATTGGAGGCCTACCGAACTAGCATACTTATTTAGGACATCTAATTGCCCTTGGTAGGCCTCCTTTACCGCCTCATCACCACTCACCATCATGCGGAGGTCGTTCCTTAGCTTGGCTATGCGGACTATGTCCGCTCCTCTTTGAATACCAAGGCCTCCGTCTTTCTTGCTTGTATATAATAAACCGTCTGTGGTTCTATGATGGAGGTGGAGAATTTTCTTAATTATTTGTTTGACCTCCTGATCTAGTTCATTCAGGAGGCATAAGGTTGGCGGATTCGCGACCAACATATGGATGTACCTGGGCAACAGGTGCGTCCTTATTAAATTAATTGATGTTTCCTATCGATGTTTCCTGCTGCCCTCAGGATGCCATTGATTTCGGCGCGTTGTGGCCCGGTCCATGGCCCGATTTCAACGCCCAGATATTTAAAAGATATGCTCGCCTCCCAGCTGACAGTCTCGGGTTTAGCAAGTGCCACGTCTTGCTTCGACAGACGATCTGAAATGTCGTGCATTTGTTGGTCTGCATACTCATGCCAAGCTTATTTAGAAATTCATATAATTTATTTATTTGGCATGTAGCTTGTTCTTTATTTTTGGCTATTAGCACGAGATCGTCTGCAAATGTCTCCCATTGTTCTGCCCTTCGTCGTCTCATTAATATTATCTATAATTGGGTCTATAATTGTGTTGAATAACAGTGGCGATAGTGGGTAGCCCTGCTTGACCCCTCTATTTAATTTTATTTTTACATTTTGGCCTCTTGTCTTTATCTCCGTCCAGCAGTCCACGTACATAGTTTCTATGTACCTCGCGACTGCTGGCGGGAGGCCCTTCGCCTGGAGCCCATCTCTCACAGCTTTGTGGGGGACTGTGTCGAACGCCTTGGAAATGTCGACGATAGTCACTATGTCCCCTTTACTTGTCTTCATATCTTTTAAGATCTTCTCGAGGATGGATATGTTATGCTTGCAGCCATCCTCTTTCGTGAAGCCCTTCTGTCTTGTGCTGTTCCTTACGACACTTCGTAGTCTCGTGTCAATCATTGCGGAGTACATTCTACCCATTATTGACCCATTGGTTATTGGACGCCAATTTCTGACGTCCTCCGTGCTTTTGCCCGGTTTTGGAATTAATGTGGTCCGGTTTATCTTCCATTGGGTCGGGTATGTAAGGGACAGCATCAGTGAATTAAAGAACTTTGACAGAACATGAAGAAAGCCGGGAGCCTTCAATTGTGCCTTTGTGATGCCATCGACCCCCGCGGCTGTATCGTTCTTAATTTTTCGCATTTAAATTATCAACTCATTTGCGTTGATGGGCACCCAGATGGTATCCATTGGAGAGGCTGTACTCGGCCCCCCTCCGAGCATCGGTAGTCCTTGTGAGGGTCCCTGAACTCCCTATAGACTACCGTAGAGCGACTCTACGTCTGCTCTTTCAGGAAGCTCAATTTGCTTCCCTTTTCAATTGTTTCTCCTGTGACCGCCATATCTACCATTTTTCTTGGGCATTTATTATAAATTTCTTGATACCGAGCATATCTGAATTTGAGATAGCGGGTGCGGTCGCTCTCCTTTCTTTTATTCCCGCTATCCTTATTCTTTGAGCCATCCTTACTCTTTGTACTCACGCTTTTAGCCTTCTCATTTATAGCGTCTAGCACATGCTCGATTTTTTGAGGTTCTATTTCTCTTTTATTGGCCAACTCCATTATCCAGTTCTCAATGAATCTCATATCATTACTGTCATCTAATGGGTTGGCCATTACAGCGTCAATAATGTTATTGCACCTGTCCGCAGGTTCAGGGCCCTGGGCTGACGCTGACGCACCATCGCTCGTGGTTGTATACACATTGTGTTCTACGATGGTTAAGTCCTCGGTCGAGCCAGCCTGGCTCGCCTCCTCAACCATCGTCTCCTCACTCTGAGTGGGCATTAGTCCAAGGACCCTCCTTTTATCACCTATTTGCTTACGCGGTTTGCAACATGCGGTCTAATGTCCTCAGGGATATCCCAATCTCTACTTCCACCTTGTATGGTGTACTTCAAATCGGATTTAACCGCTTCGGCTAGGATTCGTGGAGCAGGATAAGACATATACATTCAATGGCTATTTTCATCTATGGGACCAAAGTCTCCATTCATATTCGGCCATGCAGGAAGTTCCAGTCGAAAGTGCTTTCCACTCCCATCCGTGAAATCCCCAATGCTATGGAGATACGCATCTATGGATGGCGGTGTTGTTTAGGCTTTGATATACGTGAGCAACATATGCTCCTCGTGAACTGCACAACGAGCGCTCGGTAGTCCTTGCGCTTCCGAACACCCTTAATGGCGTCTAGCGACCTGCCAGGCAGGAACCCAATGAGCGCCTGATTGATGAACCGAGCACCCTTCATGGTCAGTTCTGCCTCGCGTCGCGCCGGCAATGACACTTCCTTGGCACTCCAACGTGCCTTTGCTGGCGCTGCGCGGTTCACATCATCTGATCAATCAGGGTGAGCGGACCTCAAGTGAACGCCTCTACCGATCTTGGTGGCGAAGGATCGATCGCAGCCTGGGTACGAACAGGGAAAGTCGACCGGCCGGGAAGGGGGACTCCCTAGGCTCGGTCCCGGAAGGGGGGAAGTTGTTGGCCTAGGGGTGGCAGAGGCCGCCCCTGTACGTGTTTCCACCCGAGGCAATTTTTTAATTCTCGGCCCAACAATTTTCGGCACGAGGGGGCTGGCAACCCCCAGGTGCCCGTGTCGTCTGAACCCCGTTGGCGTTACCCGGCAAGAACCTATGGGAGGTGGGGAAGACTTGGACGCGAGAGGCTAATGGACCTAACAAGAGGTCTATATTGCGCATCACCGTCTCTGTAACTATAACTAATACTGTACCATTACCTGAAGGGCGATGGTAGACTTCCAGGGCTTAACCCCCCCCCCGTTGGGTCATAACAAACTAAAACTAAATAACAAACCGGAATGAACTTAGTCCGGGCCTCCTTCCTAGGTCCACTGCCAAAGGGCCTGCCCCGGCTCTTGGAGAAATTAGAACGGGGTCCCTTTCGGAAGGCCATCTTGGCGTTAGGTTGTCATTTATTTTTGAATTGTTCAAATAATATTGCCAGCTACTGTAATTCTTCTTCCGTCCAGACCGAAGATCTATTGACTGGACGGGTGGAGGTTGCTTCTTTACACCTCTTTTCGTTCCTCACAACTGGTTGCCTGTGCCGTTCGTGTTGGGATAGGCCCCTTTGTGTGTCAAAGGCACCCATCAGGGGCTGCAGCTGGTGAAAGCCAGTTGTGGTATGGGCTCAGCGAACCCAAGGTGCCCGAGCTCTAGCACACCGTAAGCATGTGGTCATGTTTTACAGACCCGGGGGTCTTGCCTTAACCAGCCGGACCGCGAGGATGATAACCTCTCTAAAAAATCCCTAACCCTAAGCAGAGGTATGCGGTGATGGGGTACGCACTGGTCGATGGCATCAGTGCGTGGTCAGCGGGTGCGTTGGCCGCTAGCGGCCAACCTCTGGATACCTGGCGAAACCTGTTATATTTAGCCTTACCTGGGTGCAGGGGGCTCCGCCCGGGTGGACAGTTTATCCGCCACGCTCGTGGGAATTGATTATGGATTCTAAACGCGAAAGACCAAAATCCTTAAAGGATATCATTAGGGAAGGGGGAGCGACGAGCCGAAGACGCACGGCTTGATCGCCGGAAGTAGTAGGGATCGAAGTCGAAGTTCGGTTAGACAGAGCAGTAGAAGTAGTAGTTTGAAGCGTAGAAAGGTTGATGATTCGAATTCATCAGAGGAAGAGGACAGAAGTGTGATATCAAATGTTAGTGTTAGTGGAGGTATCAATGTGCGTGAAATGGATATTTGTATGACGGAAGCAGAGGGAAATGATACGTTATGTATGAGAAAGATTGTTGAGGAAGTAAGGAAGTGTGTGTTTAATGAATTAAATCGTTTGTCAAAAGGAGTGTGCGAGCATATTTTAAATTGTGTTAGTGAGTATGAGTAGTGTATGATGTGAGATTAATATGTGAAAATGGGTTGAAAGGTAGATTGGAGGAATGTGAGAAACGTGTGGGTATGCCTGCCAGCCCGAGCAAAACGTATGCGAGTGTTGTTAGAATGGGTGTGGGTGTTGGAATGGGTGTAGGTATTGGAACGGGTGTGGATGCTGGTAGAATGCGAAGTGAGAAAGTAAGTGGAATGGATGAAAAGAAAGATAGGAAATATGCTGTCATTGTTAAGCCGAAAGATGATAAGGCGACAATGACTAGTGAGCAAGTGAAAGAGAAAGTGATGAATGAAGTGTGTAAGGATTTGAATGGGCTAGTGAGAGCTGTGAGAAAGATAAGGATTGCTGAACTAGCGATTGAAACAGCTAGTTTGAAGGAGTTGAATAGGATTAAAGAATGTGGAAAATTTAATGAGATTGGTCTTGAAGTTGAAATACCTAGGAAAATAGGGCCAAAAATAATTGTTTTTGATATGCCAAATGAAATGAATGAGAAAGAATTTTTGAATGAACTGTATGAAAAGAATTTGAAGGAATGTGTGAGCGAAAATGAGTTTAATGAACGAGTGCGAATAGTGAGTAGGAGAAGTAGAAAGGATGCGAGTGTTGGGAATGTAATTATTGAAATGAATGTTAGAATGCTGAGTATGTTAATTAGCGAAAAGAGAATTTATATAAGGTGGAAATCCTGTAAATTCAAAGAATATGTGAGTGTATTGAGATGTTTTAAATGTAGTGGCTTTGGCCATGTTGCGAAGGAATGTAAAGAGAAAGAGAATCTGTGTCAAAAGTGTTGTGAGAAAGGACATGTAAGAATTAATTGTGTGAGAGATGGATTTCTATGCAGAAATTGTAGAATGAAATGTAATAAATGTGATCATTCGGTTATGTCTGAAGAATGCTCGGAATATAAACGTATTGTTGAGAGAGAGCGAATGAGAATTAGTAATGACTAAGTGTATGTTAAATATGATTCAGTGTAATTGTCAGCGGGCGTATACGGTTATGTGTGATCTGGGTGTGGTTATGGGTGAGAAGAGAGTAAGTGTGGCAATGTTGCAGGAGCCGTATGTGGCTGTAGATGGCACTATAAAAGGATTACCAGGCTGTATGAAAGTATTTGCGAATGAAGGTGAGCGAATGGGAGCGGTTGTTGTGGTGAATGATGTGTGTACAGAGGCGGTGAGTGTACAAATGAGTATGGCGTGTGTGTGTGGTTGAAAGGAGATTTTGGCCGGTTGTATGTTGTGTCCATGTATTTCAGATTTGATCGAGATATTAAGGATTATCTTAGATACATGGATAAAGTGTGTGAATGTTTACGTAGTAAGAGGATCATTTTTGGTATAAGAAAGAGATGTGTAGATTGAAAGAGGATTATTGGAAGAAATTTGTGAGCAACTGTAGTAACGAGGACTCATGGGGTCCTGTTTACAGAGTATGTAGAGGAAAATATCGGAGCGAATGTTTAAATACGATGGATGTGAATGGAAGAATGACGAAAACATGGAATGAAAGTGCGAATGTGATATTGGATCGCTTATTTCCGGCTTCGGAGATGAATGATGTGAATGATGGATTAAATGATGGAAATGAAGTAATAAATGAGGAAGTGAATGGTAATATAAATGAAGTAAATGATAAAATTTTTGAATGGCATGAATTAGAGGAAGCAATTAGTGAAATTAGGTTGGGTAAGGCGCCAGGAATGGATGGTGTGAGTGCTGAAATGATGAGAAATATAGGATGAGCGATACCGGAATACTTGAAGAGTATGTATGATGAGTGTTTGAGGACGAATACCTTTCCGAGTGAATGGAAGAAAGCACGGGTGATCATCTTGTTAAAGTCTCCAGACTTTAAATCCGGCCGATTTGTTTATTGTCAGTTCTAGGAAAAATCCTAGAGAAAATGATGGTCAGGAGGCTAGAACGAAAGATGGATGGAAGAATGTGTGATGCGCAACAGGGATTTATGAAAGGTAAATCAACGGAGACTGCATGGTTGAAAGTTAAAGAGTATGTTTCTCAGAGTGAATGCAAGTATGTATTAGGAATATTTGTTAATTTTAAAGGGGCGTTTGATAATTTGGAATGGTGCAGAGTGATTGAGAAATTGAGTGAGATTGAATGTGATGAGACTGATTTATGGAAAGATTATTTTAGGGACCAAATGGTTTGTATGACTGGAGTAAATGACATAGTTTGGAAGCGTGTAGTACGTGGCTGTGTGTGTGTGTCCGCAAGGATCCATAGCAGGGCCTTTGGTTTGGAATTTGATGATGAACGACTTGCTTTTGGATCTGAGTGCGACGGGATGTAAATGTGTTGCATATGCAAATGATTTATTTTTAATGATTGAGGGGTGAAACCGAGTGGAATTGGAGAGAAAGGAAACTGAATGGATGAGAATTGTGTGTCAGTGGGAAGATAAAGTAGGAGTGAGTGTTTCTGAATCTAAGAGTGTGATGTTGATGATGAAAGGAAATTTGGTAATGACTAGAAGTCCGAATGTACGTATCAAAGACAGAGGCGTGAAAAGAGTTGAGTGTGTGAAGTATTTAGGTGTTTGGATGGGTTAGAGAATGCAATTTAAAGTACATTTGAAAAGTTTGAAAGATAAAATAACTGGAGTGGTTGGACAAATGAGTAGAGTAATGAGGCAAGAATGGGGAATGAGAAAGAAGGGTATTTGTGTGATTTATAGAGGTTTGTTTGATGCGTGTGTGATGTATGGAGCTAGTGCATGGTGTGAAAGTGTGAAATTTCAGTATGCTAGGGATATTATGAATAGATGTCAGCGAGTGGTTTTGTATGCTTGTCTGAATGTGTGTAGAACCGTTTCGACGGATGCAATGCAGGTCCTAATTGGTACCCCCCCCCCCCAGGGACCTGGAATGCAGAAGAAGAGGTATGATTTGGAGATGGAAACATGGTGTGAGTGTTGGTGAAAATGAGATTGTGAATAATGAGGAAATGGCTGGGATGGAGGAACAGGAGGGATTTATAAATGATAGAATGATAGAGGTATGGCAGCGTAGATGGCATGCGAGTGAAAAAGGACGAGTGACGTATGAGTATATTACGAATGTTTGTTTTGCTTTGAAAACGATTAAATTCGAGCCTAGTTTGTATGTATGTTTTCTGATGACTGGGCATGGAAGTATGAATGACTTTTATGGAAGCGTGGATTATGTGAAACTAGGATGTATGGATGTGGTAGAGCACATGAAGATTGGAAGCATGTTTTAGTTGAGTGTGAATGGTATGATGACCTTCGTAATTTGAATGATTGTGGTGTGAAAGTGTATAATGATGGGAGTGTGAATGTGAAGAGCGTGATGGAGTATCAGGCGCCGTATGATTGTTTTAGTATGTTAGCGAAGAATGTATTTACGAGAAGAAGAGAGAGAGTGAGTGAAAGAGTGAATGTCGTGTAAAGCCTGGTGTCCATAGGCGCAGGGGGGTACCCTTGCAGGTTGAAAGGTTGACTGGATACGGCTTGCCGGATCCAGTCGGCCAATTCCCGCAAGGGTCTTTGGAGCGTAGCGACTCCACGCACTCGAAACGCTGGTTCACCAGTACTGGAAGTATAGGCTTCCAAACTGGTAGTAGCTAACGCTACGAAAGATCCAACCAGTGATCTTGACTGGTACCGCGGGGACCGGGAGCCCCTGAGGAGTGCCTCAGCCCGGTCATGGGTAGGACCATCGCGGGGGTAGTGGTAAGGCCAAAAGCTGGTCAGAGACCCCTTTTTCCAGGGTCCCGGCGGGACCGGTAGTTCCCGCATGAGCGGGAACGCGCTGATTGGGCGTATCCCAATCCCACACCCATGGGGGCCGTGTGGATAAACCTTTGGGTTGGTGCCGCACGTAAAATCAGCAGAGACGAAATGTATGTCAAAGGCAATCCCACAGACAGCACAGCGGTATTGTGCGGTTTCAGAGTCGGGTGTTCTCCCCTTACATTTGGGAAGGTGGCATCTGCAGCCATGTAGCATCCCAAAGATTCTTTTGCAATTACCGCATCTCCACCCAACTCTAATCCCATTGGTCCAGATGCCTCACGAGGTCGGCTGCCTGTAGGAATTGCCTGTTAATATTTTGGCAAAACAGGCATCGGATCTCCTCACCCAGAGGCAAGTCCACAATCATGTCATAATCAAAACCAGTGGAATTGCCAAAGTAGTCATAATTAGTTTCGTCTTGCATGTTTGTTTTGTCCACTTTTCCTACTCCTACATCAAGCCCCGTTCATTTCATTCCAATCCTTAAGAGTAGCCAAGTCGTTATAACCAATCCGAGGGCAGAGAAGCCCTCACATTGCCTGTTACCACCTATTTCCATCTCGCCTTTTTAAAATTTCGACACCAATTAAGGAGCACTAAGTACTCATAATATAAATAAAATAGTCATAGTTACAATTTTGAAAGTTTGGGTACTTCGTACCATGACTCCAGTCAATATAAGGGATTCTCTGCCCTGGCTCTGGGAGATGAGGTCGTCAACCCTCAAACAACCGCTGATACTCGGATCCTCTTCAACCCTGCTGAGTGATGACGTTGGTCCGAGAACCTTCCACCACTGCCCGACAAGGCATCCGATTCACCTCGCACGCGATTGCCCGAGTCCTTCGCAGAGACAGCATTAGTTTCCCCCATCTTAAAAAACTCTATGAAAAAAGATGGGGTACTCATAGCGGGAACCACGAAGAGGCTGCTGCTTGCTAACTATGACCCTCTAACCTGTACTGGCCGTTGTACCTCGGGCTAGAACTAGATATAGTTCGAGCCACGGCCAGACGGAAAAGAGTCATGGTTATTCCCGCCGTCTACCCGCGCTTTTTAGAATTTCTTTACGTTGCGTCAACACCCGTGGAGGCCATCGCAATGCTTTGTTTTAATTAGACAGTCGGATTCCCCTAGTCCGTGCCAGTTCTAAGCTGAGCGTTGAATGGCGGCCGAAGAGGACGATCGCAACGATGGAAAACGCGACGGTAGCCTCGCAGCAAGGAAGATCCGCGGGAGGCCAAGTCACGGGACCGAGCTCGAATCCCAGCCACGAGAGCCGTTCATCTCGCCCAGACCCAGCACGTCAGCCATACCCGCTTCCCGACCAAGCCCGACACGCCCCGCTCCTCAGAGCTAATCATAATCCGAAGTTACGGATCCAATTTGCCGACTTCCCTTACCTACATCAATCTATCGACTAGAGGCTCTTTACCTTGGAGACCTGCTGCGGATATGGGTACGAACCGGCGCGACCCCTCCACGTCGCCCTCTCCTGGATTTTCAAGGTCCGAGGGGATGATTCGGACACCGCCGCAAGTGCGGTGCTCTTCACGTTCCAAACCCTATCTACGTGCTAGAGGTTTCCAGGGAACTCGAACGCTTATACAGAAAAGAAAACTCTCCCCGGATCTCCCGACGCCGTCTCCGGGTCATTTTAGGTTACCCCGACGAACACTTTTACGTGGGCCCGAATGGTATGCGGTTCCGCTGCCGGGTTCCGGAATAGAAACCGGATTCCCCTTCACCCAATGGGTGTTTTTTATGTATTTGTATAATAATATGCTGCGATTTATATAATAAAATAAGCTGCGTTTTTGTGCTTCGTCATAGTTGTGTCTTAGGACACCTCATCTACATAGGATTTCTCTTGGGGCTTAGGATTGAGTGACTCGTGTGTAACGGCTGTTCACACGAAACCTTTCTCCACGTCAGTCCTCCAGGGCCTCGCTGGAGTATTTGCTACTACCACCGAGATCTCCGGCTCCAGGCAGGCTCACGCCCAGACTCTTCTGCGCACACCGTCGCGACCCTCCTACTCGTCAGAGCTTCATACAGGACATAAAATCGAAATTTTATGTCCTTCAACGCCATCCATTTTCAGGGCTAGTTGCTTCGGCAGGTGAGTTGTTACACACTCCTTAGCGGATTCCGACTTCCATGGCCACCGTCCTGCTTTCTTAAGCAACCAACGCCTTTCATGGTATCCCATAAGCTTCGACTTATTCGCCTTAACTCTATGTTTGATTCATCCCACAGCGCCAGTTCTGCTTACCAAAAATGGCCCACTTGGCACTCTGATCTACATTTTTCTCTTTATATATGCCATCATAATAATAATAATAATAATAAAAAATTTTCTCCCTTGGCTTCATAATTCATGCATGCCAAAGTCCTCACCCATTTAAAGTTTGAGAATAGGTTGCGGTTGTTTCGGCCCCAAGGCCTTTAATCATTCGCTTTACCAAATGAGACTCGCAAACGTCCATTGAAAAGAACGAGCGACTTCCAGCTATCCTGAGGGAAACTTCGGAGGGAACCAGCTACTAGATGGTTCGATTAGTCAGTCGCCCCTATACCCATTTCCGACGATCGATTTGCACGTCATAATCGCTACGGACCTCCATCAGGATTTCCCCTGACTTCGTCCTGACCAGGCGTAGTTCACCCTCTTTGGCTCTGGGTGCGCCTCTTCTCGCTATGACAACGAGACGCCCCGGGAGTGCGAGGCCGCATCGTGACGCGGCCCATCCTCCCTCGGTCGACGCAAAGGTCAATTTTCACTTTCATTATGCCTTTAGGTTTAATCGAGTCCCAATGACTCGCGCACATGTTAGACTCCTTGGTCCGTGTTTCAAAACGCGTCCTGAAAGTACCCAAAGCAGTAGTGTCGCTGACCGGTAATGTGATTCAAAAAGGTTGGCTATTTCGAGGACACTGTCTGCCAACAGCTGGCTAGGCCCGGAGCCGGCACCAGGTACGTACCATCCGGGTAATTACTAAGCCTGCGGCGGGCCCGAACGCAAATACATTCGAAAATAGAGCAAGTTGCGGCCCAATACCGTAAATAGTGTACCGTCACGCAGCCGGGCGGGCGATCGAGCGTCTGTCGTGTACGCACGAAGGCGACGCCTACAGTCAACAACTCGTGCCGTAGACCGACACGCAACGGGTCGCGACGTTCTACAAGGGGCGAAGTGCACGACTACGTTACCGGAACATTTGCCGAAGACGGTGAGCCCTCGCATTGGAACCACGGAGGGAACCATTAGGGGTATCGCACGCCAATGGAAGCCGAGCCTCGTTATCGATGAATCTCCTCATTCGATCTTTTGGATTTCTTAGGTTTACCTCTGAACGGTTTCACGTACTCTTGAACTCTCTCTTCAAAGTTCTTTTCAACTTTCCCTCACAGTACTTGTTCGCTATCGGTCTCGTGGTCATATTTAGCCTTAGATGGAGTTTACCACCCACTTATGGCTGCACTCTCAAGCAACCCGACTCTATGGAGAGGTCCTCCCGAAACTCGTACCGGTCGCTACGGGCCTGGCACCCTCTATGGGTAAATGGCCCCATTCAAGATGGACTTGGACGCGGTTGCGACGTTACGGGATAAATTGACCCTCCTGAACACTATATTTCCCAACGGCGGAACTGCGGGATTCAGTGGTGGGCCAATTCCTGTTCGCTCGCCGCTACTAAGGAAATCCAGGTTAGTTTCTTTTCCTCCGCTTAGTAATATGCTTAAATTCAGCGGGTAATCTCGCCTACTCTGAGGTCGTCGAACGAGAAAAAATTTTTTCAGAGCTTCTCCGAAAGCATTGCGAAACGTGTACAGAGCAACACACACATAAAAAAATAAAAAAACACAAAAAACCCTTAAAGCAAAAAGAACTGCTTACCTTACGCGCCTCACCAATGTCTCTATAAAATTCAATATCCTCTCCAAATTGATCCGAAACACTCGCAAGTCGATTACAACCGGTATAACTTTAACGTCCGTCCGAAAAGTACTTTCGGGGACTGGACGATCGATTGTGTGTGATCGCGCGGTTTCGCTATTCGATCATTTTTTTGTATTTATCGTCCCGAAAAGATTTTGTCACCGTTTCGAAGCGGTGTTTCAGACGGGCGGACGTATATAAAATATACGACACACGACACCGCTTCCACACTCACGCAAGTTCGAACGATTTCCATCTCTCGATGACTAATTAGACGTACGTAAAATTTCTCAATATTCATAAGACCGCGACAAACGCCGACGAAGCGCCCATCATTCGCTCGTACGTACAGCAACTTTGCAACCCGACTCCGTTAACGCTTCTCTCTAACGACGGCGGGACTTACAAGTGCAAACGCAAGCAGTTTATAG
The DNA here is from genome assembly GCF_051020955.1 of Megalopta genalis. Lineage (NCBI taxonomy): Eukaryota > Metazoa > Arthropoda > Insecta > Hymenoptera > Halictidae > Megalopta > Megalopta genalis. The sequence goes on from NW_027476115.1 coordinate 766,909, forward strand.
GTACGTAAACGACCCTCAGCCAGGCGTGGTCCAGGAATTGTATCCGTGGACCGCAATGTGCGTTCGAAATGTCGATGTTCATGTGTCCTGCAGTTCACACGTTGATGCGCAATTAGCTGCGTTCTTCATCGACCCACGAGCCAAGTGATCCACAGTTCAGGGTAATTTTTTCCCTTTTATTCTCATGTATATATATATAATGTGTATTTGCTATGTGAACCACCACACTTTTGTGTTATTTCGGAACAAGCCGATACCCGAAGAGATCCAACCAGCGCGCGAAGGAGATTCGGGAGTCGTCGCGAAAACTACTGTTTTCTTGCAAGTATCATCATCGACGGTCGGAGCGAATAGAACTTTGAAAAGCCTTCTATCGAAGAAACACAGAGATTATATCACGTCCAAAAACGACGGGGATATGGATTCAAACTGGATAATATCAACCCGATACTGGATTCGGAATGTTGCTCTCTCCTTTCGTCGTTATACACTGGACGGACTCACGGCCGGTTCTAGCTGGGTGTCATATACGTCCCACTCTCATGCGGCTACTAGCACACAACAAAGTAGGGTATCAGACAACAACACAGTT